>NC_138774.1:14904182-15219637 GCF_965119305.1 Pelophylax lessonae
CTCTAATGTAAGGGAGGCTCTGTGAGGGTCTCTGATGTAAGGGGGGTCTCTAATGTAAGGGGGGCTAAGTTATTAGTGATCATATAAAAAGAAAAGTCAAATAAAGTGCAAAAAAGGTGCAAGAAATGTGCGGGGGGGCCAAAGGATTAGCTCGCACAGGGCGCCTGAACAACTAAGGCCAGCCCTGCATGCATGCTTCTGCCAGAATCATCCACCTTACTAGCTTATCCAGGGCCAGCCCTACTAGGGGTCCCACTGGGTCCATTGGACCCAGGCAGAACTTAGAGAGGGGCAATAAATTAACTCCCAAAATTTTTTTTTCCAACAGTTTTGTGTGTCATGAGTTTGTGGCGCATTACGGGTGGCATTTCCCCATCTCATACTGCCGCCTGTAGTGCAAACTGATGAGTATGAGGGGGTGGAGCGTCTCCTGTGGGGAACATCCCTCACGTGATTGTGGTGTGCTCAATGCCATCAGCGCACTCCATCTCACGCAGGGCAGGCTGGATCTTCTATCTTCTAGGGCGGTGGGCGAGAGTGACAGGAGAACTGAAGACAGACAGCGGGTGTTTGATGGACTGGTCCGGTGGTGAGTTATGGAAAAAGATAACAGCATATATAATTATTTCAAAATTGTATATTTATATAAAATAATCAATGTGGGGGCCTTTTGGTGGGCATGATTTTTTTTTGGGGGGGGGTGGGAGGGGGGCAGCATTTCATTCTTGGACCCAGAAAGCACAATGTCTTGGGCAAGCCCTGAGCTTACCCATTCACTAGAGACCAGTGATATAATTGAGAATGTACCCTATCAATTCACTAGAGACCAGTGGCATCACTGATATTGCAGCCTATCCATTCAGTAGGGACCAGTGATATCACTGAGAATGAAGCCTATCCATTTTCTAGAGCCCAGTGACATCACTGAGAATACAGTCTATCCATTCAGTAGAGACTAGTGACATCACTGAGAATGCAGCTTATCTGTTCACTAGAGACCGGTGACATCATTGAGAATGTAGCCTATCAATTCACTAAAAACCAGTGACATCACTGAAAATGCAGCCTATCCATTCACTAGAGACCGGTGACATCACTGAGAATGCAGCCTACCCATTCACTAGAGTCCAGTGACATCACTGAGCATGCAGCCTTTCAATTCACCATTAAAACCTGAAGATACGATGGACTGTGTTGGAGAAGATTTTTTTGTCTTTTTATACTGTTGTTGTGAATGGATCTGCTAGATCTATGCCCTGCTTACAATCCAACAAACAGACCTTCAATCAACATTGTAGGTCAAATCATTGGACTCCCTCCTCGTTGACCTACCAGATCCTATGCCCTTGTTAGTCTATCATGCATGCTTCTGCCAGACTCATCCACCTTACCAGCTACTCAGTGTCCACCACCGCACTGCCAATCCCTTCATTCAAAACACCAATAACAACATACAAAGCCAACAACAATTCTGCCCCGAGTTATATCACCACCCTTGTCCTAAAATACCAACCAAACCATCCTCTTTGCTTCTTCCAAGACCTCCTGATCTCTAGCCCCTCATCACGTCCTCCCATCCTCATCTCCACAACTTCTCCATAGCCATCCTCTTGAACTCCCTATCCCAATCTGTCTGGTTATCTGCTCTTCTGTCCACCTTTATAAGATCCCTAAAACGCTTCCCTTCAGGAAACCTATCCTGTCTCTACCTAACAATTGAACTTTCACTTTATTCATGCCCTCACAGGTATTACCTTGTATCACTTGTCCCTCCCTTTCTGGTTGTAAATTCTTAAGGACACTTCTTTTGCTTGGTGTACCATTACCTAGACCAGCGATGGCGAACCTTGGCACCCCAGATGTTTTGGAACTACATTTTCCATGATGCTCAACTACACCGCACTGTAGTTGAGCATCATGGGAAATGTAGTTCCAAAACATCTGGGGTGCCAAGATTCGCCATCACTGACCTAGACTATCCTCACTACAGTCTATCATGATTGATAATTCTAGGCTTATCCACATTACCACCCGATCAGTTTCCTCCGCTCTTCTCTGCCAGTCCTTCCACTGGCTTCTACTCGCACAACTAATAAAATTCAAAATACTAACAACATACAAAGTCATGAACAGCTTTCCCTGAGATAATTTGCCAAACTTTTTAAAAAATATCACCTATACTGTTCAAAGACTTTCTGGCTCACTCATTACACCCTCCCATGCTCACCTTCACGACTTCTTCAGAGCCTCTCCTGTCCTTTGGAGCTTCCTGCCCCAATCTGTCCGGCCAACTCTTACTTTGTCTGCCTTTAGCCACTTTACCACCGGAGGATTTTGCTGTCTTACGTCTGGGCCACTTTTTGCGATTCGGCACTGTGCGACTTTAACTGACAATTGCGCGGTCGTGCGACGCCGTACCCAAACAAAATTTCGTCCTTTTTTCCCACAAACAGAGCTTTCTTTTGGTGGTATTTGATCACCTGTGCGATTTTTACTTTTTGCGCTATAAGCAAAAAAAGAGCGTTTATTTTGAAAAAATAACAATATTTTTAACATTTTTTTTTATATAAAATTCCCCCCCCAAAAAATGTAAAAATCAAATTTTTTTAACATTTTTGGCCAATTTGTTTTCTGCTACCTATGTTTGGTAAAAAAAAAATCACAATAAGCGTATTTTGATTGGTTTGTACAAAAGTTATTGAGTTTACTAACAAAGGGAAAGATTTCTGTCATTTTTGGTGTTTTTTTTTAACGCGTAATCTGCGATTTTTTTTTGCGGGACTGCGACATTGCGGCGGACAGATCGGACCCTTGACTGACATTTTTGACACTTTTGGGGGTACCAGTGACATTACTGCAGTAATCAGTGCTATATATATATGCACTGTTACTGTAAAAATGACACTGGCAGGGAAGGGGTTAATTTTATTGGAGAGGGAGGGGTTAATGTATGCCTGGTGCTTACTAACGTGTGTGGGGGGAGGTGACTGAGTGACACAGGGACAGATCGAGGGTTCATCTATGCTGAACCCTGCAATCTGACCCTGCCTGTCACTTAGGAGATCCGCCCGCTTTGTTTACACAAGCGGGCAGATCTCCACACTCGATTCCCCGACGATCGGGGAAGAGCAGCTGCGATCGCCGCTGCTCCTCCCCTGGCCCGACTCCCGCTGTGACTGAATACAGTGGGAGGGAGCCTCCGGTGGCGCGCGCGCGCCGCCGAGAAAGGGGAGTGTCTGGCGACGTAGGTCTACGTCGCCAGACGATAACGAACCACTTTGCCACAGTAGTGCTCAACGTGAGCAGCGGTAAAGTGGTTAGGAAATCCCTGAAAATTAATCTCTTCAGGAAAGCCTTTCCCACCACTACCTTCATTTTACTTTCTCCATCTTCTCATCCCTTCACAGTTATTACCTTTTTTATCACTTACCCTTCTCTCACAAGCTCTCAAGGGCCCTCTTTATTTCTATACCTCAACCTAGACTATCTCCCCTCCAGTCTATCATGACTACTACTTCCAGACTCATACACCTTACCTACTGATCAGTGTCCACTACCTGTCACTGCAAATCCCTCCGCTGGCTTCTACTCTGCCAATAAATAAAATTCAAAATACTCACAACAACATATAAAGCCATCCACAACTCTGCCCAGAGCTACTGTACATCTCAAACCTCATCTCAAAATATCACCCAAACCGGCCTCTCCGCACCTCCCAAGACCTTCTGTTCTCTAGCTCCCTCGCCACCTCCTCCCATGCTCACCTCTAGGCCCTCTTCAGAACCTCTCCCAGCCTCTGGAACCCCCTACCCCAATCTGTCCTGCTATCTTCTATTCGGTCCACCTTTAGGAGCTACCAGGAAACTCATCACTTTAGGGAAGCCTATCCTGCCTCCACCTAATAATAACTTTTTATTTTTTTCTATAATCTGATCCCCCATACAGTTATTACCTTGTGCACTACTTGCCCATCACTTTTAGATTGTGTAGCGCTTACCCCCCAAAAGAGCTCGCTGTTTTATCCCAGGCTCCTTTCCCAGACTGGTGCAATAGCAACCAAGGCACACAGCAACAGTCTTCTTGCTTAACCACTTGCCGACCGCCGCAAGTACATATACTGCGGCGGTCAGCCCCTCACTGGCAAAGTGACGTATGGGTACGTCACTAGCCTGTAAAGCTCTGGGGAGCGAGCGCGCGCTCACGGACCCCCCCCCCCGCGTGTGTGCCCGGCGGACCCGATGTCCGCCGGGCCCTCACGATCGTCCGTTAGAGCGGGAGAAAGGCAGGCGGCTAATGTAAACACAGCCGCTTGTCATTCTTCCCTGTGTAAGAACAGTGATCATACGGTTCTACTATGTAGGACCATTGATCAGTGTTCCTACACCTCAAGCCACAGCCAATCACAGTTAGAATCACGCCCCTAGGGACACACACAACCCCTCCCTCTCAAATAAAGTTAACCCTTTCACTGCCAGTGTCATTTTACAGTAACAGTGCATATGTACAGCACTGATTAATGTAGTAATGTCACTGGTAACCCCAAAAGTGTCAAAAATGTCAGTCAAGGGTCCGATCTGTCCGCCGCAATGTCGCAGTCTCACAAAAAAAAGAACAGATCGCCGCCATTACGCGTTAAAAAAAAACAACAAAAATGACAAAAATCTTTCCCTTAGTTAGTAAACGCAATAACTTTTGCGCAAACCAATCAAAATATACTTTTTGCAATTTTTTTTACCAAAAATAGGTAGCATAAAACAAATTGGCC
Source organism: Pelophylax lessonae (assembly GCF_965119305.1). Taxonomy (NCBI): domain Eukaryota; kingdom Metazoa; phylum Chordata; class Amphibia; order Anura; family Ranidae; genus Pelophylax; species Pelophylax lessonae. Next base: position 14,908,948 of record NC_138774.1, read on the forward strand.
TAAAATGTTAAAAAATTTTGATTTTTACTTTTTTTTTGGGGGAATTTCATATAAAAAATGTAAAAAATATTGTTATTTTTGCAAAATGTTCGCTCTTTTTTTGCTTATAGCGCAAAAAGTAAAAATCGCACAGGTGATCAAATACCACCAAAAGAAAGCTCTGTTTGTGGGAAAAAAAGGACGTCAAATTTGTTTAGGTACAGCGTTGCACGACCGCGCAATTTTCCGTTAAATTCACGCAGTGCCGAATCACAAAATACCCCCTGGTTAGGAAGGGGGTAAAATCTTCCGGGGCTTAAGTGGTTAATGAACAGTCTAGAGCAGGGGTCTTCAAACTATGGCCCTCCAGTTGTTCGGAAACTACAATTCCCATCATGCCTAGTCATGTCTGTGGATGTCAGAGTTTTACAATGCCTCATGGGATGTGTAGTTCTGCAACAACTGGAGGGCCGTAGTTTGAGGATCCCTGGTCTAGAGGTTGCCTTTTTAAAATGTATTGCTGATTAACTTGGATAAGGTGTGAGGAGCTGTGGGATACTCTATTAACAATAAACAATAATTGGAGGAAATTCTTCACTATAATACAACTTCTCAAGACAGTTCCTCTAATAAAAGCCCAGCAAATGGTCAGCACCGAGACACCTTCAGTAACATCCCAGGTCAGGCAAGCAATAGTATTGATATGCCAGGCATAGCAGTAGCAAAAGTCACTAGGATCCCCTCACTCACAGGTCTGTACACACAATGTCACTGGTTATCTGGATGCCTTCCTCCAATACCAGAAAATAATTCCTCAGTGAATCTTCTAGACTCAGTGAAACGCCTTGCTTAGCTTCAAAGAGTTGAACAGAATAGCCCCCCCCCCCCCAGCTCTGCCGCAACTGGGACCTCGATGAGCGCAGGTAGAATTGTCATTTGGGCTGCCCCAAAGGGCAACAGCGCTCCGGGCTGGGAACTTGTCCTGGTCAAAAAAAACCTGGCTACCACAGGACACAGGCTATTTATGCACTCTCCAGCCATCTACTGGGCACCCTCCCCCAGGGATTGGCTAGGAGAACATAAACATTCAGTCTGCTGATTTGCCTACACTCTTTTTGTTCTTTTGTTATTGTTTATTTTGTCTTGTCTTGTATTTGGGCAGTGGATTGGTTGGAGAGGCAAGGACTTTAAAGGCACCAAGTTAAAAATAACAATTTTATTTGTAAATTTTAAAACTACATCAAAATGTGAACATTAAGCCTCAACACAGGCATCAGTGTATCAATGGGGCTGATTGGTAGCAGATAATATACAGAATAAACAACTGTGCAGTATTCTTAATGGCATAAGTTGGTGGATACATTGTATTTGGGCAGACTTTTCGTCCAGGCGAAATAAGGGTTACATAAGTATAGATGTTTTTGATAAACGAGTGGTAAAAAATAATTATATTGTTTGTCAAAATAATAGAAAGGATTGCCTTTTTCATGTTTCATTAGTGGTCTGATATATTGGATCTAAGTGTCCCAGACTATGGGCTTTCTGAATGTAACCTTGCAAAATATTTAATAAAAAAAATGAATATTTAAAAAAATATTCTGGAATCCTTCGGGGCAGAGCAGCCCAAAGCAAGCAAAAACTGTTCTACTGATTACAGTGGAGCCAAAAAAGAACAAAATGTGCATAGCTTTCCTAGCAACCTATTTAGGAGGGTGCTACATCTTTAATCAGTTTAATGCAGTAAAATGCTTGTTTATAGCAATGTAATGCACTGCTATAAGAAAACATAATGTGTAAAAAAAAAAAAAAAATCCTGATCACTTCCCCTGAGTAGTACAGTGTTGCTATGGTAACATTTAATTGCTTTGGTAATAGTGTTTTAAAAAAAAATGTAAATAAAAAATAAAGTAATAAAAAAAAAATAAATAAAACAAAACACAATTAACCACTTTACCACCGGAGGATTTTGCTGTCTTCCGTCCAGGCCACTTTTTGCGATTCGGCACTGTGCGACTTTAACTGACAATTGCGCGGTCGTGCGACGCCGTACCCAAACGAAATTTACGTCCTTTTTTTCCCACAAACAGAGCTTTCTTTTGGTGGTATTTGATCACCTGTGCGATTTTTACTTTTTGCGCTATAAACAAAAAAAGAGCGTTTATTTTGAAAAAATAACAATATTTTTCACATTTTTTTATATGAAATTCCCCCCCAAAAAAATGTAAAAATCAAATTTTTTTAAAATTTTTTGCCAATTTGTTTTATGCTACCTATGTTTAGTAAAAAAAATCGCAATAAGCGTATTTTGATTGGTTTGCGCAAAAGTTATTGCGTTTACTAACTAAGGGAAAGATTTATGTCATTTTTGGTGTTTTTTTTTTTAACGCGTAATGGCGGTGATCTGCGATTTTTTTTGCGGGACTGCGACATTGCGGCGGACAGATCGGACCCTTGACTGACATTTTTAACACTTTTGGGGGTACCAGTGACATTACTACAGTAATCAGTGCTAATGCCCCATACACACGTGCAGATTATCTGCAGACTTTTGTCTGCAGACTTACCTTTTCTATGTAGTGCAAGGGCCTGCCGGATTGCATACAAATTGAAAGTGTTTAGGTTTGACCTCATATTATATGGTTTTGGTAAGTTTGCAGACAAAAGTCTGCAGATAATCTGCACGTGTGTATGGGGCATTACAATATGCACTGTTACTGTAAAAATGACACTGGCAGGGAAGGGGTTAATTTTATTGGAGAGGGAGGGGTTAATGTATGCCTGGTGCTTACTGACGTGTGGGGGGGGGGAGGTGACTGAGTGACAGAAGGACAGATCGGATGTCCAGCTATGCTGAACACTCCGATCTGTCAGTCCCTGTCACTATGGAGATCCGCCCGCTGTGTTTACACACAGCGGGCGGATCTCCAGACTCGATCCCCGACGATCGGGGCAGAGCAGCGGCAATCGCCGCCGCTCCTCCCCTGGCCCGACTCCCGCTGTGAATGAACACAGCGGGAGCGAGCCTCCGGCGGCGCGCGAGCGCCGCCCACAAGGGGCGGAGTCCAGCGACGTAGGTCTACGTCGCTGGACGGGATCGCGCCACTTTGCCGCAGTAGCCTCCATGTGAGCGGGGCTAAAAAATCCAAAAAATTATGAAAAAAAATGACAACTTCAAAAAACTTGCAGCACCTCTTACTAAATACCTTGGATTGTCAATTTTCCAAAAAGTGGGTCATTTGGGGGTATTTGTATTGTTTTGAAGTTTTTGGACCTCAAGAAATGAGATCGTCAGTACATCAGGATTGATCAACCTTCAGATATATACCATAGTTTGTGGACAGACTAAATAATATACACTGATTTGGGTTATTTTTACCAAAGAAATGTAAGAGAATACACTTTGAACTAAAAGTATGAAGAACAATTATTCATTTGCAAAATTTTATAACAAAAAGGGAAAAAAAAAGTTTTGTTTTTTTCTTTACAAACTCTCAGTCCCGGGTCACACTTGTGCGATGCGGGAAGGCTGCGAATATGCAGCCTGTTCCCGCATCGCAAACGCACATCTAGCAGTTCACACTGCCATATGCGATACGCTGGGGGTGTCAATGAAATGTTAACGACACCCCCAGTTTGATCGCATATCGCAGTGCGATCTGACAGTTCACACAGGATCGGATCGCACAAGTGTGAACCACTGTGCGATCCGATCCGGATGCGGCTGGAAAAAAGGGTCCTGTGCGTGTTTGGTGCGGATACAATGCGAATTCAGCCATACAAAGTGTATGGCTGAATTCGCATCCGCACATCCGATCGCATGTAATGAAGGAGCAGTGCGCTCCGAATTACATGCAATCGCCGCACTCGCAGTAATGTGAACCGAGCCTTAGTCTTTTTTTCATTTATTTAACAAAAAATAAAAGAAAAACAGAGTGATTAACTGCTTCAATACTGGGTATTTTTAACCCTCTTCCTACCCAGGCCAATTTTCAGCTTTCAGTGCTGTCGCACTTTGAATGACAATTGCGCGGTCATGCAACGCTGTAACCAAATTACATTTTTTTATTTTTTTCCACACAAATAGAGTTTTTCGTTTGGTGGTATTCAATAACCACTGTTTTTTTTTTTTAATAAATGAAAAAAAAAAACTTCCCGACCACCCTATAGGCAAATGACAGTGGGAAGGTGGTTGCAATATCCTGACCGGACGTCATATGACGGCGGGAAGGATAATGCACTCTGCACGCCCCCAGGGGGCGTGCAGAGCGACGATCAGTGATGCGGTGTGTCACACCGCATCACTGATCTCGGTAAAGAGCCTACTGACGTAGGCAATTTACCATGTGACCAGCTGTGTCCAATCACGGCTGGTCACATAGTACACAGGAAGAGCCGTTGATCGGCTTTCCTCAGTTCGTGCCTGACAGGCACGAGTAGATGAGAGCCGATCTGCGGCTCTCCTGACAGGGGGGGTCTGCACTGGTAATCAGAGCATTGATTACCAGTGCAGACCCTTGGGGGGGTGCCACTAGAACCACCAGGGATGCCCACCCATGACCCCAGGGATGCCCACCATGACCACCAGGGATGGCAATCAGGGCTCAGGGAGCCCGCCAGTGCCCTCCCCATCAGTGCTGCCCACCAGTGCCCTCCCCATCAGTGCTGCCCACCAGTGCCCATCATTGCCATCTATCAGTGCCACCCACCAGTTCCCATTATTGCCCACCAGTGCCGCCTATCAGTGCTCATTAGTGCCGCCTATCAGTGCCCATCAGTGCCACATATCAGTGCTGCCTATCAGTGCCCATCAGTGCCACCTATCAGTACCCATCAATGGCGCCTATCAGTGCCCAGCAGTACCGCCTATCAGTGCCCACCAATGCTGCATATCAGTGCTACCTATCAGTGCCACATATCAGTGCCCATCAGTGCTGTCTATCAGTGCCGCATATTAGTGCCACCCCATCAGTACCACCCCACCAGTGTCACCCCATCAATGTTACCCCATCAGTACCTCCTCATCAGTGTCTGTTAGTGCGGCCTCATCAGTGCAGGAAAAAACGAATTTATTTTATGTATAACATAAACAACAAAACTTTTGTTTTTTTCAAACTTTTCGGTCTTTTTTTATTTGTTTAGCAAAAAATAAAAACCTTGCGGTGATCAAATACCACCAAAAGAAAGCTCTATTTGTGAGGAAAAAATTTCATAAATTTGGTTTAGGTGCAGTGTTGCATGACCGCACAATTGTCATTCAAAATGCATTGCTCTGGCCTGGGCAGGAAGAGGGTGAAAGTACCCTGTATTGAAGTGGTTAAGGAGGTAAAACCTTCTGGTCCAGAAGTGGTAAACCAGCATAAATTATTCTAGGTAGACTTGTACCCAGTGTGTGAAGGAACTCGGCAGGTAGGTTGTTCTATCTACATCTTGAAGAACTAAGCACAGATCTTCTGTGGATGTTGGATGCCTCAAATCCTTCTGTCTCTTCATGTAATCCCAGACAGATTCCATGATGGTGAGATCAGGGCTCGGTGGGGGCCAAACCTTCACTTCCAGGACTCCTTGTTCTTCTTTACTCTAAAGATAGTTCTTAATGACATTGGCTGTATGTTTGGGTTGGTTGTCCTGCTGCAGAATAAAGTTGGGGCCAATCACACTCCTCCCTGATGGTATGGCATGATGGATAAGTATCTGTCTGTATATCTCAGCATTGAGGACACCGTTGATCCTGACCAAATCTCCAACTCCATTTGCAGAAATGCAGCCCCAAACCTGCAAGGAACCTCCACTGTGTTTCACAGTTGCCTGCAGACACTCATTATAGTACCGCTCTCCATCCCTTCACCAACAAACTGTCTCCTGCTAAAGCCAAATAATTCACATTTTGAGAGTCACTAGAGGCTGATCTACTTATAGCCCAAAGATTTACTGATGCTCAGGGGCTCTGGGCTTCAGAAAAATTGAAGCCTTCAGCAAGAAGAAACAGGAACAATGCTGGGGGCTATTTGCAGCACACATTATTTTGGTAGCATAATTATTTTTGTATAATGTATGTTCCCTACTAAAGAACAATATATTTTTTTATCAAGTTGTTATGGGTAAAGTTCTGCTTTACACCTGTTAGGGAACATGCTTTATTTAAATGTTATATAGTCATGCTTAATTGAATGTTGGAGTTTTACTTTAACTTTTACATTTTTTACTCAAAATCTCTCCCTTTGCAACTTAGACATTTTTGCTGTTGAGGATATAAATTTCCACCCATTGTTATCTGAGTTGTGAGAATATTTTTGTTTGCAGGATATTTTGCTGTTCGGAAAAAAGTTGTTTTTTGAATTTGCATTCCTGTTGTATATACATTTGTTTCCTTTATGTAAAGCAAGGGTGGGGAACCTTTTTTCAAGGGTCATTTGGATATTTATAACATCATTTGGGGGCCGTACAAAACTATCAACTTAAAAGTTAGCCTGTTATATTTGGTCAAAAATGTAATTAACTCATGATGGCTGGAACTTCTTCTCTTTGGTGAGGTGTGTGATGTTAGCTGGTATTGATGATGTTGCTATTTGCAAGTGTTTTTTCAGGTTTGCGTCGGTCAGTCTGGAGCGCAGTCGACTCTATGCGGTGGTAAGTTTTAAAAATAATTTCTGATGGGTACTGCTGACTGGTACTGCTGGCTTGTCCTGCTGGTGGGTGCAGCTGGCTGGTACTGTTGGAGGGTACTGCTGGCTAGTCCTGCTGGTGTGTACTGCTGGCTGGTACTGCTGGTGGGAAATGCTGGCTGATAATGCTGTGGGTACTGCTGGCTGGTACTGCTGTAGGTACTGCTGGCTCAAGCTGATACTGCTGGCTGATTCTGTGCTGTGGGTGATGCTGGCTGGTACTGTTGTGGGTACTGCTGGCTGGTATTGCTGGCTCAGGCTGGTACTGATGTGGGTACTGCTGGCTGGTACTGCTGGCTCAGGCTGGTACTGATGTGGGTACTGCTGGCTTGCACTGCTGTGGGTACTGCTGGCTCTGGATGGTACTGCTCTGGGTACTGCTGGCTGGTACTGCTGTCTCAGGCTGGTACTGCTGGCTGGCACTGCTGTGGGTACTGCTGGCTGGTACTGCTGGCTCAGGGTGGTACTGCTGTGGGTACTGCTAGCTTGCACTGCTGTGGGTACTGCTGGCTCTGGATGGTACTGCTCTGGGTACGGCTGTCTCAGGCTGGTACTGCTGGCTGGCACTGCTGTGGGTACTGCTGGCTGGTACTGTTGGCTCAGGCTGGTACTGCTGTTGGTACTGGTGGCCCAGGCTGGTACTGCTGGCAAGTACTGCTGTGGGTACTGCTGGCTAGTACTGCTGTGGGTACTGCTGGCTGGTACTGCTGGCGGGAAATGCTGGCCAGAGACTCAGGAGCAGTGCTACGCTGGAGGAAGATAGAGGCCATGCTTCCTGTATTGGTCAGTCTCCTCACAGGCGGAGTGCATTTGATATGACTCCGCTTGTGACTCACTCAGACTGTCAGGACAGAGCTGGAACTGTATAGGAAGCATCGGCTTCGTTCTGGCAGCTAAGCTGAGTCAGGCACAGACTCAGCAGCACAGGGGCTGGACCAGCACAGGGGCTGGATCAAATGATTTTATGGCCCATATACGACCCGCGGGCCTTAGGTTCCCCACCCCTGAGATAAAAGCATATTTAAAAAGGTACTCTTGCTGACGAATATGGTAAAGGACTTTTTCCTGTTATGCATAATTCTATTTTGATTACGTATATGTAGAATATGACATGTATAGACTGGAAATATATCCTGTTTTGTATACTGTATATAATAGCCATAGACTGAAATTTAAATGAATTAACCCATTCACTATTCTTTTGTGTGAGTGAGTTACTTCCAGGGCCCTGAAGTCTGGAAGTGTGGAATGGAAAGATATGCCGGCAAAGGTTAATAGAGATTACATAGAAAGGGATAAATCCTTTAGGTAGAGAGATACAGTTGCAGTTCTGGGATAATCTTTTAGTTATAATAAAGTAATATATAAGGGAATATGGATATGTACCATTAACTTGTTATATATCAGGTTTAGTATTCTTTTAATACCTATACTACTAAAGTAGTTTACAGCACATGTCGGGGGGGGGGGGGGGGGGGTTGTTACACATTGACCTTTTCACCTTTTCACCTCGGATGCTGAAGGCCTTTTCCCGGGCACTGTCTGTTATTTCTGCCAACCCCGCTAGCCCTATATCCCTCCGACTTACCTGTTATTCAGATCAATCTGTAGAGCTGATGCTGAACAGCGGTGGATCAAAGACATTGATTGTACAGCAGAGGACATGACAACACGCCAGAGCAGAGATTGCACAAAAGAAGATCGACTTTTTCTTGAGATTTCCTTAATTAAAAGGAAGCTACAATGTATCTTCAGTGAGAAAACATCTTTAGCTATTAATGTTAATGTGAAATAACTTTTGTGTATAAAATAATATAATATAATATAATAATATATAACATATAATATAATATAATATAATATAATAATATATAACATAACATAATATAATATAATATAATAAAATATAATATAATAATATATAACATAATATAATATAATATAACATAATATAATATAATATAATATAATATAACATAATATAATATAATAAAATATAATATAACAATATATAACATAATATAATAATATATAACATAATATAATATAATATAATATAATATAATAATATATAACATAATATAATATAATAAAATATAATATAATATAATATAATAAAATATAATATAATATAATAAAATAAAATAAAATATAATATAATATAATAATATATAACATAATATAATATAATATAATATAATATAATATAATAAAATAAAATATAATATAATAATATAATATAATATAATATAATATAATATACTTGGTAATATAATATAACATACTAAAATATAACATGATATAATATAATATAATATAATAATATACACTCCTCCAAAAAAATTAAAGGAACACTTTTTTAATCAGAGTATAGTATCATGTCAATTAAACTCCTGGGATATTGATCTGGTCAGTTAAGTAGCAGAGAGGGGTGTTAACCACTTGCTGACTGCCCACCACAGATATACTGCGGCAGGCTGGCTCGGCTGCGTGAACCGACGTATGGGTATGTCTGTTCGCGGTAGCGCTCCTGGGGGGCGAGCGTGCGCCAGCCCACACTAGGTAGCGGGGATGCTGATCCCTGGGGGTACCGCAGCTGCGATTGCTGCTGGGCACCTGCGATCGCTCCCCTCTGAGAGAGATTGATGGTCTGATGTTGTAAACACAGCTGACCGTTCTTCTCTCTGGAAATGATCACAGAGTGCCTGTGATCCTTCTATATAGGAACACAGGTCTCTGTGTTCATTTCACAAGACCCTCCCCCCACAGTTAGAAGACACTCCCCTAGGCTCACACCTAACCCTTTGATCAACCCTGGGTTAACCCCCTCCCTGCCAGTGTCATTATTACAGTGCATATTTTTAGCACTGATTACTGTAGTAATGTCACTGGTCCCCCCAAAAGTGTCAAAAATGTCAGTTAGGGGTCCGATCTGCCCGCCGCAATGTCGCAGTCCCGCAAAAAAATCGCTGACCGCCGTCATTACTAGTAAAAAAATAAATAAATAAAAATGACATAAACTTTTCCCCTAGTTGGTAGACGCGATAACTTTTGAGCAGACCAATAAAAATACACTTATTGGAATTTTTTTTCTCAAAAATATGTAGAAAAATACAAATTGCCCTAAAAGGATAGAAAATTTTGATTTTTAATTTTAAAAATGATAAAAATCACACAGGTGATCAAATACCACCAAAAGAAAGCTCTGTTTGTGGGAAAATAAGGACATCAATTTTATTTGGGTACACAGTGCCGAATCGCAAAAGATGGCCTAGTCATTAAGGGGGCAAATCCTTCTGGTCCAGAGGTGGTTAATCAGTTTCAGCTGAATTGGTGTTAATATAATTAACAACAGGTACACTAGATGGGCAACAATGAGACAACCTCCAAAACAGCAATGGTTTTATAGTTGGAGGCCAATGAAATTTTTTTTTTCCCTATTCATCTTTTCCGACTGTTTCTCACTAGTTTTGCATCTCGCTAGGGTCAGTGCCACGTCTGGTAGCATGAGGCGATAAGTATAGGAAACAAAGAAGGTTCGTAGGCCTAGCACATTATCCTCAAAACATTTTTTATCATAGCATCATCTGCTTAAGTGACATTATTCGTAAATTCACAATGCTCATAGACACATCAGCTAACGCGTTTCGAGGTTGCCCTCTTCTTCAGAGCCTTGATTGGATGACTACTGGTATAGCTGAAGGACTTGTGTGGTCCAAATTCGTGCCTCTCAGCCTGGTGCTGTCACTTTGCAGATCCTCCTCTCATGTCTGAGTCATGTCTATGTTATGTCTAAGCTATGATGCAAGCATTGATTTGTGAGTACATTCACCCCCGTTTTATACCATTTAATAAAACATGTTTTGAGGATAATGTGCTAGGCCCGCGCGCCTTCTTTGTGTCCTATACTTACAGCCATATCGGACATCCCCAGTCTTTTGAGGGCAGCGAGGAGCACATTATCCACATGTAGTAAGATGTCAAGATAGGAGTTTGCAACAACGTTGAGACTTACCGCACAACGCAGGAGAGTGAACATAGCAACATTTTCAGTAGCATGAATGAAGCGATACCCGGACCCTATAGAGGTTGCACAGGCAGCACAACTCCTCCAGGATGGCACTTCAATACGTGCCATTGCCAGAAGGTTTGCTGTGTCTCCCAGCACAGTCTCAAGAGCATGGATGAGATTCCAGGAGACCGGCAGTTACTCTAGGAGAGCTGGACAGGGCTGTAGAAGGTCCTTAACCCATCAGCAGGACCGGTATCTGCTCCTTTGTGCAAGGAGGAACAGGAAGAGCCCTGCCAGAGCCCTACAAAATGACCTCCAGCAGGCCACTGGTGTGAATGTCTCTGACCAAACAATCAGAAAAAGAGTTCATGGGGGTGGCCTGAGGGTCCGACATCCTCTAGTGGGCCCTGTGCTCACTGCCCGGCACTGTGGAGCTTGATTGGCATTTGCCATTGAACACTAGAATTGGCTGGTCCAGAACTAGTTAAAAAGTAGTAACTTACATATAAAGGGTAACTCCACTTTCGTGGGGAAAAAAATAGCAAATAAAGAAAAAACAATATAGCGTATACAATTGCGACACCAATCATATTGTAATTGAATGTTATGAAAAATGACCTTAGGCTTTTGACAATCAAAACCTGGAAGCTGATTGGCTCCCATGCACAGCTGCACCAGATTTTGCACTCTCCAGTTTTAGTAAATCAACCCCATTGTTCTGCCCAGAAGAGGACCACTGCATGGTCAGATTAACGTAGGGGCTATTGGAGCTGCAGCTCCAGGCCCCCACCTTAATATAGGCCCAGTAGGGGCAGACTGACTATTCAGCTTAATATAGGCCCAGTAGGGGGGCACATGAGAGGCTCCTGGCACCTCCTGCAGCAGGGGAAATATGACAGTCGGGGGTTTATCGGTGCGGTGGTGGGGGTAATTACAAGCACCAATCTCCCTCTTTGACACTCCATGAAGCAACTAAAAGCTTCTTCTCCTCCTCTTCCTCCCGCTGCTTACTTTGTGAGCCATAGAGGGAGATCAGTGCTTAAAATTGCCACCCCCCCCCCCCTGCACCATTCCCCCCAGACTGTCCATCAGATTCCCCTTGATCACTGACTGTGTTCATTCATACCTGAAGCCCTGAACCACCAAAATCTTCAGCACCAGGCCCATGATGTTCTTAATCCAGCCCTGGACCACTGGGGCAATACTGATGAGTAAGTCAAGGACAGTGTTGGAGCCAGGGGCGGCCCGTCCATTGGGGGCGCAGGGGCGCCCCCCTATCCTTGCTTCCGGCCCCCTAATTTGCATGCAGGGACGCATGGATTCCAATGGATTTTTTATTTTTATTTTTAAGCACGTGATTAAAGCCAGAGACTCTAATATGCTTCAAAAAAGGGTGTGTTTGGGGTGCAGGGCACGACGCCCTAGGCGGACTGAGTTGTGTGACAATAGCAAATTAATATTCGCTATTGCCACACTTATTCTCCTCCTGGCCAATCAGGAAGTGGGTCCTGAGACCCTTTTCCCGATTGGTTGGAAAAGGATAGCAATGAAAAGCCATGCTATTGGCCAAGGAGCGGAGGAGGAGGAGGGAGGAGACTGAGGGGGAGGCCGCCGCCGCCGCTGCCTGCCCAGGGTGAGTGAGTCGGCCACCGGGGGGGGGGGGTCAGTGTGGGCTGGATCTGGTGAGGGACAGTGCGGGCTGGAGCTGGTGGGGGACAGTGCGGGCTGGAGCTGGTAGGGGACAGTGCGGGCTGGAGCTGGTGGGGGACAGTGCGGGCTGGAGCTGGTGGGGGACAGTGCGGACTGGAGCTGGTGGGGGACAGTGCGGGCTGGAGCTGGTGGGGGACAGTGCGGGCTGGAGCTGGTGGGGGACAGTGCGGGCTGGAGCTGGTAGGGGACAGTGCGGGCTGGAGCTGGTGGGGGACAGTGCGGGCTGGAGCTGGTAGGGGACAGTGCGGGCTGGAGCTGGTGGGGGACAGTGCGGGCTGGAGCTGGTGTGTTCGGGGGGGGTATGGTGTGGTCCATCTGCCGCCCCCCCGGCCCATGGAGCACCAGCCACCAGCCGCCACTGCTGTCAATCAGATTCCCCCTGCTCTCTGGGTACTGATCCTTACCGATCACTGACTGTGCTCATTCATACCTGAAGTCCTGAACCACCAAAATCCTCAGCACCAGGCCCATGATGTCCTTAATCCATCCCTGGACTACTGGGGCAGTACTGATGAGGAAGTCAAGGTGTGTGGAAAGAATAAATTAAAATTGATATCATTATTTTCTGTGTTTTATACAGGAGGGGGATTGAAAAATGTAAAAAAAAAAAAAAATGGAGTTCTACCTAAATTATTATAGATATAAATATTTCTTATTTTGCAGATCTCGGGGCAGTGTCATACCTAAGCAAAATACAATTTTCCCTCTTTTTATTTTTTTTTTCCGGAACCCATGAACCATGCATAATGCATGTGAGACTTCTACTATAGAGATTAAATATTCATTATGGAGATGGTATTAGCTCTCGTAGCCTGGGGCAGGAAACACACCAACATAACTTATATTCTAATGAGTTACATGGCTTTTACATCTCTGCTCATGCTTAAAATCTAAATAGGAAAACAGCGTTACTGTACTCCGTCTCTCCCCTCAATTTACCGCGGCGCTCTCCTTAGCAATTCTACATTGTCCCGCCGGGCACGCCAATCTATATTGCACAACACGCAACCGTTGCCATTAACAGCACTGGTGGACCTTCATTTGAAGAGGGTGCAGGCGGCAAATAACAAATTATTTATATCATATACTGAGCTATAAATAATGAGGGAGCAGGAGGAGCAGAAGTCAAGAGGGGTAACCTGTCCTGTATGAGTGTATTTATTTATTCCCGAGAGCAGATAAATCACAGGGACGGGGTTAGAGCTCGCTAAATTGCTGGAGAGCACATGCTGGTGCTATAAAAGTCTACACAATTAATGTCGTGTGATTACATAGCTAACTAGGTTGAAAAATAAACCGTGGGTATTAAATTCAGATTATGATGAACTCCCGCCATTCTGGTCCAGAATAAGGTAAAAAAAAATAAATAAATATGCCTATTGGGCTGCTAGGGGTAATTTTAAAGTGCATGTGAACCCTAAATCCATTTTTCGTTATGCTACTCTTTGCATAGAGTCTTCTTAAACACTTCTGGACCGTGAAGATTTTCCCCCTTAACCACTTTACCACCGGAGGATTTTCCTGCTTTACGTCCAGGCCACTTTTTGCAACTTGGCACTGTGCGAATTTAACTGACAATTGCGCGGTCATGCAACGCCGTACCCAAACAAAATTTACGTCCTTTTTTTCCCGCAAACAGAGCTTTCTTTTGGTGCTATTTGATCACCTCTGCGCTTTTCATTTTTTGCGATATTAATAAAAAAAGAGGGACAATTTTGAAAAAATAACCATATTTTTCTACTTTGACAGTTAAAAAATATCCAATATATTCAATTTTTGTCATATATTAAGGCCAAAATCTATTTAGCTACATGTCTTTGACAAAAAAAATTCTCAATGAGCGTATTTTTAACCGTTTTAAGACCGGAAGATTTTACCCCATTCCTGACCAGGTCATATTTTGCGATTCGGCACTGCCCAAATTTAACGGACAATTGTGCGGTTGTGCGATGCTGTACCCAAACAAAATTGACGTCCTTTTTTTCCCACAAACAGAGCTTTCTTTTGGTGCTATTTGATCACCTGTGCGATTTTTACTTTTTGCGCTATAAACAAAAAAAGAGCAACAATTTTGAAAAAATAACAATATTTTTCAAATTTTTTTATATGAAATCCCCCCCCCCCCCATGTAAAAATCTGAATTTTTTAACATTTTGGGCCAATTTGTTTTCTGCTACATATGTTTGGTAAAAAAAATCGCAATAAGCGTATTTTGATTGGTTAGCGCAAAAGTTATTGCGTCTACTAACTACGGGAAAGATATTTGTCATTTTTTATTGTTTTTTTTTTTTTACTAGTAATGGCGGCGATCTGCGATTTTTTTTTTTGCGGGACTGCGACATTGCGGCGGACAGATCGGACCCTTGACTGACATTTTTGACACTTTTGGGAGTACCAGTGACATTACTACAGTAATCAGTGCTAAAAATATGCACTGTCACTGTAATAATGACACTAGCAGGGAAGGGGTTAATTTTATTAGAGATCAAGGGGTTAAGTGTGTCCCTAGGGGTGTGCTTCTAACTGTAAAGGGGCGTGGCTTTTTATGTAACCACAGAGACATACGATCCTACATAGCAGGATTGTATGATCTCTGCAGTTACAGCAGGGAGAATGACAGACGGCTTTGTTTACATCAGCCGTCTGCCTTTCTCCCTCTCCAGCGGGAGATCGCGAGTGACCGGCGGACATCGGAGCCGCCGGTCACTCGCGGGGGGGAAGGCAGGGAACGAGCGGGGGCGGGAGCGCGCCTCCGGCGGCACGCGCTCGCCCCCTAGAGGCTCGTGGGCGAGCGACGTAGCCCTACGTCGTTTTGCCTGTACGGGGCTGACTGCCGCCGTAAATAGTCGTGCGGTGGTCGGCAAGCGGTTAATGACCAGGCAATTTTTTGCGATTTGGCACTGCGTTACTTAAACGAGAAATTAACTGGTTGTGCGACACAGTCAGGGGCTGACTGGCAACTTTCAGCCTAGGGGGCAAGTACAAACCAGAGGCCCATGGTGCAGTGACTCGGACCCACTCTCCTTCTTCCCATCCTCCTCCTGATCCCCATTCCATGCTGAAGCTCCGCTCCAGGTACTCTCTACTCACCAGCCGAATCCGGGTTCCAGACCTGGCCAGCAGGGGGCGGTTGGGGGGGAGCTGGGACAACTCAGCTGGGGCTGGCCGGAGGAGGAGAGTTTCCAGTGGGGCATGGAACTTGCCTCTGCTCAGAATCAGCTTACACCAGAAATCCTCAAACTACGGCCCTCCAGCTGTTGCGGAACTACACATTCCATAAGCAATGTAAAACTCTTGACAATCACAGACATGACAAGGCATGATGGGAATTGTAGTTCCTGAACAACTGGAGGGCCATAGTTTAAAGACCCCTGGCTTACACCATCCATGCTGGGGGGAGGGGAGGCCTGCGCTCTGTCCTTGTCTTTATGCTGCACTCAGTAGGTCAGCGGTGGGGACTTTTTACTTCTCTTCACCAGGAATCATTTAGGCATGTCTGTGGCAGAAGCGGTGCAGCCCTTTATGGGGCATCAGAGTGGCCCAGGGGGAAATTGCCCCCCTGCCCCCTAGCCCAGTCCTGCCCTGGACGCTGTACCGAAATAAAATTTATTTCCTTTTTTTCCCACAAATAAAGCTTTCTTTTGGTGATATTTAATCACCTCTGCGATTTTTATTCTTTGCGCTATAAACAAAAAAAGAGCGACAATTCTGGGAAAAAAAACAATATTTTTTCACTTTCTGCTATATAACATTCCCCCCCCCCCCAAAAAAAAAAAAATTTAGGCCAATTTGTATTCTGCTACATATTTTTGGTAAAAAAAAAAAAATCCCAATAAGTGTATTTTGATTGGTTTGCACAAAAGTTATCGCATCTACAAACTACGGGAAAGATTTATGTCATTTTTATTTCTTTTTTTTTTACTAGTAATGGCGGCGATCTGTGATTTTTAGCAGGACTGCGATATTGCAGTTGACAGATCGGATCCCTAACTGACCTTTTTGACACTTTTGGGGGGACCAGATTACTACAGTAATCAGTGCTAAAAATATTCCCTGTTACTGTAATAATGACACTGGCAGGGAAGGTGTTAACACTGTGGGTGATCAAAGGATTAAATGTGAGCCTAGGGGAGTGTTTACTAACTGTGGGGGGAGGGGCTTGTGAAATGACCATCGAGACCTGTGATCTAATATAGAAGGATCACAGGCGCTCTGCGACCATTCCAGGGAGAAGAACGGTCAGCTGTGTTTACAACAGCTCACCGTCCTTCTCTCTCAGCGGGGAACGATCGCGGGTGGCTGGCGGCAATCGGTGCCGCCAGCCCCATGCATCGGCATCCCCGCCGCCTAGCGGGGAAGTGCACCGCCTCCCCCCCCCCCCCAGGACCAGGCGCGCAACCGATGTAGTACTACTTCAGTTCGGGTAGGAGGGGCTGACTGCCGCACTAAAACTGCGGAGGGCGATCCAGAAACCGGTTAAACACTTACCGACTGCCTACCGTATAGTTACTGCCAAAGGCCGACTCTATTGTGCAAAATGATGTACCTGTATGTCCTTTCGTGCAATAGCCACTGGGGGGCGCCGCTGGAGGGGCGATCGAGCGCTGATTGGACACAGGGGATGCCAATCAGCAGGTCCGGTGGACCTGATGTCTGCTGGCCAACCGCGATCATTCCTGGGAGAGGCAGAATGGCAATTTGCCTATGTAAGCAAGGTAGATTGCCGGTTCTGATCAATCTCTGTCTTCCCCCAGTCAGAGCAGCCTCCCCTCCCCCCAGTTAGCAAGCACCCCCTAGGGACACATTTAACCCTTTCATCTCCCCTGATGTAAAAACTCCCTCCCTGCCAGTGTCATTAGTACAGTGACAGTGCAGATTTTTAGCATTAATCACTGTATTAGTGTCACTGGTCCCCAAAAAAGTGTCCGAGTTGCCTCCCGCAATGTCACAGTCTCGCTAAAAATCGCTGATCGCCGCCATTACTTGTAAAAAAAAAATAGTTTGTAGATGCTGTACCTTTTGCGCAACCCAATCAATATACGCTTACTATACATTACTTTAGTAATGTTATTGGTCCCCCCAAAAGTGTCAAAAATGTCAGTTAGGGGTCTGATCTGTCCGCCGCAATGTCGCAGCCCCTTTAAAAATCGCAGATCACCGCCATTACTAGTAAAAAATAAATAAAAATGACAAATCTTTCACCTAGTTTGTAGATGCAATAACCTTTGCGTAAACCAATCAATATACGCTTATTGGGTTTCTTTTCACCAAAAATTTGTAGCAGAATACATATTGGCCTAAATTGATGAAGAAATTAGATTTAATTTTTTTGTATTAGATATATTTTAAAGCAAAAAGAAAAAAATATTGTTTTTTTTTTTTTCAAAATCTTTTTTTGTTTATAGCGCAAAAAATAAAAACCGCAGAGGTAATCAAATAGAAAATAACTGCTGGCTGGTACTGCTGGTGGGTATAGCTGGCTGGTACTGCTGGCTCAGGCTGATACTGCTGTGGGTACTGCTGTGGGTACTGCTGGCTGGTACTGCTAGCTGGTACTGCTGTGGGTACTTCCGACTGATACTGCTGGCTCAGGCTGATACTGCTGGCTGGTACTGCTGGCTGGTACTGCTGTGGGTACTGCTGGCTCAGGCTGGTACTGCTGGCTTGTACTGTGCTGTGGGTACTGCTGGCTGGTACTGCTGGCTCAGGCTGATACTGCTGTGGGTACTGCTGGCTGGTACTGCTGTGGGTACTGATGGCTGGTACTGCTGGCTCAGGCTGATGCTGCTGTGGGTACTTCTGGCTGGCACTGCTGGCTGGTACTGCTGACTCAGGCTGGTACTTTATAGCGCAAAAAAAAATACCACAAAAAAAAAGCTTTATTTGTGGGGAAAAAAAGACATCAATTTTATTTGGGTACAGAATCGCACGACCACACAGTTGTCAGTTGCAGTACCACAGTACCGTTTCGCAAAAAAATGGCCTGTCATTAGGGGGTAAAATCTACCGGGGCTGAAGTGGTTAAAGTAGAACTATAAGTAAAACTTTTTTTTTTAATTTTGGATAGAGTAAGGGAGGGTTATAAGCCCAGTAAGTGTTGTTGCAGGCGTTTTTTTGGGCATTTTTTGGGGGTCTTTGGAGGCAGGCATAACATCTGAACTTCTGTATAGGGGTATATATACACACACACATATATGTATATATACACATATACACATATAGGTGTGATAGGAGCGGAGCCACATGCCTGCAAATAATTTCATTAGCGCAGGCATAGGGTTCCGCTACTTTCACACCTATATGTGTGTATGTGTATATATACATATATGTGTGTGTATATATACCCCTACACAGAAGTTCAGATGTCATGCCTGCCTCCAAAGACGTCCACAAAAAAGCCCAATAAATGCCTGCAACAAAAACGGCCAGGTGTGAAAGTAGCGGAGCCCTATCCCTGCTCTTCTGCAATTCTAAGACAAACAATCTTTTTTTTATGGTTCTGGACATGCTACAGAGCTGAAACTTCACAGGTACACTTTTTAGACCCCCCAGACACTAAATCCAAAGAAATCTAACTTTTTTTTAATAATTTTTTCAATAATTGGCTCTCTATCAAAAACGACAATTTTTAAGAACTTTTTTTTGTATGATTAATAGTCCCTGGGGCATGACCCAGAACCCTAGGCACTTTTTAGGGGCATTTATTGGGATTTAGGGCTTCAAAATGGTGTTTTTTGATTACCGAAACTCGGGTCCCATTGATTTCAATGGGGTTCTGGAATCTGGACCCGAACTTTCGGGAAGTTCGGGTGTTCTGTTCAAACCAAACTTTTCAAAAGTTCGATCATCCATTGTTCCATCCTGGCTATGCCCCCCAACACTGCTTGGAGGTGACTAAGCCCCAGGGGTTGGACGAAATGCGTAGGGAACATGACCTGGACAGAGTCAGGCTGAATCCACTTTCGATTACATTACACTCGGGTCTTGTTAGTGTGTGGCAGTTGGGTCTTTTTCTTTTCTCTGACTGCATGCGTCGAGCCAGGCTGGGCTATTTGAACGCCTCTGTGTGAGACACCAGAGTTGGAGATGAGAACCTTGAGCAGCACCTGCAGTTTTCTTAGCTTACGGTGTTGTCAGCCTGCCATGTGTTCTCCTTCAGCTGGGACATTGGGCAGTCTACCAAGCCTGCATGTGCCTTATGTTTCTATTGCCAAGGCATTGAGCAGCTATTCCCGTGCAGTCCCAATGCAAGACAAGGCAAAATGTCCTGTCTTCTACTGGTTTACACCACCACAAGTAATGCATGCTCTACTTTTTTCAGGCTCGCACCACACTGCGGCCATTTGTTGTTCAGTCATTTAGTCGTGTCCAACTCTTTGTGACCTCATGAACCATAGTGCGCCAGGCTTTTCTGTCCTCCACTGCCTCCCGGAGCTTGGTTAACTTCATGTTGTTTCGATGATGCTATCTATCCATTCTGTTTTCTGTTGTCCTCTTCTCCTTTTTCCTTCCACGTTTCCTAGCATCAGGGTCTTTTCCAATGAGTCCACTCTTCGCATTAGGTGGCCAAAGTATTTGAATTTCATCTTCAGGATCTGTCCTTCCAGTGAATATTTAGGGTTGATTTCCTTCAGAATTAACTGGTTTGATCTTATTGCTGTCCAAGGGACTTTCCACTGCCTCCCGGAGCTTGCTTAACTTCATGTTGTTTCGATGACGCTATCTATCCATCTTGTTTTCTGTTGTACTCTTCTCCTTTTTACTTCCACATTTTCCAGCATCAGAGTCCTTTCCAATGAGTCCTCTCTTCGCATTTGGCCAAAGTATTTGAATTTCATCTTCAGGATCTGTCCTTCCAGTGAATATTTAGGGTTGATTTCCTTCAGAATTAACTGGTTTGATCTTATTGCTGTCCAAGGGACTTTTCACTCCCCCCGGAGCTTACTTAACTTCACGTTCATTGTTTCGATGATGCTATCTATCCATCTTGTTTCCTGTTGTCCTCTTCTCCTTTTTCCTTCCATGTATCCCAACATCAGGGTCTTTTGTCCTCCACTGCCTCCCGAAGCTTGCTTAACTTCACGTTCATTGTTTCGAATATGCTATCTATCCATCTTGTTTTCTGTTGTCCTCTTCTCCTTTTTCCTTCCACGTTTCCCAGCATCAGGTTCTTTTCCAATGGGTCCTCTCTTTGCATTAGGTGGCCAAAGTATTTGAATTTCAGCTTCAGGATCTGTCCTTCCAGTGAATATTTAGGGTTGATTTCCTTCAGGATTGACTGGTTTGATCTTCTTGCTGTCCAAGGGACTTTCCACTGCCTCCCAGAGCTTGCTTAACTTCATGTTGTTTCAATGATGCTATCTGTTTTCTGTTGTCCTCTTCTCCTTTTTCCTTCCACATTTCCCAGCGTCAGGGTCTTTTCCAACGAGTCCTCTCTTTGCATTAGGTGGCCAAAGTATTGGAATTTCAGCTTCAGGATCTGTCCTTCCAGTGAATATTTATGGTTGATTTCCTTCAGATTTAACTGGTTTGATCTTATTGCTGTCCAAGGGACTTTTCACTCCCCCCTGGAGCTTGCTTAACTTCACGTTCATTGTTTCGATGATGCAATCTATCCATCTCGTTTTCTGTTTTCCTCTTCTCCTTTTTCCTTCCACGTTTCCCAGCATCAGGGTCTTTTCCAATGAGTCCTCTCTTTGCATTAGGTGGCCAAAGTATTTGAATTTCAGCTTCAGGATCTGTCCTTCCAGTGAATATTTGGGGTTGATTTCCTTCAGGATTCACTGGTTTGATCTTCTTGCCGTCCAAGGGACTTTCGAGAGTCTTCTCCTACACCCTAGCCTTTTCCAACACCCTAATGCGGCCAATAAAACCTTATAAAATATCACATTTCAATAAAGTTTGTTTAAAAAACTGTAAACGGTGAAAAGCACTGCAATTGGGGCAGCGGCACTGCTGCCATCATTACGCACACCAGCGGCTATGTTGACTACTTCACTGCCCAGGCCAATTTTCATCTTTCAACGCTGTCACACTTTGAATGACAATTGCACGGTCGTGCTACACTGTACACACATAACATTTTTATACATTTTTTCCCGAATATAAGCCAAGGCACCTAATTTTACAACAAAAAACTGGGAAAACGTATTGACTCGAGTATAAGCCTAGGGAGGGAAATGCAGCAGCTACTGGACCCAACTGGACCACCACGAGACGCAAAACAGGGGCTGCGGGCATGGTGCAGGGGCTGCGGACATGGCACAGGAGATGCAGGGCTGTGGGCATGGTACAGGAGATGGTACAGGAGATGGTTCAGGCATGGCACAGGAGATGGTTCAGGCATGGCACAGGAGATGGTGCAGGCATGGCACAGATGATGGTACAGGCATGGTACAGATGATGGTACAGGCATGGCACAGGAAATGATACAGGCATGGCACAGGAGATGGTACAGGAGATGGTACATGCATGACACAGATGGTACAGGCATGGTACAGGAGATGGTACAGGCATGACACAGATGGTACAGGCATGGTACAGGAGATGGTATAGGCATGACACCGATGGTACAGGCATGGCACAGGAGATGGTACAGGCATGGCACAGATGGTACAGGCATGGCACAGATGGTACAGGCATGGTACAGGAGATGCAGTGCTGCGGGTATGGTACAGGATAATCTCCTGTACCATGCCCGCAGCACTACATCCCCTGAGGAGATGCAGGGGCTGCGGAGGAGTCTCACTTACCTTTCCGCCTTACATTTAAAAATGGTGCCGCCCAGCGCCAACACGTCACTGCGCATGCGCCATCTGCCCGGGAATAGCCGAACATGTATGGGCTTTCTCAAGCGGCGGCGGCGCATGCGCGCTGACCGGGGAAAATGTAAGTGAGACCGTGACTCGAGTATAGAGTGAGAGACTGTGAGACTTGGTTTATTTTTGGTTTTCAATTTATAGGGGATTGTGCCGATCCTTTTTTTGGATAGATAATTACTCTACACCCAATTTCCATATTTTTCCACTTTCCTCAACTTCTCCTTGTGGAAGATTTGCTGAATTCGCCTTCCTTGGGGATATACAGAGATTGCATCTGTCTACAGAGAGAGACTATGTGGTGGCAGCCTTGTAAGTTCAAAGCTTTTGTTTTATGAAGGACAATGGTGCAGTAAGTGCCAAAAAAAAATAAAAAAATCTATTATTTCTTTTTCTTTTAAATGCATTTATTTATTTTTGTTTTGTTCAACTCTGTCCAAGTTTGATGCAGGAAATGTAATAAATCTGAAGAAAATTTGATACCTGTAGGTTTTCATTACCTGTACATCATCCCGATTGAAGTTGTCTATCCCAAGAGACGGCCAAAGAAACATTTCTATAAATACAACACATACATCTAAAAAAAAATAAAATAAAATAAAAAAAATAAATAAAAGGACTCATATCTCCGCTTTAATAAATTACCTGACATTGTTAGCTCCATTTACATAACACTCAGAAAACTGGAACACCGCTTTCAACAACATACAATCTGCAGACTAATTAGACATTGATAGATATCCCCACAGAGACAGCTAACCATAATTAAACATGTGTATGTCTTAGTACATATTGACCAGGGAAGGGATGTTGTGATAAGTTATAGGAGAGGCTTCAATCTGAACAAATACCAGTGCTGCGGCGGAGCTCGCTTTGATGGATTCCGCTCGAAGGTTGCCGCATAAATATATCCTCTCTAGCCAGCGATAAAAAAAAAAAAATGGCGTTCACTTTGAATATGTAAATGGAATATTACATTTTCATTTGGAGTGTCAGCCCATCCAAACACCACATTAATTAACATGAATTCTGTATTATACATCTAATTAAAATAGAAGTGCCGTAAAAGTGGAGCCTTTTCTCTTTAGGTTTTGTGTTGTATTATTAGATGCGATCCTGCGGGAGGATTATGTATAAATTATGAATATGTACATTATATACTGGAAAGAAGGATACAAAGTATCTCTTTAGTAGCCGAAACCCCAGACGGTTAAAAGAAATATCCAGCTTAATTTAAACATTGAAGTAGAAAAAAAAAAATATATATATATATATATATATATATATATATATATATACACACAGTGCCTTGCGAAAGTATTCGGCCCCCTTGAACTTTGCGACCTTTTGTCACATTTCAGGCTTCAAACATAAAGATATAAAACTGTAATTTTTTGTGAAGAATCAACAAGTGGGACACAATTATGAAGTAAAACGAAATTTATTGGATATTTCAAACTTTGTTAATAAATAAAAAACTGAAAAATTGGGCATGCAAAATTATTCAGCCCCTTTACTTTCAGTGCAGCAAACTCTCTCCAGAAGTTCAGTGAGGATCTCTGAATGATCCAATGTTGACCTAAATGACTAATGATGATAAATAGAATCCACCTGTGTGTAATCAAGTCTCCGTATAAATGCACCTGCACTGTGATAGTCTCAGAGGTCCGTTTAAAGCGCAGAGAGCATCATGAAGAACAAGGAACACACCAGGCAGGTCCGAGATACTGTTGTGGAGAAGTTTAAAGCCGGATTTGGATACAAAAAGATTTCCCAAGCTTTAAACATCCCAAGGAGCACTGGGCAAGCGATAATATTGAAATGGAAGGAGTATCAGACCACTGCAAATCTACGAAGACCTGGCCGTCCCTCTAAACTTTCAGCTCATACAAGGAGAAGACTGATCAGAGATGCAGCCAAGAGGCCCATGATCACTCTGGATGAACTGCAGAGATCTACAGCTGAGGTGGGAGACTCTGTCCATAGGACAACAATCAGTCGTATACTGCACAAATCTGGCCTTTATGGAAGAGTAGCAAGAAGAAAGCCATTTCTTAAAGATATCCATAAAAAGTGTTGTTTAAAGTTTGCCACAAGCCACCTGGGAGACACCAAACATGTGGAAGAAGGGGCTCTGGTCAGATGAAACCAAAATCGAACTTTTTGGCAACAATGCAAAACGTTATGTTTGGCGTAAAAGCAACACAGCTCATCACCCTGAACACACCATCCCCACTGTCAAACATGGTGGTGGCAGCATCATGGTTTGGGTCTGCTTTTCTTCAGCAGGGACAGGGAAGATGGTTAAAATTGATGGGAAGATGGATGGAGCCAAATACAGGACCATTCTGGAAGAAAACCTGATGGAGTCAAGAGACTTGAGACTGGGACGGAGATTTGTCTTCCAACAAGACAATGATCCAAAACATAAAGCAAAATCTACAATGGAATGGTTCACAAATAAACATATCCAGGTGTTAGAATGGCCAAGTCAAAGTCCAGACCTGAATCCAATCGAGAATCTGTGGAAAGAACTGAAAACTGCTGTTCACAAACGCTCTCCATCCAACCTCACTGAGCTCGAGCTGTTTTGCAAGGAGTAATGGGCAAAAACTTCAGTCTCTCGATGTGCAAAACGGATAGAGACATACCCCAAGCGACTTACAGCTGTAATCGCAGCAAAAGGTGGCGCTACAAAGTATTAACTTAAGGGGGCTGAATAATTTTGCACGCCCAATTTTTCATTTTTTTATTTGTTAAAAAAGTTTGATATATCCAATAAATTTCATTCCACTTCATGATTGTGTCCCACTTGTTGTTGATTCTTCACAAAAAAATTACAGTTTTATATCTTTATGTTTGAAGCCTGAAATGTGGCAAAAGGTCAGAAAGTTCAAGGGGGCCGAATACTTTTGCAAGGCACTGTATATATACTGTATATAAGAAAATCTCTAACTCAGCGGTTCTCAACCTGTGGATCGGGACCCCTTAGGAGGTCGAACGACCCTTTCATAGGGGTCATCTAAGACCATCGGTAAACATATATTTCTGATGGTCTTAGGCAGAGAATGCACAGTGGCTCCGGCACCTGAAAAAAAAAAATGGCCGCGGTACACTGCACATGCGCCGCGGCCCCTCGGGAAAGCCGTACACGCTCGGCTATCCTGGGCAGACGGTGCATGCGTGGTGATGCATTGGCGCTGGTTGGTGCCATTTTTAATGCAAGGCTCCTCACCAAACAGTAAGTGAGACCCCCTCCAAAGCCCCTGCATCTCCTGAGCAGATGCAGTGCTGCGGGCATGGTACAGGAGATTCTCAATCTCCTGTACCATGCCCGCAGCACTGCATCTCCTGTACTATGCCCATAGCACTGCCTCTCCTGTACCATGCCCACAGCTGTGCATGTACCATGCCCACAGCCCTGCATCATACCCGCAGCCTTTGCATCTCCTACACCATGCCCGCAGCCCATGCATATCCTGCACCATACCCACGGCCCCGCAACTCCTTCACAATGCCTGCAGCCCCTGCATCATGCCCGCAGCCTCTGCATTTCCTGCACCATGTCAGCGGGCCCCTGCATCATGCCCGCAGCCTCTGCATCTCCTGCACCATGCCCGCGGCCTCTGTATCTCCTGTACCATGCCCACGGCCCCTGCATCTCCTGTACAATGCCCGCGGCCCCTGCATCTCCTGTACCATGTCTGCAGCCCCTGCATCTCCTGTACCATGTCCGAAGCCCCTGCATCTCCTGTACCATGTACGCAGCCCCTGCATCTCCTGCACCATGACCGCGGCCCCTGCATCTCCTGTACCATGTCCGCAGCCCCTGCATCTCCTGCACCATGTCCGCAGCCCCTGAAACTCCTGTACCATATCCGCAGCCCCTGCATCTCCTGTACCATGCCTGCGGCCCCTGCATCAATTTGTAACAATGAAAATACATCCTGCATATCAGATATTTACATTACGATTCATAACAGTAGCAAAATTACAGTTATGAAGTAGCAACACAAATAATTTCATGGTTGGGGGTCACCACAACATGAGGAACTGTAATAAAGGGTGGAGGCATTAGAGGTTGAGAACCACTGATCTAACTGAATGTTATTAAAGTTGACCTTTTAATCAGAAGGCAGCTGAGAATTTCTAAAACTGAAAAACTGACAAAATCATATTTTCCCTCATGCAGCTCTGGCAAGAGGGCTACAAATCTTGTTTTATTAGGGTATTATATATACACACTATATTGTCAAAAGTATTGGGACACCTGCCTTTATATGCACATGAACTTTAACCACTTGAGCTCCGGAAGGATTTACCCCCTTACTGTAATGACCAGACCATTTTTTGCGATTCGGCACTGCGTTACTTTAAATGACAGCTGCGTGCGACGCTGTACCCAAATACAATTGATGTCTTTTTTTTCTCCACAAACAGAGCTTTCTTTTGGTGGTATTTGATCACCTGTGTGATTTTTATTTTTTGCGCTATAAACAAAAAAAAGCGCGACAATTTTGAAAAAATAACAATATTTTTCACATTTTTTTATATGAAATTCTCAAAAAAAATGTAAAAATCAAAATGTTTTAACATTTTAGGTCAATTTTTTTTCTGCTACATATTTTTGGTAAAAAAAATTACAATAAGCGTATTTTGATTCGTTTGCGCAAAAGTTATTGCGTTTACTAACTAAGGGAAAGATTTTTGTCATTTTTATTGTTTTTTTTTTAAACTAATAATGACGGCTATCTGCGATTTTTTTTGCGGGACTGCGACATTGCGGCGGACAGATCAAACCCCTAACTGACATTTTTGATACTTTTGGGGGTACCAGTGACATTACTACAGTAATCAGTGCTAAAAATATGCACTGCTACTGTCAAAATGGCACTGGCAGGGAAGGGGTTAAATTATTGGTGAATAAGGGGTTAAGTGTGACCCTAGGGGCATTATTCTAACTGTCAGGGGGCGTGGCTTGTTAGATCATCACAGAGACACACGGTCCTATATAGCAGGATCGCATAGCCTCTGTGATGATCTAAGGGAGAATGACAGACGGCTGCGTTTACATCAGCCGTCTGTCTTTCTCCCTCTGCTGCGGGAGATCACGAGTGACCGGCGGACATCGGAGCCACCGGTCACCCGCGCTAGCTCCCCAGGGAACGAGCGGGGGCGGGAGTGCGCCGCCAGTGGCACGCGCTCGCCCCCTACAGGCGGCTGAGCAAGCGACATACGGATACGTTGCTTTGCCCAGCAGCGGCAGAGTGCCGCAGTATATATGGGGTGGGCGGGGGTAAAGTGGTTAATAGAGTGACAGTGCATAATTTTTAGCACTGTATTAGTGTCACTGGTTCCCGAAAAGTGTTGAAAGTGTCAGTTAGTGTTTGATTTGGGCCGCCGCAATATCGTAGTCCTGCTAGAAGTCGCTGATCGCCACCATTACTAGTAAAAAATGTTTTTTTATAAATATATCCCATAGTTAGTAGACGGGCAAACCAAACAATATACGCTTATTGGGGTTTTTTTAACAAAATTATGTAGCAGAATGCATATTGGCCTAAATGAATTAAGAACATTTTATTTTTTTACATTTTTTTTTATTGGATGTATTTTAAAGCAGAAAGTAAAAAAAAAAAAGGAAAATTTTATATATTTTATAGCTCAAAAATTAAAAAACGCACAGGTGATCAAATACCACCAAAAGAAAGCCATATTTATCGGAAAAGAAGGGCGTCTATTTCATTTGGGTACAGAGTCGCATGACTGCGCAATTGTCAGATAAAGTAACACAATTTCCCTTGTGCAAAAAAATGGCCTGGTCATGAAGTGGGTTAACCGCTTGCCGACCGCCGAACGACTATTTACTGCGGCGGTCAGCCCCTCACAGGCAAAGCGACGTAGTACTACGTCGCTAGCCTGTGAGGCTCTAGGGAGCGAGCGCGCACCGCGGGAGGCGCGCTCCCACTCCCGCGCGGTCACGGACCCCCCCGCGTGTCCGTTATACCGGAAGAAAGGCAGGCGGCTGATGTAAAACAAAGCCGCCTGTCATTCTTCATTCTTCCCTGTGTAAGAATGGAGATCAGACGGTTCTACTATGTAGGACCGTTGATCTCTGTTCTTACACCTCAAGCCATAACCAATCACAGTTAGAAACACGCCCCTAGGGACACACTTAACCACTCCCTCTCCAATACAGTTAACTCCTTCACTGCCAGTGTCATTTTTACAGTAACAGTGCATATATTTAGCACTGATTACTGTAGTAATGTCACTGGTAACCCCAAAAGTGTCAAAAATGTCAGTCAAGGGTCCGATCTGTCCGCCGCAATGTCGCAGTCCCGCAAAAAAAAATCGCAGATCGCCGCCATTACGCGTTAAAAAAAAAAAAAACAGCAAAAATGACAAAAATCTTTCCCTTTGTTAGTAAACGCAATAACTTTTGTGCAAACAAATCAAAATACGCTTTTTGCAATTTTTTTTTTACCAAACATATGGTAAAAAAAAAAAAAAATTGGCCCAAAATGTTAAAAAATTTAGATTTTTACTTTTTTTTGGGGGGGGGGGGGGGATTTCATATAAAAAATGTGAAAAATATTGTTATTTTTGCAAAATTGACGCTGTTTTTTTGTTTATAGCGCAAAAAGTAAAAATCGCACAGGTGATCAAATACCACCAAAAGAAAGCTCTGTTTGTGGGAAAAAAAGGACGTCAAATTCGTTTAGGTACAGCGTCGCACGACCGCGCAATTGTCCGTTAAAGTCACGCAGTGCCGAATCGCAAAATAGGCCCTGGTCAGGAAGGGGGTAAAATCTTCCGGGGCTTAAGTGGTTAAGAACATTTTATTTTTTACATTTTTTTTTTATTGGATGTATTTTAAAGCAGAAAAGAAAAAAAAAAGGAAAAGTTTTTTTTCAAAATTGTTGGTCTTTTTTTGTTTATAGCTCAAAAATTAAAAATCGCACAGGTGATCAAATACCACCAAAAGAAAGCTCTATTTGTGGGAAAAGGACATATATTTAATTTGGGTACAGAGTCGCACGACTGCGCCATTGTCAGTTAAAGTAACACAGTGCCGTGTAAAAAATGGCCTGGTCACGAAGTGGGGTAAATCTTCTGGAGCTGAAGTGGTTAAGTACAGTGCTAAAAAATATAATAAATACCACCCCTCAAATCTCTTTCTGGCACAGTAGAAGTATCATTCCATAGACAGCCACATATTCATATGTCCAAATAAAAAGGAGAAAAGCTCTCTGATAATTAATATTGTTTTCCATTAAAAGTAGAAAATGAAAAAAAAAAGTTTTATGGCAAAGCAAAAAAGTATCAATCATGACAATTTTACATACATCACAGCCATGTTATGCCCAATTGACGATGGAGCAAAACATCAGGTGGGAACGAATTGTTACGCTTGGCGGACGCCTTGCGCATGTTGCCATGGAGATGTTAAATTAGTCAGCTTGTTTCAATATGGAGCTCTACAGAACTTCGCCTGTTCCTTCTTTGCTACATTTAGCACATAGAAAACACATTATAATTTCACTTTCAATGTTTTTGTGAGGCTGCCCTTAAAAAACACCAAAAGATGACAAAAGAAAATCAAAGTTGATAAAACTTGCTGCTAGATTTCTCTATGTCAAATTTTCCAAAATTTGCAAGTTATTCAGTGTATATATAAAGTATCTCAGAAAAGTGAGTACACCCCTCACATTTTTGTAAATATTTTATTCTATCTTTTCATGTGACAACACTGAAGAAATGACACTTTGCTACAATGTAAAGTAGTGAGTGCACAGCTTGTATAACAGTGTAAATTTGCTGTCCCCTCAAAATAACTCGGCACTGTGCGACTTTAACTGACAATTGCGTGGTCATGCAACGCCGTACCCAAACAAAATTTACGTCCTTTTTTCCCCACAAACAGAGATTTTTTTTGGTGGTATTTGATCACCTGTGCGATTTTTACTTTTTGCGCTATAAACAATAAAATAGCGACAATTTTGAAAAAATAACAATATTTTTCACATTTTTTTTATATGAAATTCCCCCCCAAAAAAATGTAAAAATATTTTTTTTTATCATTTTAGGCCAATTTGTTTTGGTAAAAAAAATTACAATAAGCGTATTTTGATTGGTTTGCGCAAAAGTTATTGCGTTTACCAACTAAGGGAAAGATTTCTGTCATTTTTGGTGTTTTTTTTTTTAACGAGTAATGGCGGCGATCTGCGTTTTTTTTTGCTGGACTGCGACATTGCGGCGGACAGATCGGACCCTTGACATTTTTGACACTTTTGGGGTACCAGTGACATTATTACAGTAATCAGTGCTATACATATGCACTGTTACTGTAAAAATGACACTGGCAGGGAAGGGGTTAATTTTTATTGGTGATCAAGGGGTTAATGTATGCCTGGCGCTTACTGACGTGTGTGGGGGGAGGTGACTGAGTGACACTGGGACAGATCGCATGTTCAGCTATGCTGAATCCTGCAATCTGACCCTGCCTGTCACTTCGGAGATCCGCCGCCGAGAGAGGGGAATGTCTGGCGATGTAGGTCTACGTCGTCAGACGTTATCGAGCCACTTTGCCGCAGTAGCAGCTCAGTGAGCAGCGGTAAAGTGGTTAAGTTAAAATGTCCAAATTGGGCCCAAAGTGTAAATTTTTTCAGTGGCCACCATTATTTTCCAGCACTGCCTTAACCCTCTTGGGCATGGAGTTCACCAGAGCTTCACAGGTTGCCACTGGAGTCCTCTTCCACTCCTCCATGATGACATCACGGAGCTGGTGGATGTTAGAGACCTTGCACTCCTCCACCTTCCATTTGAAGATGCCCCACAGATGCTCAATAGGGTTTAGGTCTGGAGACATGCTTGGCCAGTCCATCACCTTTACCCTCAGCTTCTTTAGCAAGGCAGTGGTCGTCTTGGAGGTGTTTTTGGCATCATTATCATGTGGGAATACTGTCCTGCGGTCCAGTCTCTAAAGGGAGAAGATCATGCTCTGCTTCAGTATGTCACAGTACATGTTGGCATTCATGATTCCCTCAATGAACTGTAGCTCCCCAGTGCCGGCAGCACTCATGCAGCCCCAGACCATGACACTCCCACCACCATGCTTGACTGTAGACAAGACACACTTGTCTTTGTACTCCTCACCTGGTTGCCGCCACACACGCTTGACACCATCTGAACCAAATAAGTTTATCTTGGTCTCATCAGACCACAGTACATGGTTCAAGTAATCCATGTCCTTAGCTGTTTATTTTCAGCAAACTGTGTGTGGGCTTTATTCTGCCTCATCTTTAGAAGAGGCTTCCTTCTGGGACGACAGCCATGCACACCAATTTGATGCAGTGTGCGGCGTATGGTCTGAGCACTGACAGGCTGACCCCCCACCCCTTCAACCTCTGCAGCAATGCTGGCAGCACTCATACGTCTATTTCCCGAAGACAACCTCTGGATATGACGCTAAGCATGTGCACTCAACTTCTTTGGTGGACCATGGTGAGACCTGTTCTGAGTGGAACCTATCCTGTTAAACCATTGTATGGTCTTGGCCACCATGCTGCAGCTCAGTTTCAGGGTCTTACCGATCTTCTTATAGCCTAGGCCATCTTTATGTAGAGCAACAATTCTTTTTTTCAGATCCTCAGAGAGTTCTTTGCTATGAGGTGCCATGTTGAACTTCCAGTGACCAGTATGAGAGAGTGAGAGCAAAAACACCTAATTAAACACACCTGCTCCCCATTCACACCTGAGACCTTGTAATACTAACGAGTCACATGACAACGGGGAGGGAAAATGGTTAATTGGGCCAATTTAGACATTTTCACTTAGGGGTGTTTGATCGAGGCATCTGTCATTTACAGACACGTGGGGAGAGATACTTTTGGTCTCCTCTTCTGGGGATGTGGGATTGTCGGTTTGTGCACAGGGGGAGGTCATCTTGTGCACCAATGTATATGGATTGAAATCTGGCACTACCCATCTTTTTGGATGTTGTACTACTCGTCTGTGGTGAAGGGAAAAGAGTAGGGGATTTTCCTCTTTATCTCCAAACCTCTTTTATGAAAACAGGTTATTTATTGTCTCGTTACGATTTTCTTCCCTGGTTTTTTTAATAACCTTGATGGATCTGACATTAAGCATGGTCATTGGTTATGACTAAGTCTTCATCTTTCAGACTACTAGCATTATTCTCATGCCTTATAAGTGCTGGTAATGCTTCATATTTGGATCCTGAAGAAGCCCTTGAACAGGGCAAAACGCGTTGATCCTGAATTACCCACATCATATTAATTTGATCCCACTGAGTCGGATACATTATATGTGTAGAGAATTATGTTATTGCCACTTCTCTTATGGTTTTAATATTTGATGTACTAATAAATTATTCATGTTTTTATATTTGTGGATTATAGAATTATTATTAATACGAGGCACCTTAAAATCCCCCTTTTTCTCTCCTGCCTTGTTCTTCAAGTGGAAAAAAGGTGGGGGTTTCCTCCATTTCAGTGCAATTTGGGAATAGTGCCGTGGATTGAATATTTATTTTGTCCACACAGAATTTCCCCCTGCCTTTTCATAATGTAATATTTTAACCAATTGTGCAGAATAAAAAGTGTACATATTATTTATTGTATTGTTAATATATCTCTCGCGCCACTGGGATATGAAATGGTTAATTTTCGGTTAATTTTAGTTTTAAAAATTACCTCAAAAGGTAAATATGGATGTTGCAAGAGTATGAAAACTGTGCTAAACCCAATAGTGGAGGGTATTAACGTCCTACCAGTGATGTGTGTCTGTGTAACAATATTAAAATGGAGATACACAGACACACATCACTGGTAGGACGTTAATGCCCTCCACTATTGGGTTTAGCACAGTTTTCATACTCTTGCAACATCCATTATTATTTATTGTGTATTGATTTTGGTGTAGCATTTAAAAATTCAAATTTGTTTTGATTTGGAATATAGAAAAATGATGGCAGTGAAAGATCAAACAGTCCATCGAGTATGCCCATTTTTTTTTGTTTTTGTTTTTAATTTGTTTTTCGTTACTTGATTGTCTGAGTATAGATCTATGTTTGTCCCAAGCATGTTTGAAGCCATTTACTGTTGACTGTCTCACTACTAGGGATAAGCTTTGTGTTTGAGTTGAACGTTAGTTTGACTCGAACATTGGCTGTTCGCCCGTTCGTTGAATAGCGTACAAATTGGCTTTCTTGCGGGAAATTTGAGCGTGCGTGCAGTGCATTATGTGCTTGGCCAAAGCACGCACCCTGACCTCCATGCTTTGGCCAATCAAATCATCTCTTCCATGATTGGACAAAGGCAGGCTGCCTTTATCCAATCATGGCTCAGGGGCTAAGTACACGCCCCACACTATAAATAAGGCTGCTCACACGGCAGCAGCCTGTAGAGGGTGAGGGCAAGATAGGAAATGGTTGAGGCAGGGAGAGGAACGTGATTTGTAGTTTATCAGACAGTGCAGTGCAGTGTAGTCAGCAGTATAGTCTAGTTAAGACCTTGCTAGCAGTCAGTTAGGCAGGGAGAGAGATTTGTACTTTTTACAATTTAAGAGATCAGATAGTGAAGTATATTCAGTAGTGCAGTATATACCACAAAGTACTATATATATATATAGCACTTCAGTTTATAACAGGCAATTTAGTATCTATCGCTCAGTTCCGTATATAGCTGCAGGGCAGTATATACCATAAATTACTAGGTATATATATATATAGGCCACTTGAGTATATCTATCAGGCCATTCAGTATCTATCGGTCCGTTCTGTATAGACCATACTTTGATATCTATATATATATACATATATATATATATATATATAGGGCACTTGAGTATATATATTAGGCCATTTAGTATCTATCGGTAAGTTCAGTAAAGGCCATATCTATCTATCTATCTATCTATCTATCTATCTATCTATCTATCTATCTATCTATCTATCTATCTGGCACTTGAGTATATATCAGGCCATTCAGTAACTATCGGTCAGTTCAGTATAGACCATACATTGATATATATATATATATATATATATATATATATATATATATATATATATATATATAGCACTTCAGTTTATAACAGGCAATTTAGTATCTATCGCTCAGTTCCGTATATAGCTGCAGGGCAGTATATACCATAAATTACTAGGTATATATATATATATATAGGCCACTCAGTATCTATCGGTCCGTTCTGTATAGACCATACTTTGATATCTATCTATCTATATATATATATATATATATATATATTTATATATATATATATATATATGGCACTTGAGTATATATATTAGGCCATTCAGTAACTATCGGTCAGTTCAGTATAGACCATACATTGATATATATATATATATATATATATATATATATATATATATATATATATATATATATATATATAGCACTTCAGTTTATAACAGGCAATTTAGTATCTATCGCTCAGTTCCGTATATAGCTGCAGGGCAGTATATACCATAAATTACTAGGTATATATATATATATATATAGGCCACTCAGTATCTATCGGTCCGTTCTGTATAGACCATACTTTGATATCTATCTATATATATATATATATATATATATGGCACTTGAGTATATATATTAGGCCATTCAGTATCTATCGGTCAGTTCAGTATAGACCATACATTGATATATATATATATATATATATATATATACAGTGTATATGGCACTTGAGTATATATTCTCAATATGGCCGCGCCCGCACAATTATGTGCACACATATTGCAGATGCACGTTCGCCATGGCGAAGACCTGTGCACACTGGCGCACACAATGGAGTCAGATCCCGGCACCCTCAGGTCTTTAAAAGGATGACTGTGGCTCATGGACATTGCTGACTGGTTTTTAGCTTCCTGCGTCTTGTTCCTGTGGTTGCTGCTGCTTCTGGCCACCTGTTGTCAACCTGGCTTGCTCTTGGATTCCTCTTGTCTCGCTCCCAGCTCTGACCTCGGATTATTCACGGGTCTTCTCTTGTCTTCTGCCCTGTGTATGACCCAGGCTTGCCTAACCACGACTCTGCTATCTGATCTGCTGACCACTGGCTTACTGACCTCTGCTTCCATCCCCGACTATGCCTTCTGCTGTGATCCGCCTTGGCGCCCATCTGCTGTACCCAGCCTGCAGTACCTACCTTCAGTACTTACCTGTTGATCCTGCCTGCTGTACTCTCCATTACAACCTGCTTCCT
Source organism: Pelophylax lessonae (assembly GCF_965119305.1). NCBI lineage: Eukaryota > Metazoa > Chordata > Amphibia > Anura > Ranidae > Pelophylax > Pelophylax lessonae. The sequence goes on from NC_138774.1 coordinate 14,944,386, forward strand.
GCCTTCTACAGTCTGCACCATTCTCAGCGCTCCTGAGTCCTAGTGCTCGCCTCCTCTGGTTTTTTTTTTGCAGAGAGATCTCTCTACCACCAACCCTCATCTGGGGCACAGCTGGCAATCTCTTCTACTTTGGGCTCCATGCTTCCTGTTACCACCTTCAGGGACACCCAGCAATCAGCCCCAAGAAGAGCCCTCTCAGCATTTTGGCTTCAGGACCAGGTACGTGACACATATATATATATATATATTAAAAAAGAATAGCGCGCAAATGCAAAAGAAATAACTACCAAATCTGAAGACAATCCATAAATAAAAATGGGGGTTTGGTCCCACCATATGGCCATATCGTGCTCAAGCCCACTACTGCGTCAAACCCTTGAAGAAGCCAAGCGCATCGAGATTAGTTGCGCTTTTCTGTATAATATGTGTTGTATACGAAATTAACTATTACTTAGTTACATAGTTACATAGTTAGTGAGGTTGAAAAAAGACATCAGTCCATCCAGTTCAACCTATGATGTGTGTTTGTTTGCTGTTAACCGTGCATTGTATACCCCCTGTATGTTGTACATTGTATACCCCTGTATGTTGTACATTGTATACCCCTGTATGTTGTACATTGTATACCCCTGTATGTTGTACATTGTATACCCCTGTATGTTGTACATTGTATACCCCCTGTATGTTGTACATTGTATACCCCCTGTATGTTGTACATTGTATACCCCTGTATGTTGTACATTGTATACCCCTGTATGTTGTACATTGTATACCCCTGTATGTTGTACATTGTATACCCCCTGTATGTTGTACATTGTATACCCCTGTATGTTGTACATTGTATACCCCTGTATGTTGTACATTGTATACCCCTGTATGTTGTGGCCTTTAAGGTACCCATCTAATAATTTTTTGAAACTATCGATGCTCCCTGCTGATACGACTGTTTGCAGAAGAGAATTCCACATCCTTACTGCTCTGACAGTGAAGAACCCCTTACGTATTTTAAGGTTAAACCGTTTTTCCTCTAGTTTTAGTGAGTGGCCACGTGTCTTATTGTATTTCCTTTCTCTGAATAGGTTTTTCCATATGCTAGGGTCACCAGTACGGTATTTGTACATTGATATCATATCCCCCCTCAATCGTCTCTTCTCCAGAGAGAATAGGTTCAGTGCTTGTAGTCTTTCCTCATAGCTGATGTCCTCCATTCCCCTAATTATTTTTGTTGCCCTTCTCTGGATCTCTTGAGATCTATGCTATGAATATATGTATGCATGACACTATATGTGGAAAATAAACTTTACCTTTGGAGGTGTTCTCTAGGTCTGAACAATATGTGTAGGAACTAATCTATATTTTTAAGGGATATTACCCCCAGTATGTCTTTTTTTTTACTATTTTTCTAATAAAAACTTTTTTACTTTTATATACAGTATGTAGTGATATTTATTCTGAGGGGAGGTTCCGAGCACTTCTGAAGTCCCATTCTTTGCATTGTGTTTTTTCCTAGTTACTATAGGAATGTGGTGCTGATTTTTCAGCTAAGCTCATTTTTGTTATATTGTAGCTGTCAACCAACTGAGAAGGCAGAACACAGAGCGGACCTGGGAGGAGTCATATTGTTTATGCAGTGATATGCTCAATCTTTTGCGCAAAAGTAGGAAAATATTGACATACAGGGCTGCTGATAGAAATTGCGGGGGCCCCTTACAGACTACCTGAGAGGGCCTTCCCAAGAAAATATTAAAGCTATATTTAGCTAAAAATACAATAAAATAAATATTAGCAGAAACAAATACAACATATTTCACATAATTCCTGATATATCTAAAAGAAAAAAACGAAGTTAATAAATAAAAATGAAGATGAGATGAAAAAAATATATACAGGCTGGGAAGTTAGAGCTCTGGATCAGAGAGACAGAGGGAGAGAAACAAAGTTACAGAGATAACAAATTCAGGAGCAGAGCTAAGGGCTGGGAGGGGGGCCTGCACAGGGAGGGGGATTAGTGAGGGACAACTGTCTCTTTCTCAGTAGATAAAAGCTGGCAGCAGGGAGAGGGGGAGAGACCAGCTTTCAGCTGCTGGAGGAAGAGTTCTGTAAATGTCGTTCATCACTAATCCCCCTCCCTGTGTGGGCCCCCCTGTGTGTTTGGGCCCCCTACAAGAGGACCGGTGCCCCCCCCTATCAGCGGTCCTGTTGACATATAAGAGGGAGGTGCGGGAAACGTATGATCTTTGAGCTGTGCAGCTAGCAGAGATCGAGCCAAGAGGCCATTAAGGATTCCAGGTCTTGCTGCTATGCTGGATCAGCAGCTGGGAAACTATTTTTTTTTTATCTATGACTATAAAAAAAAAAAAAAAAAATACAAAAACCACTCTATTTTCACTTTAACCACTTCAGCCCCGGAAAGTTTTACCCCCTTAATGACCAGGCCATTTTTTGCGATTCGGCAGTGCATTACTTTAACTGACAATTGCGCAGTCGTACGATGCTGTACCCATATAAAATTGTCCTTTTTTTCCCACAAACAGAGCTTTCTTTTGATGGTATTTGATCACCTGTGCGATTTTTAGATTTTGCGCTATAAACAAAAAAAAGAGCGAAAATTTTGAAAAAAATGCCATATTTTTTTTAATTTCTGCTATAAAACATTTCCAATAAAAACATTTTAAAAATTTATTTTTTTTATCAGTTTAGGCCAATTTGTATTCTGCTACATATTTTAGGTAAAAAAAAATCCCAAAAAGGATATTTTAATTGGTTTGCGCAAAATGTATAGCGTTTGCAAACTACGGGGTAGATTTTTGGACTTTTTATTTATTTATTTTTTATTAGTAATGGCGGCGATCAGCGATTTTTAGCGGGAATGCGACATTGCGGCGGACAGATCGGACCCCTAACTGACATTTTTGACACTTTTTGGGGACCAGTGACATTAATACCGTAATCAGTGCTAAATATTATGTACTGTTACTATATAAATGACACTGTCAGGGGAGGGGTTAATACTGGGGGGGTGATCAAAGGGGTTAAATGTATGCCTAAAGTGCTTGCTCACTGTGTGGGGGGATGGTTCTGTGACAGGTACAAAGAGATCGGGGTTGTAGCTGAAACTGCTGATCTCTCCCTGCCTGTCTGACAGAAGACCCGCCTGCTTTGTTTACATAAGCAAGCGGGTCTTCTGTCAGTTTCCCTGATAATCGCGGGAGGGCAGCGGCAATCACGCCTCTCCTCCCGCGGCCTCCGTTCAGACACAACGGGAGCGCGGCTCCAGCTGCGTGAGCTTGCCACCGAAACCTCATGCACGAAATCACATAGTACTACATGATTTTGCTCAGCCGAGACGCCCTGCCGCAGTAATACTACGGCGGGCGGTCAACAAGAGGATAATTCATCCAACTCCTATTACTGAACCTAGTGAAGGAGCAACATTTGGAAGAAGTGAGCTTCCCATGGCTTCAAGTTGGCCTGAGAACAGGCATCACTAAATGGCGGACCGCGGTCCGGGTCCAGACCCAGTTAATGTCTCATCCGGACCCCAGCAGTCCCACCCTTTAGAGTCCTTCTGCCAACAGCCATCACCACGGCCATTCTGACAGAGCTAACAGCCTGATGCAGGACAGCTATGGACAGAAGGCAGGGGGCTACCCAAGTTAACAAGCAGGTGATTGCTTGTGAGGATACAGGGCGATCATTGCACAAACATGCGATTCGGGTCTCTGCTGGAAGAATATTTTACTGATTGGAACTTTGTGAATTTTAATTCAATACCCCTTCCCTAGAATCTGCCTTAGAGTCTGCTGAGGACACGTCTGAAAATGTGAATTCTGCAATCAGATTACAACTAACTAAACAACAACAACCAGAGCCTACAGCAACAAATAGACTGTCAGTTAGGATCACTGTATTGAAAACTCAGCGGTCTAAAAACTTCCAAACAATTAATTCGTTACTGATAATTATACATTCTCCGCTCGGTTTCTGTCTGAATTCTGCATCGCACACAGATAGCAAACTTTAAAATGGAAGCAGACAGCGGCACAACTTTTCTTGGTTTGCTATTTTTCCTTTGCTATGTTTTATCATTTTACAAATTTTTTTATATATATATATATATATTTCTGTGTTTTATTAAAACAATGGCTGTTGAAGGGAAAGCCTGACAGAGGAGAGTTGGGTCGTCACCCATGTGGGAGTGTAAAATAGATTACTGGTATCAGGGGAGGACTGGGCAAGGGGGCAGGGGGGCAATTGCCCCTTGGGCTGCTCTGATGCCCCGTAAACTGGCTGCACCGCTTCTGCCACAGACATGCCTAAAGGATTCCTGGTGAAGAGAAGTAAAAAGTCCCCACTGCAGACCTACTGAGTGTGGGTTGTAAACAAGGACAGAGCGCAGGCTTCCCCCCCCCCCTGCATGAATGATGTAAACTGTGTCTGAGCAGAGGCCGGTTCCATGCCCCACTGGAGACACTTCTCCCCCAGTCAGCCCCAATCAAGTTGTCCCAGCTCCCCCCGACTGCCCCCTGCTGGCCAGGTCAGGAACCCAGGTTCAGCTGGTAAGTAGAGAGTATCTGCTGAGCTTAAGCTTGGAATGGGGGTCAGGAGGAGTACTGGAAGAGAGAGAGTGGAAGGGGGCCGAGTCGCAGCACCATGGGCATTCGGTTTGTACTTGCCCCCTGGGCCAAAAGTTGCCAGTCTGCCCTTGACTGGTAGTTAGTTGGGGACAGATGACAATGACTGTGGGACTAATTTACTTAAAGGAGGATAGGCTGTTCACTTAGCAAAGTGATTGTTAGTAAATAGGGTAAATATGTGATCATTTTAAATCATGGCTGTTAATGCCAGGGGAAGTTATCCACGTCTCCTGCAAGCTGACTTATGTCCCAAAACTGCTACCACCCCCCATAACAGCTTAAGGCTTCTGTCCCAGCCACACTGTCGGTAAGTCCTCAGAAGAAGCAGCATATTTCATAGCTGAGGAAAGCTTTGCTAGGCTCCTCCATGGCTCCTGTTGTGACACAGCCAAGGGGAATCCTGGGAGGACTTCCCCACACTGTGTCGGGAGCCTCTGCATATGAGGTCTGGTGAATTGAGGAGGGAGGCAGGATATGGTTCTAGGTGCTATTTTGTGGGGAGATTTGTACTGGGGTAGGGGCTGATTTTGTACTAATACGGGGGATTTTGTTTTGGGGGAGGAGAGACTTGAAATAGGACAAAGGAAACGTGTGCTAGGAAAGGTTTTGGTTTTAAAGAAGGAATTTGTGCTGGTAGGAAGGGTGGTTCTGGGGGTGACATTTTTACTTGGGCTCCATGCATTGCATGCATTTCCAACCCCTCCACTGAGTGCATTACATATGCCCCTGACACCTGTACACTGTGGATTTCACACTTCTGGCCCAACCACTCAGTGTGTTACTTTCTCCTGACCCCTGCATTCTGTGCATTACATTCTCCTGACCCCTGCATTCTGTGCATTACATTCTCCTGACTCTTGGATTCTGTGCATTACATTCTCCTGACCCGTGCATTCTGTGCATTACATTCTCCTGACCCCTGCATTCTGTGCATTACATTCTCCTGACTCCTGCATTCTGTGCATTACATTCTCCTGACTCTTGGATTCTGTGCATTACATTCTCCTGACCCCTGCATTCTGTGCATTACATTCTCCTGACCCCTGCATTCTGTGCATTACATTCTCCTGACTCCTGGATTTTGTGCATTACACTCTCCTGACCCCTGCATTCTGTGCATTACATTCTCCTGACTCCTGGATTCTGTGCATTACATTCTCCTAACCCCCGCACTCTGTGTTGCACAAGCACACCTGACCCCTGAACTCTGACTAATATATCCTCCAGACTTCAGCATTACATGCATTGCATTCTCCTAGCCCCTGCATTCTGTACATTGCATTTTCCTGATAACCGCACTCTCCATGTTACACACACCCCCTGACCCCTGCACTTTGTGCAATACATTCTTCAGACTCCAAAACACTGTGTATGACTTTATCCTGACCCCTGCATTCTGTCCATTACATTCTCCTGACCCCTGCATTCTGTGCATTACATTCTCCTGACTCCTGCATTCTGTGCATTACATTCTCCTAACTCCTGGATTCTGTGCATTACGTTCTCCTAACCCCGCATTCTGTGTTGCACACGCACACCTGACCCCTGAACTCTGTGCAATTTATCCTCCAGATTTCAGCACTACATGCATTGCATTCTCCTAGCCCCTGCATTCTGTACATTGCATTTTCCTGACCACCACACTCTCCATGTTACACACACACCCCCTGACCCCTGCACTTTTCAGACTCCAGAACTCTGTGTATGGCTTTCTCCTGACTCCTGCATTCTATGCATTACATTCTCCTGACCCCTGCATTTTGTGCATTACATTCTCCTGATTCCTGCATTTTGTGCATTACATTCTCCTGACTCCTGACTCTGTGCATTACATTCTCCTGATTCCTGCATTATGTGTATTACATTCTCCTGACCCCTGCATTATGTGCATTACATTCTCCTGACTCCTCCATTTTGTGCATTACATTCTCCTGATTCCTGCATTTTGTGCATTACATTCTCCTGACTCCTGCATTTTGTGCATTACATTCTCCTGACTCCTGCACTCTGTGCATTACATTCTCCTGACTCCAGCTCTTTGTGCATTACATTCTCCTGACTGCTGCATTCTGTGCATTACATTCTCCTGGTCCCTTTATGCCGTGGATTACATTCTCCTGACCCCTGAATTATGTGCATTACATTCTCCTGACCTCTGGACGCTGTGCATTACATTCTCCTGACCACTGCACTCTGTGTCACACACCCCTAACCCTGCACTTTGTACATTACACACTCTTGACCCAGTGGAAACACATGCAGCAATAGAAACCTAGAAAACATGATAGGCACAGGATATAAAACTGCTCCTAAATAGAGTCAATGGAGCAAAATGTTTTATTTGGGTAATGCAATAGGGTTGATTTACTAAAGGCAAATAGACTGTGCACTTTCCAAAGTACAGTTACGCTCTCCATGTGTAGGTATTCCAGAGCTTAGTAAATGAGGTAAAGCTTCACTTTGCAAAGAATACCCAATCACAAAATTAAAAAATACTTTTGTATTATTATTAATATTTCAGTCTTCTATACAGCATAGAGAGAGGACCTTCTGGCCTTTATACAGCCGGAGACGACCTTCAGCCTCCTATACAGCATAAGGAGAGGACCTTCGGTATTCTATACAGCATAAGGAGAGGACCTTCGGTATTCTATACAGCAGAAGGAGAGGACCTTCGGTATTCTATACAGCAGAAGGAGAGGACCTTTGGTATTCTATACAGCAGAAGGAGAGGAACTTCAGTCTTCTATAGAGCATTAAGAGAGGACCTTCTGGCCTTTATACAGCAGAAGGAGACAACCTTCTGTCTCCTATACAGCATAAGGAGAGGACCTTCAGGCTTCTATACAGCAGAAGGAAAAGACCATTGGTCTTCTAAACAGCAGAAGGTGAGGTCCTTCAGGCTTCTATACAGCAGAAAGATAGGATCTCCAGTCTCTAATACAGCAGAAGAAGAGTACCTTCAGTCTTCTATACAGCAGGAGTAGAGGACCTTCAGTCTTCTACTCTTCTATACAAAAGAAGGAAAGGACCTTCAGGCTCCTATACAGCATAAGGAGAAGACTTTTAGTCTTCTATACAACAGAAGGAGAGGAACTTCAGTCTTCTATACAGCATAAAGAGAGGACCTTCTGGCCTTGATACAGCAGAAGGAGAGGACCTTCAGGTTTCTATACAGCAGAAGAAAAAGACCTCCGGTCTTCTAAACAGCAGAAGGTGAGGTCCTTCAGGCTTCTATACAGCAGAAGAAGAGTACATTCAGTCTTCTATACAGCAGAAGGAGAAGACCTTCAGTCTTCTATGCATCAAAAGGAGAAGACTTTTAGTCTTCTATACAACATAAGGAGAGGACCTTCAGGCTTCTAAACAGCAGAAGGTGAGGTCCTTCAGGCTTCTATACAGCAGAAAGGGAGGACCTTCAGTCTCTAATATAGCAGAACAAGAGTACCTTCAGTCTTCTATACAGCAGAAGAAGAGGACCTTCAGTCTATCATACAGCAGAAGAAGAGTACCTTCGGTCTTCTATACAGCAGAAGAAGAGGACCTTCAGTCTCTAATACAGCAGAACAAGAGTACCTTCAGTCTTCTATACAGCAGAAGAAGAGGACCTTCAGTCTCTCATACAGCAGAAGAAGAGTACCTTCGGTCTTCTATACAGCAGAAGAAGAGGACCTTCAGTCTCTAATACAGCAGAACAAGAGTACCTTCAGTCTTCTATACAGCAGAAGAAGAGGACCTTCAGTCTCTTATACAGCAGAAGAAGAGTACCTTCGGTCTTCTATACAGCAGGAGTAGAGGACCTTCAGTCTTCTACTCTTCTATACAAAAGAAGGAAAGGACCTTCAGTCTTCTATACAGCAGAAGGAGAGGACTTTCAGTCTTTTATAAAGCAGAAGGAAAGGACCTTCAGTCTCCTATACAGCAGAAGAAAAGGACCTTCAGTCTTCTATACAGCAGAAGGAGAAGACTTTTAGTCTTCTATACAACAGAAGGAGAGGAACTTCAGTCTTCTATACAGCATAAAGAGAGGACCTTCTGGCCTTGATACAGCAGAAGGAGAGGACCTTCAGGCTTCTATACAGCAGAAGGAAAAGACCTCCGGTCTTCTAAACAGCAGAAGGTGAGGTCCTTCAGGCTTCTATACAGCAGAAGAAGAGTACATTCAGTCTTCTATACAGCAGAAGGAGAAGACCTTCAGTCTTCTATACATCAAAAGGAGAAGACTTTTAGTCTTCTATACAACATAAGGAGAGGACCTTCAGGCTTCTAAACAGCAGAAGGTGAGGTCCTTCAGGCTTCTATACAGCAGAAGAAGAGTACATTCAGTCTTCTATACAGCAGAAGGAGAAGACCTTCAGTCTTCTATACATCAAAAGGAGAAGACTTTTAGTCTTCTATACAACATAAGGAGAGGACCTTCAGGCTTCTAAACAGCAGAAGGTGAGGTCCTTCAGGCTTCTATACAGCAGAAAGAGAGGACCTTCAGTCTCTAATATAGCAGAACAAGAGTACCTTCAGTCTTCTATACAGCAGAAGAAGAGGACCTTCAGTCTCTCATACAGCAGAAGAAGAGTACCTTTGGTCTTCTATACAGCAGGAGTAGAGGACCTTCAGTCTCTAATAAAGCAGAAGAAGAGGACCTTCAGTCTCTCATACAGCAGAAGAAGAGTACCTTCGTTCTTCTATACAGCAGGAGTAGAGGACCTTCAGTCTTCTACTCTTCTATACAAAATAAGGAAAGGACCTTCAGTCTTCTATACAGCAGAAGGAGAAGACTTTTAGTCTTCTATACAACAGAAGGAGAGGACCTTCAGTCTTCTATACAGCATAAAGAGAGGACCTTCTGGCCTTTATACAGCAGAAAGAGACGACCTTCAGTCTCCTATACAGCAGAAGGAGTGGACCTTCAGTCTTCTATAGAGCAGAAGAAAAAGACCTTGTCCCATCAGTGTGCTGCTGGTTCAATCAATAGACTTCTTGACCAAGTTTTCCCATTGCTGCATTTCTGTGTTCTTTTCGTGCTTGCTTGGGGTTGTCCTTTAATATAATAAAATGGTCATAAATCACATACCAGAATCTATTCCTCTGATTTCAGAGAATCCAAACTGCAAATCTTGTTGTTTAAGATTATTCTTTTCCTGCTTACCACCCATTGTATTTAAAGAAAGGAGCTTGCATTTTTTTTTTTTTTTCTAAACAAACCAGCTGCATAGTACAAAAGGATTTCTTGACATTATTTCCTATAAAACTGAAAAATGTGCGTGTTTGCTTCCTGTGGTGAATTGAATGGATTATAATAAATCAACTTCAAAAATTACAAGGGAAAAAAAAAGGCATTTGAAAGGGGAAAAATTGCTGTAAGGGTCATAGCGGACCCGCTGCCAAATGCTCCCATTTCAATTACACGTCAGCGGTATTGCGGCTTTATGCTGCAGAGAGTCGCAACGCTCATTTCCCAGCCTCCCTCGTGATGTGAAACATGTTGCTGACTGTTAGTGCTTGACATTCATTTTTTTTTTGTGCTGGCTTAACTGGAAACTCGAAGCTTCAACTGGAAAATTGAGAGCCGTTTGCTCTTTCCATGCTCTGAAAGTCTTAAATGGACCATTTGCCAAAATTGTTTTACTAGAAATTCTAATTGTTAAGAATTGAAATAAAGCAGCAAAAATTGTCAAAAAGTAGAACGGCTCACCTAGAAGCTGATGGTTGGAATACTAAAGACAAATTAAAGAAAAATGATAAAACACATTCCACCCCAATTTAACTATGTTTTTCTTTTTTTTAACTACTTCAATACTGGGCACTTTCACCCCCTTCCTGCCCATGCCAATTTTCAGCTTTCAGCTCTGTCACGCTTTGAATGACAATTGCGCGGCAATGCTACACTGCACCCATATGACATTTTTATTGTTTCTTTTCACACAAATAGAGCTTTCTTTTGGTGGTATTTAATCACCACTGGGTTTTTTATTTCTTACAAAAAAAAAGAAAATAGACAGAAAATTCTGAAAAAAAAAATTTCTCCTTCACTGATGTGCACTGATGAGGCGGCACCGATGGGCCCTGATAGGCTGCACTGATGGGCACTGATGAAGTGGCACTTATGGGCACTGATGAGGTGGCACTGATGAGGAGTTACTAATATGCCGCACTGATGGACACTTATAGGTGGCACTGATAGGCAGCACTGATGAGCACTAATAGGCAACACTGATGGGCACTGAAAGGTGGCACTGATGGGCACTGTGAGGTGGCACTGATGGGCAGCACTGATGGACAGCACTATGGGCACTGATTGGGGGCACTGATTGGGGGCACTGATTGGCACTGTTTTTCACTTTTTTGTAATCAGGGCACTGATGATCAGTGCCCTGATTACCTGTCCTGGTCTCCCCTGTGAGGAGGAGCCGCTGATCGGTGCCTAGATGAGCAGGCACTGATGGGCACTGACTGGCAGCACTATGGGCACTGATGGGGGCACTAATTGGCACTGTTTTTCACTTTTTTGTAATCAGGGCACTGATGATCAGTGCCCTGATTACCTGTCCTGGTCTCCCCTGTGAGGAGGAGCCGCTAATCGGTGCCTAGATGAGCAGGCACTGATGGGCACTGACTGGCAGCACTATGGGCAATGATTGTGGGCACTGATGGGGGCACTGATTGGCACTGTTTTTCACTTTTTTTGTAATCAGGGCACTGATGATCAGTGCCCTGATTACCTGTCCTGGTCTCCCCTGTGAGGAGGAGCCGCTGATCGGTGCCTAGATGAGCAGGCAGTGATGGGCACTGACTGGCAGCACTATGGGCACTGATTGTGGGAATTGATGGGGGCACTGATTGGCACTGTTTTTCACTTTTTTGTAATCAGGGCACTGATGATCAGTGCCCTGATTACCTGTCCTGGTCTCCCCTGTGAGGAGGAGCCGCTAATCGGTGCCGAGATGAGCAGGCACTGATGGGCACTGACTGGCAGCACTATGGGCAATGATTGTGGGCACTGATGGGGGCACTGATTGGCACTGTTTTTCACTTTTTTTGTAATCAGGGCACTGATGATCAGTGCCCTGATTACCTGTCCTGGTCTCCCCTGTGAGGAGGAGCCGCTGATCGGTGCCTAGATGAGCAGGCAGTGATGGGCACTGACTGGCAGCACTATGGGCACTGATTGTGGGAATTGATGGGGGCACTGATTGGCACTGTTTTTCACTTTTTTTGTAATCAGGGCACTGATGATCAGTGCCCTGATTACCTGTCCTGGTCTCCCCTGTGAGGAGGAGCCGCTGATCGGCTCTCCTCGCCACACATTCTGACAGTGTGAGGTGAGGAGAGCCGATAAACGGCACTTCCTTATTTACATGTGACTGGCTGTGTTCGATCACATGGGTAAAGAGCCATGTCATTGGCTCTTTACCAAGATCGAAGTTGCGCCGTGTCCTAGTAACACAGCGCGGCCCCCGATCGCGGCACTGCGCGCCCCCGCGGGCACGCGCGAGAGGCTGTTCTGGTGAGCCGTCATATGACGGCGTCCCAGAACAATAGCTGCACCGCTCCGCCAGGCGGTGGGCGGGTAGCAAATGGTTTAGGAAAGAATTATAGCGTAATCTAGTTTAATAAATGCTAATTTATTGATTATAGAGTGCACTCAATTTTAATACAAGCGAACAAGCATATATAGGATCCCCCTTAACCACATTAAGACTGCCCACCGCAGATTTACTGCGGCAGGCAGCCTCTTCTGCATGAACGGACGTAGCCCTATGTCGTTTTTTTGCGCCTGGTGCTGGGGGGGGGGGGGCACGCTCTCACTCCCACTAGGCAGCGGGGATGCCAATGCACAAGACCAGCGGCACAGATGCCACCGGCCATCTGTGATCACTCCTTCGCTGAGAGAAAAGGATGGTCAGCAGACCGTTCTTCTCTCTGGAATGATCACAGAGCGCCTGTGATCCTTCTATATAGGATCAAAGGTCTCTATGATCATTTCCCTCCCCCATACAGTTAGAAAAGCATCCCCTAGACTCATACTTAACCCTTCGATCACCCCCTAGGTTAACCCTTTCCCTGCCAGTGTCATTAGTACAGTGACAGTGCATATTTTTAGCACTAATTACTGTAGTAATGTCACTGGTCCCCCAAAAGTGTCAAAAATGTCAGTTAGGGGTCCAATCTGTCCACCACAATGTCGCAGTCCCACTAAAAATTGCTGATCGCCACCATTACTAGCAAAAAAAAATAATAAATAAATAAAAATGGTCGTGGTTCCATGTCTGAACCATTGGCACCATTGACTCCCGCTGCTTTCAATCAAAGTCAGTTAGCCAATGAGGAGAGAAAGGGAACAGGCCTAGTCACGGTTCCATGTCTGAACCATTCGCACCATTGACTCCCACTGCTTTCAATAAAAGTCAGTTAGCCAATGAGGAGAGAAAGGGGGCAGGGTCGGGTCATGGTTCCATGTCTGAGCCATTGGCACCATTGACTCCTGCTGCTGTCAATCAAAGTCAGTTAGCCAATGAGGAGAGAAAGGGGGCGGTGCCTGGTCATGGTTTCATGTCTGAACCATTGGCACCATTGACTCCCGCTGCTGTCAATCAAGGTCAGTTAGCCAATGAGGAGAGAAAGGGGGCAGGGTCGGGTCATGGTTCCATGTCTGAGCCATTGGCACCATTGACTCCTGCTGCTGTCAATCAAAGTCAGTTAGCCAATGAGGAGAGAAAGGGGGCGGTGCCTGGTCATGGTTTCATGTCTGAACCATTGGCACCATTGACTCCCACTGCTGTCAATCAAGGTCAGGTAGCCAATGAGGAGAGAAAGGGGGCGGAACCTGGTCGCGGTTCTATGTCTAAACGTACACAGGGAGCGGTGGCTCGGCTCTGGTGCCCCCGTAGCAAGCTGCTTGCTTTGGGGGCACTTAACAGGAGGGAGGGGCCAGAGGAGGGGAGGATCTGGGCTGCTCTGTGCAAAACCAACTACATAGAGGAGGTAAGTATAACATGTTTGTTATTTTTAACTTAAAAAAAAAAAAAGAAATTAGACGTTAGTATCACTTTTGAATTATTAACAAGTACCATATTTTTGTAACATGTTTCCAAAAATTACAATGTTGCTTGTTTTGTAGCTTCATAAACAACGACATTCAAAAATAAATCTGGCTACCACAATATGACTAATAGAACCATTGTAAGTGGTATTACAGGGAGGAGTACCGGAGAATAGGCTGGGAATTAGGTGCTTCAGCTGAAGCTCTCGGCATAATGTACATTTCAATTATCAGATAGGCTTTTATACATACAATTCTTTTATAAGTGCCAAAACCTTTTTGCTCTGTTCGCAGAATCACATTTCTAACTTTCTCCTCGAAACGTCTATTTCCTGAGTCGATGAGACGGCACGAATGGCTTTGTCTGATTTTACTAAGGGGTATTGTGTATATTCCACTACATGATAATAACCTGAGAGAAGTACAATATCTTCATAAGACATCTCCATCAGAGAGCTGACGGTAGCGATGGGGGAATTTCATTGGGTTGGAGTTACAGGCACGTTAGGTGAACATGTCCAAAAATTCACAAACTGCAAAATTGAATGCAAAGCCCATTGACGTCAATGGAAGGCAAATCTGCAAGGTCATTTCTATCATTTTCAAGGCTAATAGGCAAGGGATTGGCAAACAAAGGGTATGGGGGGGCACTTCCCTATGGAAAACGTACATTCTTACGTTTTTACGCAAGAGATTGGCACATTCTTACGCAAGGGATTGGTACGTTCTTATGAAAGGGATTGGCAAACAAAGGGTATGGGGGGGGGGGGGGCACTTCTCTCTGGAAAACGTACATCTTATGTTTTAACACAAGGGATTGGCACATTCTTACGCAAGGGATTGGTACGTTCTTATGAAAGGGATTGGCAAACAAAGGGTATGGGGGGGGGGGGGCACTTCTCTCTGGAAAACGTACATCTTATGTTTTAACACAAGGGATTGGCACATTCTTACGCAAGGGATTGGTACGTTCTTATGCAAGGGATTGGAAAACAAAGGGTATGGGGGGAGGGGGGGCACTTCCCTCTGGAAAATGTAATTATTACGTTGGAAAACCTAAATTCTTAACGTAGCACCCCTCTGACATTCCAAAGTCAGGATAGAACCTCCAGAGGCAAGGTGGGCTAGCATTTCACCCCAGGGCTGAGTTTATGGCTGAAAGGCTGTTTTTTCCACTAGGCACGTTAGGCATGTGCCTATAGCAGTCATGGCAAACCTTGGCATCCAAGATGTTTTGGAACTATATTTCCCATGATGCCCAACTACACTGCAGAGTACAGGAGCATAATGGGAAATTTAGTCCCAAAACATCTAGGGTGCCAAGGTCCGCCATCACTGGCCTATAGACACCCTTCCTAGAGAGGTGCATGTCAGTATGAGGGGTTTTTTTTTTTTCACTTTTTTTTTCCAACCCTTCTGGGATGACCGCCATGCATACCAATTTGATGCAGTGTGCGGCGTATGGTCTGAGCAATGACAAGCTGACCCCCCCTCCCCCCACCCCTTCAACTTCTGCAGCGATGCTGGCAGCACTCATACATCCATTTCCCAAAGACAACATCTGGATATGACGCTGAGCACGTGCACTCAACTTCTTTGGTCGACCATGGCAAAGCCTGTTCTGAGTGGAACCTGTCCTGTTAAACCGCTGTATGGTCTTCTTGGCCACCGTGGCACATTCCTGCCTGTCAGGTGAAAGCATTCGGTTGGCTGCGCTGGCACCCGATTGCTTCTACACACCCCCAGTCCAGGCAAACCCCTGCATGTCTCAATAAAGAGAACCTGTCAAATAAAAATCATCACATAGGGGACTTTTTGTCCCTTATGTGATAAAAAAAAAAAAAAAAGTAAAGAAGTAAGAAGTAAACTTCCTTTCCTGACTTTTACCTATAGGTAAGCCTATAATAAGGCTTACCTATAGGTAGTGGAAATATCTCCTAAACTTGCAGTGTTTAGGAGATATCTACATTCAGTGGCGGCCTGTCTATAGGGGGTGCAGGTGCGCCGCCCCCCCCCCCCCAAAAAAAAAAAGAAAAAAAAGATTAAAGAAAAACAAATATAAAAAAAAAACTATTTTAGCCCACTAGGGGCGCCAGACTTAGTGGTGGCTATGGGGGGGTTTCCACCCCACGTGCGGCGGGCAGAGACTCCGATTGGCGGCCTTCTGGGGGTCACCGGGGCGCAGAGCAACACTCCCCACTTTTGTGATGTTCTGGCTCTGATTGGTCCATATATATATATATATTTTATATTTTATATATATTTTATATTTTATTAAATATATATATATATATATATATATAAAATAATATATATATATATATTAAAATATATTTTCCAAAAAAATATTTTTTTTACCAAAAATATGTAGTAGAATACAAATTGGCCTAAAATTAAGAAATTTGATTTTTAAATTATTTGTATTGGGAATGTTATATAGCAGAAAGTAAAAAATACTGTTTTTTTTTTTTATATATAATTGTTGCTCTTTTTTTGTTTATAGCGCAAAAAATAAAAATCACACAGGTAATCAAATACAACCAAAAGAAAGCGCTAATTGTGGGAGAAAAAGGACATCAATTTTATTTGGGTACAGCGTCGCACAACCACGAAATCATCAGTTAAAATAGCGCAGTGCAGAATCGCAAAAAATGGCCTGGTCATGAAGGGGGGGGGGGGGCTAAAGAGGTTAACAAAGAGCTATATCTTTTTGGATCATTTCTTTATCATGTCTCGTTTGGTAACACATTCCATGTCTGCACATGATTTACACTTTAATACCAGTTCTCGCTGTAGAGGTAAAGCCCATAAAAAATTACAAAGGTAAAGTTTTAGGTTTGCAAAGTTGCTTGGCGTATCTTTTTATGCATCTTTTTTATGTATCTTTTTTTGCTTTAGAAGTTGCGAAATCATTGAAGGATTTGTAACGAAGTTTGCTAAAAATCTTGACCTGCAGAGATTTTGCCTTTTTCTTAACAAGCCTGGAATTTACATTGACATTGTACAGTATAATCACCCCCTGATATAGGAGAAAAGGGAATTTTGTTGTAACCGTTACCAGGCGCTGGAACATGAAATGGCCTTCAGAACAATGTCACAAAAGCTGCTTTTTATTCCTTGAAAGTGAAGATAATCTGTTAAGCTTTGGTTTTGCTGTTTGGCTAATTATGGTATATTTTCTCTCTGAATAGCTAATCTGAGGATTTCCAGTTATTAGGACTCAAGCCTTCTAATCTGCTAATGATCATAATCCATATCCAGACTTTATTTCTGAAACACTCGCTTGGCGTTCACATTCCTACTTTACTGATTCTCTGCCAGATTCAAACACGTTAAAGGAAAACTGAGTGAAATGATACATTCATTGATGTGAGATGTTCATCTGCCAGCGTTTTTTGGATGGAGCCCATCATCTCCACCAATGACCTCCGTCTGTGAGATCCAAACACCAACACGAAACGCAGTTCTGCCCCATACCTCCTGCGCCTATACAAGCCCTCGAATAAAGTTGCCATTGCACTCCAAAGGGTCCAGGCTAACTTCAACTTTTCATGGAGTACCTCGGAGTTCACCCTACCACATCTTTCGACTCCCTTTATTAACCACTTTTGCTCCAGAAGGTTTAACCCCTTTAACCTCCCTGGCGGTATGATTCTTTCCGATTTTAGGTGCTGAAAGCGGTACCATTATTTTGCATGTAATTCTTAAGAATGAGCAGCCCAAACCAACTATTTACATATGATTTCTTTTTTTTTTTCTTACTGTGTGTTCTTCTTTATAACATCTCGGGTATGATAAAGTTTGAAACACAAAGTCATAAATTATAATATAATAAATAACTATAAATAAGTTAAAGTATGTATGTATGTGTATATATATATACAGTGGGTACGGAAAGTATTCAGACCCCCTTAAATTTTTCACTCTTTGTTATATTGCAGCCATTTGCTAAAATCATTTAAGTTCATTCTTCTTCCTCATGAATGTACACATAGCAGCCCATACTGACAGAAAAACACAGAATTGTTGACATTGTTGCAGATTTATTAAAAAAGAAAAACTGAAATATCACATGGTCCTAAGTATTCAGACCCTTTGCTGTGACACTCAGGTGCTTTCCATTTCTTCTGATCATCCTTGAGATGGTTCTACACCTTCATTTGAGTCCAGCTGTGTTTGATTATACTGATTGGACTTGATTAGGAAAGCCACACACCTGTCTATATAAGACCTTCCAGATCACAATGCATGTCAGAGCAAATGAGAATCATGAGGTCAAAGGAACTGCCTGAAGAGCTCAGAGACAGAATTGTGGCATGGCACAGATCTGGCCAAGGTTACAAAAAGATTTCTGCTGCACTTAAGGTTCCTAAGAGCACAGTGGCCTCCATAATCCTCAAATGGAAGACGTATGGGATGACCAGAACCCTTCCTAGAGCTGGCCGTCCGGCCAAACTGAGCTATCGGGGGAGAAGAGCCTTGGTGAGAGAGGTAAAGAAGAACCCAAAGATCACTGTGGCTGAGCTCCAGAGAGGCAGTCATGAGATGGGAGAAAGTTGTAGAAAGTCAACCATCACTGCAGCCCTCCACCAGTCGGGGTTTTATGGCAGAGTGGCCCGACGGAAGCCTCTCCTCAGTGTAAGACACATGAAAGCCCGCATGGAGTTTGCTAAAAACACCTGAAGGACTCCAAGATGGTTAGAAATAAGATTCTCTGGTCTGATGAGACCAAAATAGAACTTTTTGGCCTTAATTCTAAGCGGTGTGTGTGGAGAAAACCAGGCACTGCTCATCACCTGTCCAATACAGTCCCAACAGTGAAGCATGGTGGTGGCAGCATCATGCTGTGGGGGTGTTTTTCAGCTGCAGGGACAGGACGGCTGGTTGCAATCGAGGGAAAGATGAATGCGGCCAAGTACAGGGATATCCTGGACAAAAACCTTCTCCAGAGTGCTCTGGACCTCAGACTGGGCCGAAGGTTTACCTTCCAACAAGACAATGGCCCTAAGCACACAGCTAAAATAACGAAGGAGTGGCTTCACAACAACTCCGTGACTGTTCTTGAATGGCCCAGCCAGAGCCCTGACTTAAACCCAATTGAGCATCTCTGGAGAGACCAAAAAATGGCTGTCCACCAACGTTTACCATCCAACCTGACAGAACTGGAGAGGATCTGCAAGGAGGAATGGCAGAGGATCCCCAAATCCAGGTGTGAAAGACTTGTTGCATCTTTCCCAAAAAGACTCCTGGCTGTATTAGATCAAAAGCGGGCTTCTACTAAATACTGAGCAAAGGGTCTGAATACTTAGGACCATGTGATATTTCAGTTTTTCTTTTTTAATAAATCTGCAACAATGTCAACAATTCTGTGTTTTTCTGTCAGTATGGGGTGCTATGTGTACATTCATGAGGAAGAAGAATGAACTTAAATGATTTTAGCAAATGGCTGCAATATAACAAAGAGTGAAAAATTTAAGGGGGTCTGAATACTTTCCGTACCCACTGTATATATATATATACATAAAAAGTACAGTAAAACTGCAGGAAAGGGCACTGGAGGGCAAACTAATGTGGATTTATTTTATTTTGCAATATATCAGTGTGTTTGGTGTGTTTTTTACTTTTGAATTTGCCGCCGGTTCCATCCCCCCCGCGAGCGTCACGTCCCAGGAGACGGAAGCCGGGGGCCGCTGCACACCGTCGGGATACATCGCTGGATCCCGGGGACAAGGTGAGTACCCTCTCTTACAGGATCCAGCGATCTTCCTAGCGGTACCCCGAGTGTGGCTCGGGATTATCGCTTTTGGCACTGAAATTTAACCCCCGAGCCACACTAGGAAGGTTAAAGAGGTTTTAAACCTCAGAAAAAAAAAATGAAAAAAAAAAAGAAAAACCTGAAAGACAAAGGCATAATGAGCTAGTATGCATTGCATACTTACCTTAGAATAAAGCCCCTGAAGTGCCGTCTGCTCACCGGTAACGTGGCAGACATGTTCAGTCGTCCTGCTTCCTGGTTCGCGTCCTCCGGCCATCTGATTGGCCCGGAGGCGCAAATACATCATTCACAGCACAGGTGGTCGTTCCTTCAGAGCGCATGTGCCGATGACGTCATCGGCTGCATACAATGTAAATATCTCCTAAACGGTGCAAGTTTAGGAGATATTTACAGTACCTATAGGTAAGCCTTGTTATAGGATTACCTATGGGTACAAGTTATAACCACTTTAACCACTTTAGCCTCGGAGGATTTGGCAGCTCAATGACCAGGCCCTATTTTGCGATTCGGCACTGCGTGATTTTAACGGACAATTGCGCGGTCGTGCGACGCTGTATCCAAATAAAATTGACGTCCTTTTTTTCCCACAAATAGAGCTTTCTTTTGGTGGTATTTGATCACCTGTGTGATTTTTATTTTTTGCGCCATAAACAAAAAAAGAGCGACAATTTTGAAAAAATAACAATATTTTTCACATTTTTTTATATGAAATTCTCAAAAAAAATTAAAAAATCAAAATTTTTTAACATTTTAGGCCAATTTGTTTTCTGCTACATATTTTTGGTAAAAAAAAAAAATTGCAATAACCCTCTTTTGATTGTTTTGCGCAAAAGTTATTGCGTCTACTAACTACAGGAAAGATTTATGTAATTTTTATTGTTTTTTTTTTTTTTTTAACTAGTAATGGCGGCGATCTGCGATTTTTAGCGGGACTGCGACATTGCAGCGGACAGATCGGACCCCTAACTGACATTTTTGACACTTTTGGGGGGACCAGTGACATTACTACAGTAATCAGTGCTAAAAAAATATGAACTGCTACTGTAATAATGACACTGGCAGGGAAGGGGTTAACACTGTGGGTGATCAAGGGGGTTAAATGTGAGCCTAGGGGAGTGATTCTAACTGTGGGGGGGGGAGTGGCTTGTGAAATGATCATAGAGACCTGTGATCCTATAAAGAAGGATCACAGGCGCTCTGTGATCATTTCAGGGAGAAGAACAGTCAGATGTGTTTACAACAGCTGACCGTTCTTCTCTCTCAGCGGGGAGCGATTGTGGGTGTCAGGTGGCAATCGGAGCCGCCTGCCCCGCGCATTGGAGTCCCCGCTGCCGAGTGGCCTAGTGGGGGCGGGAGCTCGGCAGCGGTGGCGGCGCGCGCTCGCCCCCTAGCTACAAGCACGCGACCGATGTATACCTTTGTCGGTTTGCACAGGAGGACAAACAGCGGGTGTTTGGTGGACTGGTCCGGAGTTATGGAAGAAGAAAGCAGTAAATATAAATATAATAATTTCTACATTTTAAATTTATATAAAATAATGGATGTGGGGGGCCTTTTGTTGGGTGTGATTTTTTTTTCTTTTGGGGGGCAGCATTTCATTCTTGGACCCAGGCAGCACAATGTCTTGGGCCAGCCCTGATGGGGACCGGACCATGGTTCACGAGAAGCTCATTTCAACTCTCCGGACTGCACAGGAATCCAATACTCCCAGTCCCCTCGCCCTCTCCCAGGCAACTTCTTTATTCTCTATTCCTTTTCTCCTCTTTGGCTGCCCGTCATGGAGTCTGGGCTGTTTTTCTTTTCTGTTTTCTCCACCTTTTACTTTCCCGCTGTGTTTCTTCGCAGGCCCTGCAATACCCTCCCTTTTTCATCTTCCTCCCCCCCACATTTATTTTTCCCCTTTCCACCTTTTTCTCTCCCCCATGTTGGGGCAAGGTAAAGTCTGCACTGGTAGCCTCTTTCGCCAAAGAGTTGTATTTTTACGAGGCTGATGACTCAGTAATGAACTGGTCAGTGTCCTTGGCTAACACCAAGACTTTTATGTGCTGCCAGCATATGTTTTGATGGAGTACAATAACCTTTCTTGCCTCTGATGCTCTTTGTATGATAACTTCAAGTGTATTTGTCCCTTTTGTACTATCTTTCTTACAAAACAAAAAATCCAATAAAATACTTTCATTGCAAGATGAAAAATGTGTCTTCTTAACCACTTAAGCCCCAGAAGATTTCACCCCCTTCCTGACCAGGGCCTATTTTGCGATTCGGCACTGCATGATTTTACTATGCGATTTTTTGATCATGCGCTATAAACAAAAAAAGAGCGACAATTTTGCAAAAATAACAATATTTTTCACATTT
Organism: Pelophylax lessonae; assembly: GCF_965119305.1. Lineage (NCBI taxonomy): Eukaryota > Metazoa > Chordata > Amphibia > Anura > Ranidae > Pelophylax > Pelophylax lessonae. Next base: position 14,966,197 of record NC_138774.1, read on the forward strand.
TTTTTATATGAAATTCCTCCCCCAAAAAAATGTAAAAATCAACATTTTTTTAACATTTTAGGCCAATTTGTTTTCTGCTACATATGTTTGGTAAAAAAAATTGCAAAAAGCGTATTTTGATTGGTTTGCGCAAAAGTTATTGCATTTACTAACTAAGGGAAAGTTTTTGTCATTTTTATTGTTTTTTTTTTAACGAGTAATGGCGGCAATCCGCGATTTTTTTTGCGGGACTGCGACATTGCGGCGGACAGATCGGACCCCTGACTGACATTTTTGACACTTTTGGGGTTACCGGTGACATTACTACAGTAATCAATGCTGTACATATGCACTGTTACTGTAAAAATGACACTGGGAGGGAAGGGGTTAACTTTATTGGAGAGGGAGGGGTTAAGTGTGTCCCTAGGGGCGTGATTCTTACTGTGATTGGATGTGGCTGTGTGTGTAACAGCAGAGATCAACGGTCCTACATAGCAGGACTGTTAGATCTCTGCTGTTACACAGGGGAGAATGACATTTACATTACTCACTGTATCCGACGATCGCGAGTGACGGGCGGACATGTGGTCGGCCGGTCACACACGCGTGCTTCCTAGTGAACTGCGGCGCACGCTCACCCCCTATTGGCTCCCAGGCTAGTGACGTACCGGTACGTCACTTTGCTTGGGAGGGGCTGACCGCCGCCGTATATAGTCGGGCGGCGGTCGGCAAGTGGTTAAAGGCAATATAAACATTCTTACCTGCACCTTGTGTTTCTCACCTGCATAAGGCCCCTTTCACACAGTAAGTCCGTCAAACGGACTCCGCTTTTCTCAGCGGGGGATCGAGCCGCCGATCCCCCGCTGAGCAGAAGGATGACAGCTGTGTCTCCGTGCTGTGTGCAGAGACACAGCTCTCAGTTCCCCATGCATCTCTATAGGGAAAATCGGATGGGAACGGACCGTCGGTCCGTTCTCATCCGATCCCGTCCGATCCGATCCACTGGACGGATGGAAAATAGAGTTTCCATCCGTCCAGATTTGACGGATCGGATCAGGTCGGATGTCAGCGGACATGTCTCCTCTGCCATCCGATGCCCCATAGGAATGCATGGGGGGACCGTTCAGATCCGCCAAAAAAACGGACAGGCGTATCTGAACGGTCCGCCTGTGTGAAAGGGGCCTAAGATCTTCATGGTGTCATTTGTTGGTCTGTACACAAAGACTATAGTTGAGTAAATTTTCACGTTCTGGTGTCAGAAGTATCCGTTTGCGGTCAAACACGAGGCATTCAACATGGCACTGCACAGGTTAATGCATGACTTCTGGCTGTAGTCTAAGAAATGACACTTCCTGTAAAGAAGCTTCATATACCACATACCCTCCACATCTAGAAAAACATCCTCCATTCTTCTGAGAAGGCATTCTAGAAGATTTGGGAGCATGCCCGTGGGAATTTGTCCCCATTTGTGAGGTCAGGTGCTGAGGTTGGTTGAGAAAATATGGCTCACAACCAGAATTCCAATTCATCCAAGGTCACCAGATCTCCTCCACACATCCTATTTCCTTGTGCAGGCCTCACTCTGGATATGGCTGTGAACGGTTCACAATGGAGCATTTGATGGGTTCCAATTTCTGTTGATCCTTGTGGGTATACAGTGTAGCAGAACCTTTGAGCATATCTTTGCTGTCTCAAATTTCCAGCACTGTCTGGCTTTTACACATACAGGCTTTCCTTACTGGGCCATACTGCCTATATGGTTTACAGTGAGGCATTCATCGTTGAGCAAAAAGTGCAGTTGTCTGACCTAATTGTATCAGTACCTATGTACCGTATTCCCAATTTCCCCTTGAAGAAGGAATTTAAAGTTCTGAAACATGTTGGATTAGATCAGTGTGAACCTAGTTTGGGGCTGGACACTCACATCCCTTTACTTCCATGGCTCCTCTGACTGATCTTATGATATACATGTACATGTACTAATGGTCAATAGTTTTTATCATTATGTCTTGTAATTTTTGACATTTTATATGTGAAATAAATGCAATTATTTTAACCACTTCCCTACCCTCATTCTGTCTTCAAAATCCCATTGGGGGTTTAACGGAACCGCTGACCCACACTGTACTCGTGGTCTTCCGTCAGTATATGGCTTCCTTGCAGTCATGAACATAGATATCAAATCCTAGCCGCCCATATACAAAGCTAGCCAACAACTTAGCTTGTACTGGAATCACTCTCTTTATTGAACATTTACACTGAATTTATATACAGCATGGACCTCCCCCTCCTGATCATATTACCACACACAGTTTAGGGGTTGCCTGATTACATTATCATATGCAGATGAAATTGTATACAGAAACAGAATTAACCTGAACTAATTATCTAGCTGTCTGGAAAGAATACACATCCCACCTCATTACACAAACAACAGGGAGAGCCTGTCTGACATTGAAGTACAATAAACATTAGCATAAGTGTAAATACAGACCCCATTTGAAGCAATCCAAACCATTACGTATCTGTCTTTCACTCCCAGTGACGGGCAGTACCGTCACAGGGGGTTCCTCTTTTTCGTGTTTGATCTCCTCCACATCCAACTGTTTAAGCCATGTCTTTACGGAGCTGGCCTTGTACACAGGGGCACAGCCATGCTGGAAAAGAATAGGACCTTCCCCAAACTGTTACCACATGGTTGAAGAACAAAATTCTCTAAACTGTTTTTGTATGCTGTAATGGTAACAATACCTTTCACTGGTAAAATCCTCCACTTTTCTGAGAAGGTTTTCCACAAGATATTGTAGTGTGCCTGTGGGCATTAGTCACTGTTTGTGGGGTTGGATGAGAAGATCTAGTTCACAACCAGCATTCCAATTAATTCCAAAGGTCTTCAGTTGGGTTGGGGTTAGGACTCTAACTTGAGTTCCTCCACACCAAACTGGGGGTTGATTTCTCATTGGGGGTTCCTCTTTTTCGTGTTTGATCTCCTCTACACCCAACTGTTTAAACCATGTCTTTACGGAGCCTGCCTTGTACACAGGGGCACAGCCATGCTGGAAAAGAATAAGAATAAGACCTTCCCCAAATGTTACCACAAGGTTGAAGAACAAAATTCTCTAAACTGCTTTCGTATGCTGTAATGGTAACAATACCTTTCACTGGGAAAATCCTCCACTTTTCTGAGAAGAATTTCCACAAGATTTTGTAGTGTGTCTGTGGGCATTTGTCCCTGTTTGTGGGGTTGGATGAGAAGATCTAGTTCACAACCGACATTCCAATGCATTCCAAAGGTGTTCAGTTGGGTTGGGGTCAAGACTCTGACTTGAGTTCCTCCACACCAAACTGGGGGTTGATTTCTCATTTTCCAATCCGAACCATTACATATCTGTCTTTCACTCCCAGTGATGGGGAGTACCGTCGCAGGGGGTTCCTCTTTTTCGTGTTTGATCTCCTCCACACCCAACTGTTTAAACCATGTCTTTACGGAGCTGGCCTTGTACACAGGGGCACAGCCATGCTGGAAAATAATAGGACCTTCCCCAAACTGCAACCACAGGGTTGAAGAACAAAATTCTCTAAACTGTTTTTGTATGCTGTAATGGTAACAATACCTTTCACTGGGAAACTCTCCACTTTTCTGAGAAGGATTTCCACAAGATTTTGTAGTGTGTCTATGGGCATTTGTCCCTGTTTGTGGGGTTGGATGAGAAGATCTAGCTCACAACCAACATTCCAATGCATTCCAAAGGTGTTCAGTTGGGTTGGGGTCAAGACTCTGACTTGAGTTTCTCCACACCAAACTGGGGGTTGATTTACTAAAGGCAAATCCACTGTGCACTACAAGGGCACTGCAAGTTCAGTCACTGTAGATCTGAAGGGAAAATCTGAAATGAGGGGAAGCTCTGTTGATTTCTATCATCCAATCATGTGCAAGCAAATATGCTGTTTTTTATTTTCCTTGCATGTACCCTCTCAAATGTAAAGCGACTGCACTTCCAAGTGCGCCTGTAGTGCACAGTGGATTTGCCTTGTAATAAATAAACCCCTATGTGTTTATGGAACTGGCTTTATATGAAACAGAATAGAACCTATGCCAAACTGTTTTCAGAGGGTTGGAAGACTAAAATTACTAATAGTAACCTTCACTGGAAGGTATATGGCCATATGTTTGTCCATATAATAGGTGTGATAATCGGGTGCCCCAATTGTTTTGACATATAAATGTCTACCAATTATATGTGGAATGGCGACAAACTACGGTACTTAACAATCTCCATAGGCAACGCTTTAAAAACTGGTAATGGTTACCAGTTTAGAGTAGAGTAGGCCTTTTTTTAGAATTATTGCTCTCACTATAGCGATCACGACGATACCTTACATGTGTGGTTTGAACACTGTTTTCATTTACAGGCGCGACTTACGTATGCGTTGTCTTTCGTGCGCGAGCTCACAACGACGGGGGCACTTTAAAAATTATTACATTTTTTTTCCTTTTTATTTTATTACATTTTTTATTTTTAGCATTGTTTTAAAAAAAAAAAAAATCTGATCACTTTTATTGCTGTCACAAGGAATGTAAACATCCCTTGTGACAGTAATAGGCAGTGACAGGTACTCTTTATGGAGGGATTGGGGGTCTAAAAGACCCCAAACCCCTCCACTGCACTTCAAAGTATTCAAAATGCCAAAATCTGCATGTCTGAATACTGACACTTTTTTAAATTCAGCGTCGTTAGCCGCCGTGTAAACCGTACGTGGTGTCATGTGACTGCATTGGAGGCGCGATCAAAGCCGAATCCGGCTTTGTTCGGGACTCCAACCAGCCGGCGGACGTGCCAGCTGGTTGCTTAGGTCTCCGGGTGGGACAGGAGACCCGGGCAGAGCCATGGCAGGTGGAAGGAGGGGGGATGTCCCCTCCCACTCGCTGGAATAACGGCCGAGCGGCTCCCAAGCCGCATCGGCTGTTATCTTCTGAAAGTCTACCGCCGGCTTCAAAGATTGATAAAGGGTTGATGCTGCATATCATCACCCCGGTACAACCACTTCTCCGAGCCAATGTACAGGTATGTCAAATCGCGGGAAGTGGTTAATAAACCTCATTGTGTAAGGCAGGGTTTCCCAATTAGGTTTCCATGGAAACAGTATACAACAGGTTGCAGCGCCAATAAAAATGAAAATACATTTATGAAGCTTAGTCCAATTAATGAATGTCCATGAATGGAAGAGGTAATTCCCACACCAAATGTCGTAAATCTTGAGAGCACACGTCACCACTGTGTCAGGAGAAAAACCTGCTTACCAGAAGGTGATTACCCTCAAATTAACGAGTGTGTGGAAAGCCCATAAATTATATGTATACAGATGATTAAGGACATGTAGATCAATGAATAAAGATGGCCGCGGTGTAGCGTGCTTGCGTCGATTTACGACTATTGGTGTGGGGATTACCTCTTCTATCCATGGACATTCCTTTATTAGGCTGAGATTCTTAATTGTATTTTCATATTTATTGACGCTGCACCCTGTTGTATACTGTTTCTTTGTGGACCTATTGGTGCTAGCTGCCTTTATTTAACTTATTTACCAAGCGCAGATGTTATATTTGTTAAGTTTAGGGTTCCATGGAAGCCTAGGGTTCCTCCATAGATTACTAGAGGTTCCTTGAACAACAAGCAATTTCTGCCTCTCAGATAAGTTCCCATTGGTACCAGTGTCGGCCCGTCAATTGGAGGCACAGGGGCGACGCCCCCCTATCCATGCATCCGGCCCCCTAATCTACATGCAGGGCGCCGGACGCATGGATTCCAAAGGGGTTTTCTTTTTTTTTTGAAGCACGTGATTAGAGCCAAAGGCTCTAATAGGCTTCAGAAAAGGGTGGGCTTGGGGCGCAGAGCACTGCGCCCTGAGCCTACTCAGTTGTGTGACAACAGCAAATGAATATTTGCTATTGTCACATTGATTCTCCTCCTGGCCAATCAGGAAGCGGGTCATGTGGCCCGTTTCCCGACTGGCCGAAAGGAGAAGCAATGCCATTGGCCGAGGAGAAGGAGGAAGGAGATGCAGGAGACTGAGGGGTAAGCCTCCACCACCGCTGATGCTGCCTGCCCTGCACATGTCCAGGGTGAGTGAGCCGGTGAGTGGACAGGTGGAAGGGGGGGTATGGTATGGTGTGCGGGCTGGTGTGGTCTGGGGGGGTATGGCATGGTGTGTGAGCTGGTGTGGTCTGGGGGAGTATGGTGTGGTCTGTCTGCCGCCCCCCCTCCCCCAGCTCTTGGAGCACCAGCCGGCACTGAATGGCACCATTGATTTTTTTCAGCTATCTGTAAGGGAATAATTCTTCCCAATGACCAGAAGTGTAAGGAGCATTCTTCCCACCGATCATCGCACTAATATATCATGAATTATAGATATATACATTTTTAGCAGGGGTTCGCTGACACCAGAAAGTTATTTCACGGGTTCCTCTGTATTGAAAAACTTGAGAAGGATGGTGTAAGGTTTTAAATGCAAAAATGAAGTACCCTCGGTTCCACTTCTTTTTAAAGTGGAACTAAACTCTTTAGATCAACATGAACATTAATCCTTATGCATCTAGCCTTAGTAAATAGATAGGAAGTTATATTATCTTTACTTGTTTAAACTTTTTTTTACATTTCTTTAGTTGCTTCCTGATTTCTAGCCTAGGCCAAAATCATGTCATACATCTCAGGGAGGAGGGGGAGGGTGACATTCTCGGCTGAGCAAACCCTCCTGCATGTCTGAGCTAAGGACAGGTGGATTCCAGGAAGTGAATGCTACACAAATCATTTGCCCTTACTGAAGATAATTGTGGCTAGAAAGGCTAGGGGTGGATTTCTCAACAAAATAAAGCATGGGAAAATGGATGGATGGGGGAGTTTGAATATTAAAATGAATTAAAAGTGTTTTCAGTTTTTGGTGCTCAAATACAGTTTTGTTCCCCATTAAGAAAAGTTTTTTTCACCTGTCCATTCTACAACACTTCAGCGTATCAATACCTGACCTCCACCAAGAGCATCATGACCCATTTTTGGTGGGGCTGTTCCCCCATTATCGCCTTTTGGCAACTTATCTTTGACTTGTATTGTAAATTGATAGTGACCTCTATCCAGGCCTCCCCTCAATTTGTCCCTTTGTCCATGCTACCTGGACCCTTTCAATCTGTAAAAAAAGATTTACTTCATTACTTTTTGTCCGCAGCTAGGGCGGTTATTCCCGCCATTGGAAATTGACCACCATACCTTCCCTTGGGGAATGGGCCTCCGTGGTATATTCTATCTAAGATCTAGAGCATCGGTCAGCTCAGGAGGCAAACATGGAAGAACAGTTCTCCCAAATCTGGACATCATGATCCATGTTTCACTACTTATCTGAGTTTCTTCCATGGGCCAAGTGTGACTCAGCCCCCTTTCCTTCCCAGCCCTGACATAGTATGTCTCCCCCACTCTTGGCTCCTCTATGCAATCTATGTCTTTCCGTACTTACCTCTTTTACTCTTTTACCACACAAAATCAGTCACTGATGTGTGTCTCGTTTTGGTGATCCTCACAGCATACAGTATCTCACAAATATTTTATTCTATCTTTTCATGTGACAACACTGAAGAAATGACACTTTGCTACAATGTAAAGTAGTGAGTGTACAGCTTGTATAACAGTGTAAATTTGCTGTCCCCTCAAAATAACTCAACACACAGCCAATAATGTCTAAACTGCTGGCAACAAAAGTGAGTACACCCCTAAGTGAAAATGTCCAAATTGGGTCCAAGTGTCAATATTTTGTGTGGCCACCATTATTTTCCAGCACTGCCTTAACCCTCTTGGGCATGGAGTTCACCAGAGCTTCACAGGTTGCCACTGGAGTCCTCTTCCACTTCTCCATGACGATATCACGGAGCTGGTGGATGTTAGAGAGCTTGCACTGCTCCACCTTCCACTTGAAGATGCTCCACAGATGCACAATAGGGTTTAGGTCTGGAGACATGCTTGGCCAGTCCATCACCTTTACCCTCAGCTTCTTTAGCAGGCAGTGGCCATCTTGGAGGTGTGTTTGGGGTCACTATCATGTTGGAATACTGCTTCAGTATATCATAGTACATGTTGGCATTCATGGTTCCCTCAATGAACTGTAGCTCCCTAGTGCCGGTGTAACGTGAGAATTACCTACCCCGTGAGAAAAACCTACCCTCGTCAATTCCGGGCAGGAACAGCTGAGCAGCGCAGCAGTGCGCATGCTCAGAGGCCCGGAGACCTAATGAAAAAGATAATGAGCTGACTACTGGGCATGCGCAGTAGTATGAAAGTATTAGGGTGTCCGTGAAAAAAACCTACCCACGCGGCGGTGACATTAAAACAGCTGTACTACAATACGAGTCATCACCGCTCCTTCCCCTGTGACTACCCTGATCTTGGCTAGTAAATATAAAAGCGGCTGGCGGCTCCGTTATTTATCTTTTTATACACCCGCCTGTGCTTTTATATTTAGTAGCCGACATCAGTGAAGTGTCACGGGAAGGAGCGGAGATGATTCATATTGTAGTACAGATGTTTTAATGTAACCGCCGCTTTACAGACACTGAGGGAAGCACCGGAAGTGACGAGGGTAGCTTTTTCTCACGGGTAGGTAATTTTCACGGAACACCGGCAGCACTCATGCAGCCCCAGACCATGACACTCCCACCACCATGCTCGACTGTAGGCAAGACACACTTGTCTTTGTACTCCACACCTGGTTGCCGCCACACACCCTTGACACCATCTGGACCAAATAAGTTTATCTTGGTCTCATCAGACCACAGGAGATTCTTCTAGTAATGCATGTCCTTAGTCTGCTTGTCTTTAGCAAAATGTTTGCAGGATTTCTTGTGCTTTATCTTTAAAAGAGGCTTCCTTCTGGGGCAACAGCCATGCAGATCAGTTGATGCAGTGTGCGGTGTATGGTCTGAGCACTGACAGGCTGACCCCCCACCCCTTCAACCTCTGCAGCAATGCCGGCAGCACTCATACGTCTATTTCCCAAAGACAACCTCTAGATATGATGCTGAGCACGTGCACTCAACTTCTTTGGTCGACCATGGCGATGCCTGTTCTGAGTGGAACCTCTCCTGGTAAACCGCTGTATGGTCTTGGCCACCATGCTGCAGCTCAGTTTCAGAGTCTTGGCAATCTTCTTATAGCCTAGGCCATCTTTATGTAGAGCAACAATTCTTATTTTCAGATCCTCAGAGAGTTCTTTGCCATGAGGTGCCATATTGAACTTCCAGTGACCAGTATGAAAGAGTGAGAGTGATAACACCAAATTTAACACACCTGCTCCCCATTCACATCTGAGACCTTGTAACACTAACGTGTCACATGACACCGGGAAGGGAAAATGGCTATCTGGGCCCAATTTGGACATTGTCACTTAGGGGTGTACTGGCTTTTACACTGTTATACAAGCTGTACACTCACTACTTTACATTGTAGTAAAGTGTCATTTCTTCAGTGTTGTCACATGAAAAGATATAATAAAATATTTACAAAAATGTGAGGGGTGTACTCACTTTTTGAGATGCTGTAAGCTTAGAGAAACTCACTTATGAACATTTAAAATGTACAGTATATAATTCATATGTTGGCACCTAACAATGCAGCACCATCAGGGCATTAAATATCACACCCCATTAGCCACGGATCAGCTAATCGATGCCTGTGGCAGTTAGTTATTATATCACATTTGAAGTGATAGCGCAGGAACACTTCCGTATATACCATTGCGTTTTTGTTTCTCCAGGTTTTCCCCCGCATCCTCGCTCACATTTAAAAGTCTGTTTCTAAGTTTTAATCCAACATCTCGTCACAGTAAACTCGAATGACTGTAAATAGTGGGACAACTCGATAAAGGCTGATTGTGTAAGATCCATCCAATCCAGTAATAGAAGATTGCACTCCCATATTACAGGCAATGCCGGAGGCGACATTGTCTGAGTGCCCTGCAGACTCTGTACACAAACTCCAAATACATAAATTCATCACAAAACAAGGCTGCCAGGCTGTTAAATTGTCACAATTTCCCCGGATTTTCATATCACATCTCTTTAATTTTTCCGCTTACCACGGGGAACATGCAGAGTTTGTGTCTGCAATCCGAATGCCATGCATTAATATTGCACAGTGCCGCTCAGATCGACCTCCTGGATGATTGTTCTGTCTCTTATTTCAGTGATAAGTAGAACCATTTATTTATTTTTTATTAGTTTAGCGATGACAAAAGTTTATGTTTTTGCTCCTAAAGAATTAATAGCTTTTCCATAATGAGTTTTTTATTTAATCAGGTTTTTAACCACTTAAGCCCCGGAGGATTTGGCTGCTAAACGACCAGGGGGTATTTTGTGATTCGGCACTGCGTGACTTTAACGGACAATTGCGCGGTCGTGCAATGCTGTACCTAAACGAATTTGGCGTCCTTTTTTTCCCACAAACAGAGCTTTCTTTTGGCGGTATTTGATCACCTGTGCAATTTTTTGATCACGCGCTATAAACAAAAAAAGAGCGTCAATTTTGCAAAAATAGCAATATTTTTCCCTTTTTTTTATATGAAATTCCCCCCAAAAAAAATGTAAAAATCAAAATTTTTTAACATTTTCGGCCAATTTGTTTTATGCTACCTATGTTTGGTAAAAAAAATTGCAAAAAGCGTATTTTGATTGGTTTGCGCAAAAGTTATTGCGTTTACTGACTAAGGGAAAGATTTTTGTCATTTTTGTTGTTTTTTTTTTTAACGCGTAATGGCGGCGATCTGCGATTTTTTTTGCGGTACTGCGACATTGCGGCGGACAGATCGGACCCTTGACTGACATTTTTGACACTTTTGGGGTTACCAGTGACATTTCTACAGTAATCAGTGCTATATATATGCACTGTTACTGTAAAAATACACTGGTAGTGAAGGGGTTAACTTTATTTGAGAGGGAGGGGCTGTGTGTGTCCCTAGGGGCGTGATTCTTACTGTGATTGGCTGTGGCTTCAGCTGTATGCAGAGTGATCAACGGATCTACATAGTAGATCCATATGATCATCTCTCATACACAGGGGAGAATGACAGGCAGCTTGTTTACACAAGCTGCCTGACTTTCTCCCTCTCCCCCGCCGATCGCAGAGTGGCCGGCAGACATCGGGTCCGCCGGTCACACGCATAGGGGGGTCCGTGACCACGCGGGAGCGGGAGCGCGCCTCCGGCTGCGCGCGCTCGCTCCCTAGACCCTCACAAGCTAGTGACGTAGCCCTACGTCACTTTGCCTGTGAGGGGCTGACCGCCGACGTAGATCGGCGTGCGGCGGTCGGCAAGTGGTTATACAAGGTGTTATCTAGGCTAGCTTCCCACTTAGTGTGCGTTGGGAGCGCATGCAAAATTGCATACTTTCCCAACATGCACAAAAACAATAGACTCTTGGGGGTGCTATTATTGTTAATAGCACCCCCCATTCATCTGCTAAAGTGCGCATTGTCATGCACGCCAAAACGCAGGATGCCACAGCTCAGGGTGGCGCAGTTTATAAAAATCTTTAGGGAATTATTTTGCCCATTTCTCATGCGTAGAGCAGCCCAATCATTTCAATTACATTCGGCACACAGGAACCCCTCCCAGGTACCAATGTACTCCCAGGTAATAAGGTACTCCCAGTCACTAAGATATTCCCAGTTAACAAGGTACTCCTGGTCGCTAAGGTACTCCCAGTCGCTAAGATACTCCCAGTCGCTAAGGTACTCCCAATAACTAAGGTACTCCCAATCACTAATGACGCTTTTCCACTGCATGGAACTGTACCGGTTCGGCACGCTTTTGTGCTTTTCCACTTCTGGTACCACATGGTATAGGGTCGGAACGGTTCGGTACGGTACGGTATAGGTTTGCTTTTCCACTGCATGGAACCGAACGGTACGGTACGGTACGGTACGGCCCTGAAAAAACAGTACCTACTCGATTGTGGCTCCAACAGGTACCAAACTGGTACCATATCCCACAATCCTTTGCATGCAGTCACTACTAGTCACTGATTGGTCAGAGAATCCCACCCACCCCGTTGTTATCCCACCCACTTAACTTTAGTACTACTTTAGTGGAAAAGCAAACCTATACCATACCGTACCGAACCGTTCCGACACTATATCATGCGGTACCAGCAGTGGAAAAGCAAACCGGGCCAAGAAGGGCCGAGCAGAGCCGAGCCGGTACGAGCCGGTACTTGCAGTGGAAAAGTGCCATAAGGTACTCCCAGGTAATAAGGTACTCCCAGGTAATAAGGTACTCCCACTCGCTAAGGTACTCCCAGTCACTAAGATACTCCCAGTTAACAAGGTACTCCCAGTTGCTAAGGTACTCCCAATCACTCAGGTACTCCCAGGTAATAAGGTACTCCCTGTCGCTAATTTACTCCCAGGTACTAAGGTACTCCCAGTAGCTAAGGTACTCCCAAATGTGTTATAATATGATTGTTGTGGTTCCCCAAGTGTCAGTGTGTCATTGTTATGGGACCTTAAATGTCATTGTGTCATTATATAATAAATAGAAAAGCTCTCTCTCTAAAAAATCCTTCACACAATGGTGTAAATGTGACAATCAGAAAAACAAATGTGTGTGCAGCAGCTTCAAAATATAAATGTCAGTCAAGGGTCCGATCTGTCCGCCGCAATGTCGCAGTCCCGCAAAAAAAAAACGCAGATCACCGCCATTACTCGTTAAAAAAAAAAACACCAAAAAAGACAGAAATCTTTCCCTTAGTTAGTAAACCCAATAACTTTTGCGCAAACCAATCAAAATACGCTTATTGTGATTTTTTTTTACCAAAAATAGGTAGCAGAAAACAAATTGGCCTAAAATGATAAAAAATTTTGATTTTTTCATTTTTTTTGGGGGGGGGGATTTCATATAAAAAAATGTGAAAATATTGTTATTTTTTCAAAATTGTCGCACTTTTTTTTTTATAGCGCAAAAAGTAAAAATCGCACAGGTGATCAAATACCACCAAAAGAAAGCTCTGTTTGTGGGAAAAAAAGGACGTAAATTTCGTTTGGGTACGGCGTCGCACGACCGCGCAATTGTCAGTTAAAGTCGCACAGCGCCGAATCGCAAAAAGTGGCCTGGACGTAAGACAGCAAAATCCTCCGGTGGTAAAGTGGTTAAACAGAGTAAGTGCTCAAATATGTGCATAAGTTGATCACTGTATAAAATATCAGCAAATTAATGAAGATACCAAAAAAATGCATATTAATGGTATAATAAAAATAACGTGCAAAACTACTCAAAAGTGCAAAAAAAAAAAAAAAGTCCACATTAATTCAACATGCTCAATTAGTGATTGGTGAAATGAAAGTTCCGTGCTGAATAGTGGGACACCACTTAAGTCCACCACCTCCGTAAATTCCACTCCCCTAAGCTGGCAACTCACCCCAACTAGTTACCCCCCATCTTCATGGTCAGGGCTACAAGCGCAGCGTAAACACAGTTATATCCAGAGGTCCCCCTTAGAGTGCCAACTCAGACCGAGCTTCTCCTATCCCATGTAATACAAGAGGAAACAAAGGGAAACGCACTAGTGTAATACAGTTTTAAACTCAAACGTTTATTAATATTATTATTATTATTATTAATAAGGATTTCTATAGCGCCAGCAATTTATGCAGCGCTTTATATTAAATCCAACATATTTGCACTCACATAACATAAAACATTTAGCGCATGTAAAATAGGGGTCTGGCGGGTTCCCCACGTTCTCATAACCTCCACGCTGGTGCACCAGACACCGCTCACCCGATCACCTCTCCGATCTGCCGTGTAGCTACGCCCTGACACGTTTCGTCATATCCGACTTTGTCAAAGACCCCCCTTTGACAAAGTCGGACCAGTGTCAGTATGTCATTGTTCTGGTTCCCCATGTGTCAGTGTGTCATTGTTCTGGTTCCCCATGTGTCAGTGTGTCATTGTTCTGGTTCCCCATGTGTCAGTGTGTCATTGTTCTGGTTCCCCATGTGTCAGTGGGTCATTGTTCTGGATCCCCAAGTGTCAGTATATCATTGTTCTAGTTCCCCATGTGTCAGTGTGTCATTGTTCTGGTTCCCCATGTGTCAGTGTGTCATTGTTCTGGATCCCCAAGTGTCAGTGTGTCATTGTTCTGGTTCCCAATGTGTCAGTGTGTCATTGTTCTGGTTCCCCATGTGTCAGTGTGTCATTGTTCTGGTTCCCCATGTGTCAGTGTGTCATTGTTCTGGTTCCCCATGTGTCAGTGTGTCATTGTTCTGGTTCCCCAAGCATCAGTGTGTCATTGTTCTGGATCCCCATGTGTCAGTGTGTCATTGTTCTGGTTCCCCAAGCATCAGTGTGTCATTGTTCTGGATCCCCATGTGTCAGTGTGTCATTGTTCTGGTTCCCCAAGCATTAGTGTGTCATTGTTCTGGTTCCCCATGTGTCAGTGTTTCATTGTTCTGGTTCCCCATGTGTCAGTGTGTCATTGTTCTGGTTCCCCATGTGTCAGTGTTTCATTGTTCTGGTTCCCCATGTGTCAGTGTTTCATTGTTCTGGTTCCCCATGTGTCAGTGTTTCATTGTTCTGGTTCCCCATGTGTCAGTGTTTCATTGTTCTGGTTCCCCATGTGTCAGTGTGTCATTGTTCTGGTTCCCCATGTGTCAGTGTGTCATTGTTCTGGTCCCCCATGTGTCATTGTTCTGGTTCCCCATGTGTCAGTGTGTCATTGTTCTGGTTCCCCAAGTGTCATTGTTCTGGTTCCCCATGTGTCAGTGTGTCATTGTTCTGGTTCCCCATGTGTCATTGTTCTGGTTTCCCATGTGTCAGTGTGTCATTGTTCTGGTTCCCCAAGTATCAGCGTGTCATTGTTCTGGTTCCCCAAGTGTCAGCGTGTCATTGTTCTGGTTCCCCATGTGTCAGCGTGTCATTGTTCTGGTTCCCCAAGTGTCAGTGTGTCATTGTTCTGGTTCCCCATGTGTCAGTGTGTCATTGTTCTGGTTCCCCATGTGTCATTGTTCTGGTTTCCCATGTGTCAGTGTGTCATTGTTCTGGTTCCCCATGTGTCAGCGTGTCATTGTTCTGGTTCCCCAAGTGTCAGTGTCTCATTGTTTCAGGACTTTACTTGGCATCACTGTTCTGGCTCCTAAATCCTCTGCTCTCTTCTTCTAGCTCAGACCAGATCTTCCGTCTCTAAGGACCTTATAATTCATAAAATCTGGAATACAGATCTGGAATAATATTGAACAATTTTCTAATGAAAAGTTTGGCTTCTGAATACTTTCAGTAGTTGATATTGGACACAAAACCTTTTTCAGGTTCCTGTAAGTGTTTCTTATGTAATGTGGAAAAACGTTTGACGTTAATTTCCTCGGAGGGACGAGGATGACCTCAGCTGGTGCCGAAACAAGTACTTATAATGATACATCACAAACTAAAATGAAATGCCAATAAGAAAGTTAATGCAATCCGCCATAGATTCTAAGGAATGAAAAAGTATCTTTTGACTTTATTAACTTTTTTCCGTAATGAACACAAAGGTTAAGACTGAATTCCTAGCAGGCCTGGGCTCTCCGGCTCCTCGGTATCCATAAGAGGCTTACACTTGTTGTAATTTATTCAATAAAATGGAAACACTTTTATATTATTCTGACATTTGTAATTCCAAACCTCAAGATATAACTTTGTAGACATTATTATAATTTAGCCAAGGGATATAACTGTCTTACCTTAGCAAGAGTAAGGGGTTAGCCTAAAGGCCCGTACACACGTACCGATCGTCGGCATACAAACGTCGGTGGACGAAGGATCTGCCGATTGTACGCGTGTTAGTATGGTGCCTCCGACAGATGTCTGCGCACAATCCGCGGACAAAAGTCTTTCTTGCAAACATGAAAATTTTTGTATGCCGACACCAGAACGGACGATTGTTCGCCTGTCAGTACACAATTCGGCCGACAGACCGCAGATTTGCAAGACTGGGCATGCTCAGAAAATAGAAAACACAGGGAAAGTTAACCATTACATGACATCACTTCTGCAGTCGGCGGACAAAATTCTTGTGCTGTCCTTGTGCTGTCTTTGCACTTTTCAGCAGACACCGACATCCCGGGGAGAAAAGAGGAACATTTGTATGCCGACCATCGGTACGTGTGTACGGGGCTTTACGCTTACAACTGGCCACATCCATCAACTAAGCTGCTTCATTAAAGAAAAATTCTAGGTATGGTATATTTTTAAATAATTAACTTGGACCAATGTAATTATGTACATGTAGCACTGCCCCCTAGAGAGCCGCTGAGAATTACACTTCTTGGTTTCCCCTGGGTTACCCCTAGCAACTGAAAGCAGATGAATATCAAATACAGTCCTTGGCTCAGTCAATGATCAGTCTAGGGCATGGGTGTCCAACCTTTTGGCTTCTCTGGGCCACATTGAGTGTAGAGAAATTTTCATATAAAATATATACTATAGTTAAGGTATATAAGTAATAAAATGCTGCCGTGCCCTTCCCACACCGCTGCGCCCCCCCCCCCCCCCCCGCACTAATTTAACACAACTAGAAGATGATCAAATGAAATGGAATCAGTATACAGAGGTTTACTTCTTCTGAGAGATAATAAAGGAACACTCTAACCACCATGGCCACTTCAGTGATTTGAAGTGGTCATGGTGGTAGGAGTCAGTAACACTGTACATGCTCCCCTCCCCTCTGAGGCAGCCTGTGCCTACCGTTAGTTGGAAGCTGCTGTGGCCATGCCCCCGACCTGACTTCCTTCCTCCCTAGCAAAAAAAATAAAAATTATCAGGGGGTAGTGGGCCGCATTGAAAGCGGTACCATTACTTTGCATGTAATTCTTGTGAATGAGCAGCCCAAACCAACTGTATACATATATATATATATATATATATATATATATATATATATATATATATAATGTATACAGTTGGTTTGGGCTGCTCATTCACAAGAATTACGTATATATATATACGTGTATATATATATATATATAGTGGGTACGGAAAGTATTCAGACCCCCTTAAATTTTTCACTCTTTGTTATATTGCAGCCATTTGCTAAAATCATTTAAGTTCATTCTTCTTCCTCATGAATGTACACATAGCTCCCCATACTGACAGAAAAACACAGAATTGTTGACATTGTTGCAGATTTATTAAAAAAGAAAAACTGAAATATCACATGGTCCTAAGTATTCAGACCCTTTGCTGTGACACTCATATATTTAACTCAGGTGCTTTCCATTTCTTCTGATCATCCTTGAGATGGTTCTACACCTTCATTTGAGTTCAGCTGTGTTTGATTATACTGATTGGACTTGATTAGGAAAGCCACACACCTGTCTATATAAGACCTTCCAGATCACAATGCATGTCAGAGCAAATGAGAATCATGAGGTCAAAGGAACTGCTTGAAGAGCTCAGAGACAGAATTGTGGCAAGGCACAGATCTGGCCAAGGTTACAAAAAGATTTCTGCTGCACTTAAGGTTCCTAAGAGCACAGTGGCCTCCATAATCCTCAAATGGAAGACGTTTGGGACGACCAGAACCCTTCCTAGAGCTGGCCGTCCGGCCAAACTGAGCTATCGGGGGAGAAGAGCCTTGGTGAGAGAGGTAAAGAAGAACCCAAAGATCACTGTGGCTGAGCTCCAGAGATGCAGTCAGGAGATGGGAGAAAGTTGTAGAAAGTCAACCATCACTGCAGCCCTCCACCAGTCGGGGGTTTATGGCAGAGTGGCCCGACGGAAGCCTCTCCTCAGTGTAAGACACATGAAAGCCTGCATGGAATTTGTTAAAAAACACCTGAAGGACTCCAAGATGGTGAGAAATAAGATTCTCTGGTCTGATGAGACCAAAATAGAACTTTATGGCCTTAATTCTAAGCGGTATGTGTGGATAAAACCAGGCACTGCTCATCACCTGTCCAATACAGTCCCAACAGTGAAG
Source organism: Pelophylax lessonae (assembly GCF_965119305.1). Taxonomy (NCBI): domain Eukaryota; kingdom Metazoa; phylum Chordata; class Amphibia; order Anura; family Ranidae; genus Pelophylax; species Pelophylax lessonae. Next base: position 14,984,162 of record NC_138774.1, read on the forward strand.
CATGGTGGTGGCAGCATCATGCTGTGGGGGTGTTTTTCAGCTGCAGGGACAGGACGACTGGTTGTAATCGAGGGAAAGATGAATGCGGCCAAGTACAGGGATATCCTGGACAAAAACCTTCTCCAGAGTGCTCTGGACCTCAGACTGGGCCGAAGGTTTACCTTCCAACAAGACAATGACCCTAAGCACACAGCTAAAATTACGAAGGAGTGGCTTCACAACAACTCTGTGACTATTCTTGAATGGCCCAGCCAGAGCCCTGACTTAAACCCAATTGAGCATCTCTGGAGAGACCTAAAAATGGCTGTCCACCAACGTTTACCATCCAACCTGACAGAACTGGAGAGGATCTGCAAGGAGGAATGGCAGAGGATCCCCAAATCCAGGTGTGAAAGACTTGTTGCATCTTTCCCAGAAAGACTCCTGGCTGTATTAGATCAAAAGGGGGCTTCTACTAAATACTGAGCAAAGGGTCTGAATACTTAGGACCATGTGATATTTCAGTTTTTCTTTTTTAATAAATCTGCAACAATGTCAACAATTCTGTGTTTTTCTGTCAGTATGGGGTGCTATGTGTACATTCATGAGGAAGAAGAATGAACTTAAATGATTTTAGCAAATGGCTGCAATATAACAAAGAGTGAAAAATTTAAGGGGGTCTGAATACTTTCCGTACCCACTGTATATATATATATATATATATATATATATATATATACATATACAGCTCCGCCACCGCATACCGCCCGCATTCTTCGCTGGATCCCGGAGAAAAGGTAAGTAAAACCTCTACCAGGATCCAGCGATCTTCCTAGCGGTACCCCGAGTGTGGCTCGGGGTTACCTCTTTTGGCTCTAAAATCTAACCCCGAGTCACGCTCTGGAATACCGTTAGGAAGGTTAACCATTCCCGATTTAATATACTCTTCATGGTTAATAACTTGCCACCCCCTTTACTCTCACTGCCTGTGTGCTGACTCCCGTCCGCTGACTCCACTGGAGTGGTCCCCTTCTTGGGCAGACCCTTTGGCAAGCTCCCCGGTACTCACGGACACTGTTTTTCCATAGTTGCTCTGCCTTCACCTCCTCAGTCAGCTTCCACTGGACCTCTGGGTTCAGCCACACTTTGTTGGTCCACTAGGCCGACTGCCTGTGACCACCTTCCACACCTTCAGAAGAGGAGACAGCTGTCACCCTCCTTCTGGGACTTGACTTCCCGCCAAAAGACCCCCTGCCACATGTGCTCCTGGCTTTTATACCCTATCCCAGGATGCACCTCTCTCTGTGCAAACCCAATGACACAGAACAAAAGCCTGTGCATCATTGGCCAGGTTTCCTCCACTGTCCAATGAGTCTCCTCATTGGATACAGTAGGAAAACTCCCTCAGCCCACATGAATCGCACATCAAGCACACCCAGCAGTCCTAACTACTGATCAGGCTCCCCTGATAAGCAGATAAAGCAACTACGTTTTACCTGCATAGCACCGAACTAGGAGCGTGCTACATACAGTATATAACATACCTGTAGGATTCCCCTGGAAGGTGGAAATCACTGAAGTAGACATTGCTACTACACCGCTACTACAGTGATCTCCACTTGCTTCTGGGTCCCATTCTGAGCAGCTGGCTTATAAATTCTGAACACAGGAGGATGGCCGCTTAGCACGGGCTTAATTCAGAGAATGCTTTGCATTTTCCAAATGAATGCAAGGGTTCTTTGATTGGATGAGGTGGAAATTGTGACATCATCAGAGAATGCTGTAGTAGCAGTGTCTGCTTCAGTGATTTAAAGCTTCCTGTGGGATCAGGCAGGTAAGGTATATACATAGTTACATTGGTCCAAGCTCGACCAATGTATCTATTTAAAAATATTCCTTGCCTGGAATTTATCTTTTGGTTGCCACGGTGCGCAACATACAGAATGCAGGGTTCAGGAGTGCATTATGTACAGTGCAGAGTCCAGGATTATACTACGTACAGAGTGCACAGTTTAGGAGTCCATTATGTACAGAGTGCTGGATTCAGGGGTGCTTTATGTAAAGAATGCAAAGAGTTCAAGGGTGTGCTGTGTACAGAGTGCATGGTTTAAGGGTGCACTATGTACAAAGTGCAGGGTTCAGGAGTGCATTACATAGAGAGTGGAGAGTTCAGGGGTGCGCTGTGCAGAGTTCAGGGGTTCACTATGTACAGAATGCAGGATTTAGAGGTGTGCTATGTACAAAGTGCAGAGTTTAGGGGTGTGCAGTGTGCAGCCCAAGCCTAACCTCCCTCCCCCTCCCCCCACATATATTTCCTTGCATCTTTCTCGCCTACGTGGCACAGATCTAGTACCACTCTGTGCAGGTGGCCCACCTTGCAGGGAGATTGTTCTCTCCCTCTCTCTCTCTCTCTCTCTCACTCTCTCTTGAGATCTGGCTCCTCTGTGCCCCCCTGTGAGTATGTGAAGAAATCTGTTAGATCCGGAAGCTACTGAGCAAAGCTGTCCCTTATGAACACAGAAGGCTTATGGGTTTACAATTGACAGCGGGGATCAGGAGCAGAGAGTGAGTGCCGAAGGTGGCGGAATGGAGTTTTGCCACGTATCGGCTGCAAAACTGGGTGCAAGGACCACATGAAAAGGCCTAGTGGGCGGGATTCAGCCCGCGGGCCTTGTTTTTGGCATACGTTTATACTGAGCATTTGATGTTATGCTGCACAATTTTTCTTCAGCCAGGAGGGAGAGTGCTAGAGCCAAGCAAGCCCACAGACCTCTATGCAGAGTGCTGAAAATACTGGGAGTTGTAGTTTTAAATGGCAGCCATATAATAAGGCCAATTGACTCCATACTCTACAGATCCCAATAGGCACTGTGCAGTAGGAGGAGTGAGAGAGGATTCGTATTAAAGGATAACGTTCACCTTTGGAACCCCCAAAAACAGGTGGAGCATATAACATGTTACAGCTCCTGCCTCCTTTCCCCCCTCCCTGAGACAGCCAGCTGGGGATCCTTTCCCTGCACCTGCTCTCATAATTTGAAAGCAGCAAGGCTGTGTGGGGCTCCACCCACCAAGCCACGCCACTCATTCACAGTTTCCTGTAAATGGATAGACTACAAGTACCATCATCCATTGCAGCAGACAGCTTGTAGTTCTCAATGCACTACGGGGGTGCTGGTAAGCACTCATAGTCCATTGATCTTCCTCCTCTCTGGTAACTGCCTGCCTGTATGAGGTATGGGCAGATAGCTAACCTGAAAGCCTACAGGAGCCTGAGACTGGGGCCGAGGGAGTTGAAGAGGGAGCACCTCTGTCTGAAAATGTGGCTGCCAGTGGGAGACCAGCGGAAATCTGAGCCTGAGACTGGAAGTGAGAACACCCGGGGTGGCGCAGCACCACCCACTTCATGGCACCTGCACCGCTGGCTCAGGGAGACTGGAGCATCTATTCACCTTTTTTTTTCCCACCGTTGATTACCAGAGGCCTTCTGATAGAGACCAAGGGGACCTTCTTCTACAGCAAAAGGTCCCAAGGACTGGTGAGAGGGCTATTTGCCATAATTTGGCACAGGAATTGTGTGTTTGCACATGAAGACAAATTCCTAATGGGGTGGAGCCCTGGAACACTACTCTAATGCAGGGATCTCCAAACTTTCTAAACAAAGGGCCAGTTTAGTGTCCCTCAGACTTTAGGGGGGCAGAATATGGCCAGTGGTACTGGAAATTTTCCTAGCATCAGTGGAAGTAAGCATCACAGCACTTTGTATTAGGGGGAGGAGCAGTGCCCCATCATTGGTATCAATGGGAGTAATAGTGCCCCATCATTGGTGTCAGGGGGAGGAATAGTGCCCCATCATTGGTATCAGTGGGAGGAATAGTGCCCCATCATTGGTATCAGTGGGAGGAATAGTGTCCCATCATTGGTATCAGTGGGAGGAATAGTGCCCCATCATTGGTATCAGTGGGAGGAATAGTGCCCCATCATTGGTATCAGTGGGAGGAATAGTGCCCCATCATTGGTATCAGTGGGAGGAATAGTGTCCCATCATTGGTATCAGTGGGAGGAATAGTGTCCCATCATTGGTATCAGTGGGAGGAATAGTGCCCCATCATTGGTATCAGTGGGAGGAATAGTGCCCCGTCATTGGTATCAGTGGGAGGAATAGTGCCCCATCATTGGTATTAGTGGGAGGAATAGTGCCCCATCATTGGTATCAATGGGAGGAGTAGTGTCCCATTATTGGAGTCAGTGGGAGAATTGGTGCCAAATTGTTGATACCATTTGAAAGAATAGTGCCTTGTATCAGTAGGAGGAATCATGCCCCAAGGGCCAGAAACAGGCAATCAAAGAACCGCATCTGGCAGTTTGGAGACCACTGCTCTAAAGCACTAACAATGCATATTATAAATGTTGTTCTTTGATGTACTTTTTTGAGCATTCATTTGCACTGAAAAATATTATAAAAAAAAAATATATATATATATAACAAGTATTACAAATATGGTTGCAAATTTAGTTGCAGAACACTGATTGTCTGACACTGAGAAGGGTGAGGAAGCATGCTGAGTTTTGCACTATTGAGTCTATATACCAAAACCCCTTTGTAGTGATTTTCCTAAAGGGATACACACATACCTTTTAGCTTTTAGTGCTGAAATTATTTGATTCACCTTTTTCAGGTTCAAGTCACACTACAAAGTCACGCTTGAAATCGTGCGACTTTCTAGGCGCATTAGTGGAAACGTAGCCTAAAGCGGAGTTCCACTCAAAAGTGGAACTCTGCTGATCTGCTTCCCCCCCCCCTCTGGTGCCCCATTTGGCACCTTTCTTTCAGGGGGGGGGGGACAGGTACCTGTTTTTGACAGGTACCCTTCCCCACTTCCTGGGAGACAGCAGCCGCGGCGCTGTCCCTGAGAAGTTCGGCCCCCTCCTTTTTCCTCCGCCGCTGGGCCAATTACAAAGCGCAGCGCGCTTTGCGCATGCGCAGTAGGGAACCAGCCAGTGAAGCCACAAGGCTTCACTGCCAGGTTCCCTTATCCTGGATGGCGGCGGCAGCAGCACCCGAGAGCCAATATGCAAATTGGCTTCGGGTGCTGCTGACATCAGGGGGCTCCCTGGATACGTAAGTTCTACTATTTAAAAGTCAGCAGCTACAGTATTTGTAGCTGCTGACATTTAAATTTTTTTAAGGGGGGGGGGGGGGGGGGTGGAACTCCGCTTTAAGGGGGCAAATCCTTCCAGTACAGAAGTGGTTAAAAAACCCTGTCTCTCCTTACACTATACCAGTCTTCAGGAAATATGTGCCATCCTGGGATCCTCTGCCTAAAAAGAAACCCCTTCAGCCTCCAGCCCTGAGCTCTTTTTTGGAACAGTTTTTGAAATAGCCTCCCAGCACCCTATACCTCCTCCTGATTAAAGTGGAGTTCCGGCCTCAAATACCTTTTTTAACTAAAAATACCCCTATAATACTAATCCATCGCCCTTTACAGAACCGCTGTTCTCATACTTACAAGGTGTACAGTATTGGGTTTTAGTCAAAATCTTACTTTTAAAAACGCTGTCTGGGCGTGGCCATCTTGAATGTGGGCATCTGAAGCCGCAGTGTAATCTGCTGTGTCCTTCTTCCTGATTCCAGGGAGTGTTCTGGGAGTTCTTCCTGATTCCAGCCTCCTGGGAGTGATGACAAACAACTCCCAGGATGCAATGCAAAGGTGGAAGTGATGTCGGTGGCCGTGGCCACAGAGGGGGAGAAGGAGGAAGTACAATCAAAAATGCCCTGAAAATAAGGTAAGGGACCCCCCAAAAAAATTGAAAATGCCCAATTGTTGATCAGCATAGCGAGCAGTCCAGGAATCACTAAAGTTGCAAAATAGGCCAGAACTCCGCTTTAAGTTTTCATTACTGCCGGTGTCCTCATCATGTCCTGTTATGGTGACCACACAGGAGAAGAAACCTCTTCTACTAAATAAAACAAACAATAAAAACCTCACAGGTGTTCCAACCCTGTCCTACCTTATTCTTTACCTGTTGGCTAGAATTCAGTTATAAATAAATACGTTTTAATAAAGAAAGCCAAAGGAAGGCCCTACTCAGATATGACAAAGGAAATTCAGCAATAAGAAAACCGTGTTCCTGTCTTTTCCTTTCTAAACATTTGCTTTCATGTTTTACTTGGTTTTCAGTACCTGTCAAACTGTGTACCCAACTGACCCATCAGCATCCTGTGCGGGAATTCTAGAGAGATGCTGGAACCACAGAGGGATTCTACAAATGATCCGTGGTTGCCATGGCAGCTGGGAAATATCCCCAAGCAAAGACAATATACAAGGCCGACAAGAAGCACAAAGTAGCAGTGTGTTTTATTTCTTGATCTACTTTATGTACTGCTTACAGGAACTATATGCCCACAAGGATACTGTCAGAGAAAACATCTTGGCTTACTGATGCCGTGCTGAGACTCACCGCCAAAACTTTCTACAGAACATCTGAAAGCTAAAAGGGTTTTCCTCCTTTAGATGACCCAAGGAGTTGTACAGAGCCCCATGGGAGAAAGAAAGAGAGAGGGGGAGAGAGAAAAGATGGATTAAAGAGAGAGTAATGGTGGAAAGGAAAAAAATGGAAGGAAGGAAGGACTGGGGCAGGTAGAGGATGGACATACCACTGGACGATACGTGACCCCTGAAACCGTTGATACTCAATTGTAAGCTACACCTTTGATAGGTTTTTGAGGTTTACGTATTTATTGGATATACTGTTATTTATGAATATACATTTTCCCTAGATATTTGAACTATGGCTACTCCTGATGAAGTGAACCCTCACGAAACGCGTTGAGTCAAATATAGGCAAATCCATCTATTACAAGTTTTTATTATGTACTTTTGTTTCATGACCCTATTATATGTTTACTATGTATGTTTAGAATGTAACAGGTTAATACTGTACCTTTTTGTATTATTGTCCTGGACCATTTACATGTGTATCATTTATGTTTATCCCATCACCATGGGTTTACATATCCTTTGTGAACACTTTGGTTTTACTGATAATTGGTCTATAGACTTTTAATAAACAGACGATAATAATATTACCCCTCTGGTCTTTCTTATGATGTATTTATCATTTATTCTGCAGCTGGTCACCCCTCATATAAAGCCCCATTTTTGTTTTTTGCTTCTGCTTTATGCCCACAAGGATACTGTCAGAGAAAACATCTTGGCTTACTGATGCCGTGCTGAGACTCACCGCCAAAACTTTCTACAGAACATCTGCAAGCTAAAAGGGTTTTCCTCCTTCAGATGACCCAAGGAGTTGTACAGAGCCCCATGGCAGAAAGAACGAGAGAGGGGAGTGAGAGAGAAAAGATGGATTAAAGAAAGAGTAATGGTGGAAAGGAAAAAAAATGGAAGGAAGGAAGGACTGGGGCAGGTAGAGGATGGGAATCAGGGACGGTTGAAAAGATGCATGGAAATAAATGCTTCACCCTCCTAGTTAGGCTGCTAGGGAAATTTCGTTGTTTGGTCTGGTCTGTTCAGGACTTCCTTGGCTAAGAGTTTAATTGCTTGCCCTATTTCTAGAAGAAAGTTCTAGAACTTACAGCGGGAGAGTTCAAATGACCAGCCTCAGGGGCTGACTGTCAACTTTAAGCCCAGGGGGCAAGTACAAAGCAGAGGCCCATGGTGCAGTGACTCGGCCCCCCTCCTACTCTCTCTCTTCCCAGCCACCTCCAGACCCCCATTCCAGGCTGAAGCTCCACTCCAGGTACTCTCTACTCACCGGCCAAATCCGGTTTCCTGACCTGGCCAGAAGGGGTGGTTGAGGGGGAGCTGGGGCAGTTCAGTCAGGGCTTGCCGAAGAAGGAGAGTCTCCAGTGGGGCATGGAACCAGCCTCTGCTCAGACACAGCTTACACCATCCATGCTGGGGGGGAGGGCTGCACTCTGTCCTTGTCTTTATACCCACTCAGTAGGTCAGGGGTTGGGGACTTTTTACTTCTCTTTACCAGGAATTCTTTAGGCATGTCTGTGGCAGAAGCGGTGCAGCCTTTTTATTGGGCATCAGAGTGGCCCAGGGGGCAATTGCCCCCTGGCCCAGTCCTCCCCTGACCAGCCTGAACATTGTGCAGGCCTAGCCAATTCCTGAGGATGTGTGCCTAGATGGTGTCTGGGATGCTGTTAAATTTGGGCCCAAAGTGTCAAAATTTTGTGTGGCCACCAACTAGAACCTTCAGGGCCCCAGTGCAAGAAACCATGAAGGGCTCCCCGGACCCCTGGCCGGGGCCCTTTCCTTCAAGCTTGGGGCTCTTCCCACTGATCCTTTACTCTAGTTTTGGGCCCTTTATTACGGTCCCGCAGCGGGACCCTTTCATAAGTTCTGCAGTGGGCCCCCTTTCCTGCTATCTTGGGGACTCCCCACAGTGGTGGAATGCCAGGGCCCTGTTGCAAGTGTGACATTCGATGCTGGAAGTTCACCCACTGGTGTCAGTAGTTTTTATTTTTTGGTATTTTAATTGTATTATTTTTTATCATTTTATTTTATTTTCTACAATGTCACTGACTATGACTCTGTCCATTCAGAAAAAGAAGGAGCTGGTAAATTACATATTTACAGACCCCTTTCTTTCTCTATTGAGGGGGAGGCACAGTAGGGTGGAGGGGACCAGGGAAGCACACAGGGACCCAGAGACAGCAGAACACAAGTGAACTGGATAGGAGTGGCGGGGGAAGCATACAAAGGAACCAATCTCCTCCATTTTCTTCCTGCAGCTACAGGAGGTAAAAGTTATTTCTATACATGCTGCCCCCACCTCCCCTCCTATCCAGGTGTACCGGGAGATGAAAAGGCCCCCTGGAGCATGGGGCCCAGTTGCAATTGAAACCCCTGTAGTTACGCCCCTGGGGTTTAGGTCTGGAGACATGCTTGGCCAGTCCATCACCTTTACCCCCAGCTTCTTTAGCAAGTCAGTGGTCATCTTGGAGGTGTGTTTGGGGTCGTTATGTTGGACTACTGCCCTGTGGCCCAGTCTCTGAAGGGAGGGCACCATGCTCTGCTTCAGTATGTCACAGTACATGTTGGCATTCATGGTTCCCTCAATGAACTGTAGCTTCCCAGTCCCGGGAACACTCATGCAGCCCTAGACCATGAAACTCCCACCACCATGCTTGACTGTAGGCAAGACACACTTGTCTTTGTACTCCTCACCGGGTTGCCGCCACACACACTTGACATCATCTGAACCAAATAAGTTTATCTTGGTCTCAGCAGACCACAGGACATGGTTCCAGTAATCCATGTCCTTAGTCTGCTTGTCTTCAGCAAACTGTTTGCGGGATTTCTTGTGCATCATCTTTAGAAGAGGCTTCCTTCAGGGACAACAGCCATGCAGACCAATTTGATGCAGTGTGCGGCGTATGGTCTGAGCATTGACAGGTTGACCCCTCACCCCTTCAACCTCCGCAGCAATGCTGGCAGCACTCATACATCTATTTCCCAAAGACAACCTCTGGATATGACGCTGAACACATGAACTCTTCTTTGGTTGACCATGGCGAGGCCTGTTGTGAGCGGAACCTGTCCTGTTAAACCGCTGTATGGTCTTGGCCACTGTGCTGCAGCTCAGTTTCAGGGTCTTGGCAATCTTCTTATAGCCTAGGCCATCTTTATGTAGAGCAACAATTCTTTTTTTCAGATCCTCAGAGAGTTCTTTGCCATGAGGTGCCATGTTGAACTTCCAGTGACCAGCATGAGAGAGCGAGAGTGATAACACCAAATTTATCACACCTGAGACCTTGTAACATTAAGGAGTCACATGACACCGGGGAGGGAAAATAGCTAATTGGGCCCAATTTGGACATTTTCACTTAGGGGTGTACTCACTTTTGTTGCCAGCGGTTTAGACATTTATGGCTGTGTGTTGAGTTATTTTGAGGGGACAGCAAATTTACACTGTTATACAAGCTGTACACTCACTACTTTACATTGTAGCAAAGTGTCATTTCTTCAGTGTTGTCACATGAAAAGATATAATAAAATATTTACAAAAATGTGAGGGGTGTACTCACTTTTGTGAGATAAGATAGATAGATAGATAGATAGATAGATAGATAGATAGATAGATAGATAGATAGATAGATAGATAGATAGATAGATATGATGGACGGACGGACGGATAAATAATACAGTAATTAGATTTGAACAGTTTTTTATGCAATGATTTTTATACAGCTGAATAAACTGTCAGTGCCTCGTGCCTCCGGGCGCCGTTACAGAAAAAGGTGAGCAGAATGAATGAAGCACAAAGGAAAACATGACACATTCATTTGACTTACAATGTAATTGTGATGGTAAATTGATGAATCACTTATGATTACTAAATGCTTCTTTAAAACAGCACTTTATGAAAATCAAATTACATCTAAATTATTATGTAGATTCTGGCAGGCGTCCACGGCTCCCTGTGCAACCATTCCATCCCCACTCTGATCTGATATTCCCGCTATTTATTTAGTAAGATGAGTCTTGCCCAGAGTGTGGAATATCTCTTGTCGGCTCTTCTCTTAGAATTGGCTTCCAAGCCGGCACACTTGGCCAGGCGCAGACTGAACTCCAGCCCAATGGGGTCTTTCCACATCATTTTGCCCAAAAACGATGCCATTGTAATGTCAACGGAGGACTTTTTCTGCCCAGTCACTTTACATCTAAATATCGACTGATGGTAGAAATAAATTTACAGTGATTACAAACACACAGCCATGGATATTTAGGTATTGCACTACCTATTATTCCTAAACATTTCTGCCAAAAAAGCAAACACTTAAATGCAGGTTGTTCATATCAATCCATAACCTCCAACACATTGATAGTTCTTGAACCTTTACCACCTGCTAGTCATTACTCTCTATTTGCAGATGATACTAAACTAAGCATGCCAATATCTTCTATGCAGGATGTGGAAACCTTACAAGCGGACCTGAGCAAAATAATGGGGTGGGCAACTACATGGCAGATGAGGTTTAATGTTGAAAAATGTAAAGTAATGCACTTGGGTGCCAGAAACCAGAAAGCAAGCTACTCACTAGGGGGGGAACCTCTGGGTGAGACTAGGATGGAAAAGGACCTGGGGGTACTGGTAGACAACAGGCTTGGCAGTGGCATGCAGTGCCAAGCCGCTGCAAGCAAAGCCAACAGAATACTGGGATGTATAAAAAAGGGGATTCACTCCAGAAATAAAGAGATTATTCTCCCACTCTACAAGACTCTGGTCCGGCCACATCTGGAGTATGCTGTCCAGTTCTGGGTGCCGGTCCTCAGGAAGGATGTGCTGGAACTGGAGAAAGTCCAGAGAAGGGCAACAAAAATAATTAGGAGAATGGAGGACATCAGCTATGAGGAAAGACTACAAGCACTGAACTTATTCTCTCTGGAGAAGAGACGATTGAGGGGGGATATGATATCAATGTACAAATGCTGTTCTGGTGACCCTAGCATAAGGAACAAACTATTCAGAGAAAGGGTATACAATAAGACACATGGCCACTCACTAAAACTAGAGGAAAGGTGGTTTAACCTTAAAATACGTAAGGGGTTCTTTACTGTAAGAGCGGTAAGGATGTGGAATTCTCTTCCACAAACAGTGGTATCAGCATGGAGCATTGATATTTTCCAAAAAACTATTAGATGGGCAACTTAAAGACCACAACATACAGGGGTATACAATGTACAACATACAGGGGTATACAATGTACAACATACAGGGGTATACAATGTACAACATACAGGGGTATACAATGTACAACATACAGGAGTATACAATGTACGGTTAACAGAAAACACACACATCATAGGTTGAACTGGATGGACTGATGTCTTTTTTCAACCTCACTAACTATGTAACTATGTAATTACTCAGCATGTAGGCAGCGGTTATTTACCCTTTATAACCTCTCGGACGATGGTCCAAACAAATCTTAATGTCTAAAACCAGTTTTGCACCTTTGGTTTGTGTTAGGGCTCCTTTAGACTTGTGACTAAAGGATACACATTCAGTTGTGCCACAGCAAATTGCAGGGCATATTGGAGTTGTTTTGGACTTGGATCGAGGTGCAGTCAGGTGCAGAGTCCTCCTCCGTTCACTAGGTGGCATGGTGCCATTGTCCAAATGGAGTGGAATCTTTTAGGGGGATTTTCCCCTCATGGACTCCATTAGTGTGGAGGAGCCAGCTGTCTGATTGGATGCTGCAAGCTCTGAAGAACTTCGGTGGCCATCTTGGAGTGGGAACTTATAAAATAGGGTGCCCACATCATTTGGACACACCTGGATCGAGTGGTAGGTCAAGGATGGAGACCCCATTGGTAGGGAAAGTGTATAGTGCAGGGAAAGGTTTATGGTGAGTAGAGTCAGAACAGGAACAATGTCTGCCTTGAGGAAACATTTGGGTATCCAGATTAGGAAGATGGGACTCTTCCCAGCAACATTACAGTGATTTGCCGGTACACTGAAAACCAGGTCATCTAGAGTCCAGGGCCAACATGCCAAACTGCTCCCCCCCACCCTCCTCCCAAGATGTATGAGCATTATGTGTCAGCAAAAATCCCCCCACAAAAACACTGAGCACTAATCTGCATGATCACCCCCTAAACATAACTCTCCTCCTCAAAGTACAAACCTGCTCCCCTGCTGAACTCCCCCCTTAGCACAAATCTTTGCCCCCCCATCCCCCAAATCTCCCCACCACCCCCCCCCCCAAAAAAAAAGATTACCCCTCTTTGCACAAATCCTTTACCCCTAAATTGTGCACTCTTGATGCACATCTCCTCTCCCCCACTTCAAAGGTCCTCCTCCTAGCACAAACCTTCTTCCCCATTCCCCTTCCCAACACAAATCCCCCTAAATCACCCCCCCCCCCCCATTTCCTCTCCTAGGACCAGGGCAGCCATTGGAAATTTTGGGGCCCCTTACACAGCTTTAGGCCTGGGCCCCCCCTGGACCCGACCATCAACATTCTCCAGGGCCCCCCACTGGCTGTCCAACCAAATCCCATCCCATGTCCTCCTCTATCCCATGTTCTCTTTTATCCCATGCCCTTCTCCTTCTCTATCCCATCTCCCCAATCCCATATCCTCCTCCTGCAGTCTCATCTCCTCCATCCCATGTCCTCCTTCTCCAACCCTATCTCCTCCATCCAATCTCCTCTCTCTTGCACTGTGCACACTTTCTGGTTGTCGGGGCCTGGGCCCCTCCTGATGCTCAGGCCCCATACAGGTATGTCACCTGTACCCACCTGATGGCGGCCCTGCCTAGAACAATACTTACCCCCTTATTACCCCCTTATGACCCCCAAATCCCCCCTTCCAACATAAACCTCCTCATCCCCCAATATCCTTGTGGTGCCCCCTCACCTCGTATGATACCACAGTGCCCAGGGCAGCAGGGCCCTTCCCGTCCACCCCTTGTTCCGGCCCTGCTGACAACTACCACCCCTCTAGAAGAAGCTATCCTCCTTTAATATGGGCCCAACTGTAACATTGCTTTATATCAGTGCCTTCAAAAGCTGTTATTATTAATTATTGCTAATCTATTATACAATATACAAGATAGTTGTAACATCAAGGACTGTGTGTGTGATTTCTCCCTGATTGGACACCCTGGGCTCCACCTACAGGGGGATGGAGTGAGCAGGTCTCAAACCAGCATCATGTTGACAGATAAGCAGCTCTGTAAAGGTGATTACAAAGTACAGAATAAGCCCTAGATCAGTGATGGGGAACCTTGGCACCCCAGATGTTTTGGAACTACATTTCCCATGATTCTCAACTACATTGCTGAGTGCAGAAGCATCATGGGAAATGTGGTTCCAAAACATCTGGGACGCCAAGGTTTACCATCACTGCCCTAGATAGTCCCAGGGCCCCGGCTTCAAGCACTGCAACTTAGATCACTGATGCACACACCTGAGCCTCATCAACCACCTATAAAGATAACAAAACTTCCACTTAGTGCCTGATCAATGGTGAGATTACAGTTTGGTCCGGACTTCATGTATAGTAGCAGTGTTACGTCTTACTGCTCACTGCTGTCAAGGGTGGTCAAGGATGAAGGCACCAGCCCCGTTCACTTACATAGCCGGAAATCCCTGGTCATGTAAGTGAAGGTGCTGAGATGATGAGATCTCCACTAATTCATACCAGCTCCTGTAGGTTTGTATACATATTAACGGCTTGCCGACCGCCGCATGACTATTTACTGCGGCAGTCAGCCCCGTACAGGCAAACCGACAAAGTACTACGTCGCTCGCCTACGAGCCTCTAGGGGGCGAGCGCGCGCCGCCGGAGGAACGCTCCCGCCCCTACTCGTCCACAGGGATCCCCGCGCGAGTGACCGGCGGCTCCGATGTCCGCCGGTCACTAGCGATCTCCCGTTGGAGAGGGAGAAAGGCAGGCGGCTGATGGAAACAAAGCCGTCTGTCATTCTCCCTTGTGTAACTGCAGAGATCATACGATCCTGCTATGTAGGATCGTATGTCTCTGTGGTTACATCACAAACCATGCCACCCCCCACAGTTAGAATCACGCCCCTAGGGACACATTTAACCCACTGATCACCAATAAAGTTAACCCCTTCCCTGCCAGTGTTATTTTTACAGTAACAGTGCATATGTATAGCACTGATTACTGTAGTAATGTCACTGGTACCCCCAAAAGTGTCAAAAATGTCGGTCAAGGGTCCGATCTGTCCGCCGCAATGTCACAGTCCCGCAAAAAAAATCGCAGATTACTAGTAAAAAAAACAAAACAATAAAAATGACATAAATCTTTCCCGTAGTTAGTAGACGCAATAACTTTTGCGTAAACCAATCAAAATACGCTTATTGCGATTTTTTTTTTACCAAAAATATGTAGGAGAAAACAAATTGGCCTAAAATGTTAAAAAATTTAGATTTTTACATTTTATTTGGGGAATTTCATATAAAAAAATGTGAAAATATTGTTATTTTTTCAAAATTGTCGCTAGTAAAAATCGCACAGGTGATCAAATACCGCCAAAAGAAAGCTGTGTTTGTGGGAAAAAAAGGACGCCAATTTCATTTGGGTACAGCGTCGCACGACCGCGCAATTGTCCATTAACCACTTTACGACCAGTCACTGTGCCTCTACTGCGGCACAGTGGCTCGTTATCGTCCAGCGACGTAGTACTACGTCGCTGGACTCCTCCCCTTGTGGGCGGCGCTCGCGCGCCGCCGGAGGCTCGCTCCCACTGTATTCATTCACAGTGGGAGTCGGGCCAGGGGAGGAGCGGCAGCGATCGCCGCTGCTCTTCCCCGATCGTCGGGGAATCGAGTTTGGAGATCCGCCCGCTTGTGTAAACAGAGCGGGCGGATCTCCTAAGTGACAGACAGTGACAGATTGCAGGGTTCAGCATAGCTGAACATGCGATCTGTCCTTGTGTCACTCAGTCACCTCCCCCCCCACACGTCAGTAAGTACCAGGCATACATTAACCCCTCCCTCTCCAATAAAATTAACCCCTTCCCTGCCAGTGTCATTTTTACAGTAACAGTGCATATTTATAGCACTGATTACTGCAGTAATGTCACTGGTACCCCCAAAAGTGTCAAAAATGTCAGTCAAGGGTCCGATCTGTCCGCCGCAATGTCGCAGTCCCGCAAAAAAATCGCAGATCGCCGCCATTACTCGTTAAAAAAAAAACACCAAAAATGACAGAAATCTTTCCCTTAGTAAACGCAATAACTTTTGCGCAAACCAATCAAAATACGCTTATTGTGATTTTTTTTTTTTTTTACCAAACATAGGTAGCAGAAAACAAATTGGCCAAAAATGTAAAAAAATTTAGATTTTTACATTTTGGGGGGGGGGGGGGGGGGATTTCATATAAAAAAAATGTGAAAAATATTGTTATTTTTTCAAAATTTACTCTCTTTTTTGTTTATAGCGCAAAAAGTAAAAATTGCACAGGTGATCAAATACCACCAAAAGAAAGCTCTGTTTGTGGGAAAAAAAGGACGTAAATTTTGTTTGGGTACAGTGTCGCACGACCGCGCAATTGTCAGTTAAAGTGGCACAGTGCCGAATTGCAAAAAGTGGCCCGGACGTAAGACAGCAAAATCCTCCGGTGGTAAAGTGGTTAAAGTCACGCAGTGCGAAATCGCAAAATATGCCTTGGTCTTTGAGCAGGACAATCCTCCGGGGCTTAAGTGGTTAAGGACACCATGCAACATAGAAAAAAGGCATTATGTTCTCCCAAATTCTTTGGGAGATCCCGTGATGTTGATGACTAAATGTGATCATGTCCATTTATGGTCAATGACAACACCCAAAAGACCCAACCTCTTTTTTTACATTTTAGTAGCAGGGATCAGATCTGACTTTCACCGCAAGGGTAGCAACATATGTAGGCGGGCAGTGTTTTTTTTTTTCTTTTTTGAGACCAGCCACTGGGTGTCAGACATCCTAATTGACATGGGTCTACATTACTGGATGATGTGATTGATGGCGGATTTACTTTTCTTTTTTTTATTAACCGCCCTATAGCAGATTTACTGCTACAGGGTGGCCGTTCTGAATCACATATGTACAGTATCTCACAAAAGTGAGTACACCCCTCACATTTTTGTAAATATTTTATTATATCATTTCATGTGACAACACTGAAGAAATGACACTTTGCTACAATGTAAAGTAGTGAGTGTACAGCTTGTATAACAGTGTAAATGTGCTGTCCCCTCAAAATAACTCAACACACAGCCATTAACCACTGGCAACAAAAGTGAGTACACCCCTAAGTGAAAATGTCTAAATTGGGTGCAATTAGCCATTTTCCCTGCCCAGTGCCATGTGACTTGTTAGTGTTAAAAGGTCTCAGGTGTGAATGGGGAGCAGGTGTGTTAAATTTGGTGTTATCGCTCTCACTCTCTCATCCTGGTCACTGGAAGTTCAACATGGCACCTCATGGCAAAGAACTCTCTGAGGATCTGAAAAAAGAAATTTTGCTCTACATAAAGATGACCTAGGCTATAAGAAGATTGCCAAGACCCTGAAACTGAGCTGCAGCATGGTGGCCAAGACCATACAGCGGTTTAACAGGACAAGTTCCACTCAGTACAGGCCTCGCCATGGTCGACCAAAGAAGTTGAGTGCACGTGCTCAGCATCATATCCAGAGGTTGTCTTTGGGAAATAGACGTATGAGGGCTGCCAGCATTGCTGCAGAGGTTGAAGGGGTGGGGGGTCAGCCTGTCAGTGCTCAGACCATACACCGCACACTGCATCAAATTGGTCTGCGTGGCTGTCATCCCAGAAGGAAGCCTCTTCTAAAGATGATGCACAAGAAAGTCCGCAAACAGTTTGCTGAAGACAAGCAGACTAAGGACATGGATTACTGGAACCATCTCCTGAGGTCTGATGAGACCAAGATAAACTTATTTGGTTCAGATGGTGTCAAGCGTGTGTGGTGGCAACCAGATGAGGAGTACAAAGACAAGTGTGTCTTGCCTATAGTGAAGCATGGTGGTGGGAGTGTCATGGTCTGGGGCTGCATGAGTGCTGCCGGCACTGGGGAGTTACAGTTCATTGAGGGAACCATGAATGCCAACATGTACTGTGACATACTGAAGCAGAGCATGATCCCCTCCCTTCACTCAGTGCCGAATCACAATGGCCTGGACATTAGGGGGTAAATCTTTCTGAGGTCAAGTGATTAAAGGACTTGCCAAAAACTGTTTTATTTATACTTCCCTTTTTGTTTTATTTTACTATGCACATGGAAGGGGGGTATCTGGGTGCCTCCTTTTCTTTTTTTTTTAAGTCTAAATTCTGATAGCCCCCGTGCCGGCAGAGCCCAACAACCACAGGATAAGGGTTGTGTGGAAGAGACCTTTGCGCGCATCAACATGGGTACAAGGTGTTTGCCAGGGGATATTCCCCCATGTTTAGGGGATGTAGCCTGGTATGGTCGAGGCTGCATGCTCAGATAAGGGTCTGGTATAGAATTTGGGGAGGGGGTGGAGAGGGATTGTGCCTAAGGTTCCCTTTAAACTTCATGCCAGACCTGAAAGTCCAGGTATGAATTGAGGTGGAACCCCATCCCATTTTTATCTGCGATAAGGGTTTGATAGAGATGAAAATAATTCCCGGCAGCTTAGTTTACAAATGGAAAGAAACATCAGGGTGCTACTAACTGTCATCTTTTTTCATATGTTTTAAACTTTTTGTTAAAAAAATGTCTTCCTATAACAGCTTCAAATGCTGGACTTGGTCTTTATTTATTTATTTATTTGTTTATTTTTTTTATTGTTTATTTAAAATCTAGAGTCCATGTAAGACTCACCTGCCCATAGGGCAGGGGTGGCAAACACAATTTAATCGAGGGCCGAATCAGCAATACGATTGCCCTCAAAAGGGCCAGTTGTATCTGTAAGACTAGATGTTCAGAGCATCCCCTACCCTTACATAATATGTCAGGAGCCTCCCCACCATTAGAAGGTGAGTCCCCCCCACCCTCCCTTACATTACAGTGCACCATTCTTACCTTGTGCTGCTGCTGGGAAGAAGCTGCAGGCATTGCTGGAAAGCAGAAAGCACAGGGTCCGGAGGAGGAGCTTTCCTGCAGCTGCAGGAGAGGTGCGAGGGCCACATGAAATGACCTGGGGGGCCGGATTCGGCCCCGGGCCTTGTGTTTGACACGTGTGCCATAGGGGGACAATCCTGCTATGTGATTTTGTTGCAAAACTTAATTTTTCATTGTTTGGGAAAAAAATCCTTTTCCAGTAAACAAATATGAAGCTGTCACCTCCAAACTCCGACACATTACCTAAATCCAATAAAGACTTCACATGGTGTGTAGCTACCAAGTACATTGTGGTTGTTTTGAGACATTTTTAGGTCTTGGCTAGGGATGATCGAACGGTTCGGGTCGACCATCGGTTCGGCCCGAACATTGGGTGTTCGAGGTTCGGCCGAATGTAGAACTTTTTGCCCAAAAAGTTCGGAATTCGGCAACCAGAACCGACCAAAATGCAATGGTTCAGGAAATGGGCTTTAAAAGCCTGTGATTGGACCAGAACCATTAGCAAAAGCCAATTGAGGGGGCAGGAGAATGCTAGGAATGTGATTGGAGTGACTAGGGGGTCCATAGTCCAATCATTAGTGAATACGCCCCCCAGTATATAAGATAGCCCCCGCCAAATTCCTAGCATTCTTATACGGGACATGGAAGAGAGTGGAATGCTGTTCTTTTACTTCTGTTACAAAGTGTTACAAAGTGTCATTTAGCATTTATTAGTGTGAGGAAAGGGATATCTAGTGTAGTTAGAGTGCTCTTTTACACTTTAGTTAGCTTTAATTTATTCAGTTTCTGTAGGGAAAGTGTTAAGTGTAAGGGGATCGTAGTGTAGTGTAGAGTTAACTGACACTGACTGCTATGGAAGGGTGACAAAACCCTTCCAAAGCAGGGTGACCGCTATAGAGAAATGATCATTTCTCTGAGTTGCTTCGGCACAGGGATATGGCTTCTCACCAGCCAGCATTTTTTATGCTGCAGGGGTTGCCACTGCCAGTGCTTTTTTGAGGACATGTTTGATGTCAGACATGACATCTGAACATGTGTATAGGGGGTATATATACACAACCATATCTGTATATATACACCTAGACATATATAGGTGTGATAGTAGCAGAAATATATTAGTGTAAATGATTTCATTAGCGCAAGCATATATTTCTGCTACTATCACACCTATATATGTCTAGGTGTGTATATACATATAAGTATGTGTGTATATACACCACTATACACAAGTTCAGATGTTTTGCCTGCCTCAAAAGAACCCAACAAAAATGCCCAAAAAAATGCTAGCGCCCAAAAAAAAAAAACGCCCAGGTGTGTTGTTGCAGGCATTTTTTGGGGGTTTTTGGAGGCAGGCAAAACATCTGAACTTGTGTACACAGTACCACTATACACAAGTTCAGATGTTTTTCCTGACTGCAAAAACCCCAAAAAAATGCCTGCTATTAAACCGGCAAGGTGCTGTGAAAAGCGAGAAGCCATATTCCAGATCTATAATTGCACTAATACAAACAATCTTTTTTTTCTATGGTTCTGGACATGCTACAGAGCTGAAACTTCACAGGTACACCTTTTAGACCCCCCCAGATACTAAATCCAAAGTCAAAATCAAAAAATCTTTTTTTTTTTTTCTATAATTGGCTTTTTTATCAAAAATGACAATTTTTAAGAACTTTTTTTTGTGTGATTAATAGTTAATGGGGCATGACCCAGAACCCTAGGCACTTTTTAGGGGCATTTATTGGGGTTTAGGGCTTAAAAATTGTGTTTTTTGATTACCGAAGTTCGGGTCCCATTGATTTCAATGGGGTTCTGAAATCCGGGCTGAACTTTCGGGAAGTTCGGATGTTCTGGCCGAACCGAACTTTTCAAAAGTTCGATCATCCCTAGTCTTGGCTACATTTGTGGTCAGGGGGAAGAATGCCCCTTACATTGATTGACAGCCAGTGGAAAGAATGCTCCTTTCATTGGTGGTAATTAACAAGAATGTCCTTTACATTTTTGAAGAATGCTCCTTACATTTGTGATCAGTGGGAAGAATGCTCCTTACATTTGTGATCACTGGGAAGAATGCCCCTGACATTGATGGTAAGTGGGATAAATGCTCCTTACATTGGTAACCAGTGGTAAGAATACCCCTTACATTGGTGGTCAGAGGAAAGAATGTTCTTTACATTGGTTGGTGGTCAGTGGAAAGAATGCTCCTTACATTAGGGGTCAGTGGGAACAATGTCCCCTACATTGGTGGTCAGTAAGAACAATGTCCTTTACATTGATGGGAATTTGGAAGAATGTTCCCTACATTGGTGGTCAGGGGGAAGAATGTTCCTTACATTGTAGGTCAGTGGGAAAAATGCCCCTTACATTGGTTGTCAGTGAGAAGAATGCCCCTTACAATGGTGGTCAGTGGGAAACATGCTTTTTACATTGGTGGTCAGTGGGAAGAATGCTCTTTACATTAATTATCTTTTGGGAAGGATGTCCCTTACATTGGTGGCCATGGGTAAGTTTCCCCCTTTACATTTATGGTCAGTGGGTATAATGTGCCCCTTACATTGGTGGTCAAATGGGAATAATGGCACTCTTATCATGGTGGTCATAATTCCACCCTTACAGATAGCTAGGAGATGCCACTGGTTCTGCTAAACAGCATTGGCAAAAGTGCACTCCTGTGATCCACAAGAGAAGTTTGACCAAGAAAGCTTTGGCCATACTTCAAAATCAAATATTATAGACACAAATTAGTCATCAATAATACAAAGTAAAAAAAAAAAAAAAAAGCAGTGTATTTATTTGAATATGACCTGGTATCAGTCTTTTCAAGTCACTTTACAGCACAGCTAGAATGTGAGAGGAAGAAGCAGCACACAGAACCAATCATTTAATGTACTGACAAGGAACATGCTGACTGGAGGAGAGTGATGGAGATATGAGGTCATCACTATGCTGCTTTTCCTTTCACTGTCCAGTCGTTGGATTAGTGATAGACCGATATCGGTTTTTCGTTGCCGATACCATAATTTTGGCCATTGCCTATTGTTATAATTTTTTTTTTTTTTTATCCATTGACAGGTACTCTTGTGGAGGGATCTGGGGGTCAGAAAGACCCCAAACCCCTCCTCTGCATTTAAAGGCATTCAAAATGCCAAGTTTGGCTGTTTTGAATACTGTCATTTTTTTTTAATCTGGCGCTGAGTACCCGGAAGTGATGTCATGACATCACTTCGGGGTTTTTACATGGAGACCCGATCAGAGCCGAATGCGGCTTTGATCGGGTCTTCGGCAGCCATGCAGGCTGGCTGCCTGGGTCTCCCTGTGGGACGGGAGACCCGGGCAAGGCGCGGAAGGGGGTGGGAGGGTTGGACGTCCCCTCCCACTCCTTGTAATGACAGCCAAGTGGCTTCTCAGCCGCATCTGTTGTCATTACAAGACAGCCGACCGTCGGCTATGGACACCGGTACCGGGGTGATGCCCCTAGTTGCAGGCATCACTCCGGTACAAGCACTTTCCCGAAATATCGGCAATATCGGTCACCTTGGTGGCCGATTCCGATATATCGGGGAAAGTGCATATCAGCCCTCAATATATCGTCTTTGATGATAATCGGTCGATCACTACATAGGATGGTGTGGATCCAGGATGACCTAAGCTCAGAAGAAGTGGGTTAAATATTTCTTGCCAACAGACCGGGGACATCTAGTGGCAGAAAAAAGTGCTGCATGGGATCATTTCTGGGTGGAGGGTGAATTTTGCAGCAAAAGCTGTTTTTATTTATTTTTTTTTTATTTATTTTTTTTTTAAATTATGATTTATTTATTTTTTATTTTAATGGGCTGTTCATTTGTATGTGGTTATTTTTGGCTGAAGTTGTGTTTTAAGCTATTTTCTTTCACACGTGTATCTGGAAATCATTAAAGAGATTACAGTTGCCCTTTTAATAACGCAAAGGAGCTGTGAAATTGAACAAAGCGGCAGTTGATGGAATATATCCGAAATATTACCAGCTGTGCCCAGTTCTCTAACGCACGCTTGGGTATAGTAGATTATCCGTCTCGTGCCAACCAACACTTCCATCCATAAGGGCTTAAATAGTTTGGAGTGGGTGAGACAATAGCGAGAAAAGATATTCCAGTATTCCATATTTCATTTTCTATTTTTTTCAGAAGCATCATTCCAAAAGCAAAACTTTAGATGACTTTTTAATGCTTCAGTTAATTGCGGATGCCAGAGCAGGCCCCAGCAAATAGGCTCATGTATTATAGACACAAAGAATGTTGTTGGTTATTAACACAGCAAATTTGCTGGCGCTTATTAGTCATTGTAAGAATTACATAATATCTATTAAGACTAATTATTTGTACATTGTCTGTAATGGTAACATTTAGACACAATTGTATTTCTGGAAAGATAATTAACTCATTAGTATGTCTAACTCATTCGGTTAATGAAACTAATCCTTATGAACATTCTACAGAGCTACTATCACAGCCCAAATGAAAAGAGGGGGAAAAAAAGTATCTTTTTTTGTTTCTTTTTTTTAATCTTTGGTTATTTAATTGCCAGCACGCGCTCTATGAATCACACATGGTGTATAATCTAACCATTTCCTCAACAGGACTTCTTAAATGTTAATGTCACGGACAATGGGGCTCAACATAGAAGCTCATTAGGGATTTAATACACTTTAGCTAAGTTTGTATTAAGCTAATGATGGTGATGGCCCTTCTTAGATGGTCTTTATTTGGCCAAGTAAGAGGTTTAAAGTTAACCTGTATTCAATGTATATGTCTTAAACTGCAGAAAGAAATGGAATGTAAGCCTCGAAAGTAAATGTACAGTATATGGATAAATTTTTGTGGACACCTTACCATCACACCAAGATAGACTGGTTGGACATCCCATTCCAAAACCATGGGCAATAATATTAAAAAGCCTCCCAACTCCCGATTTGCCACTTTAACAACCTTTACTCTTCTGGGAAGACTTTACCCAAGATTTGGAGGGTGCATATGGGAAAGCGTGCCCATTTGTGAGGTCAGGTACTGATGTTGAATGAGAAGACTTTGCTTGCAAATGGTGTTCCAATTTCAAAGGTGATCAGTAGGGTTGATGTTAGAGCTCTGTGTAGGACACTCAAGTTCCTCCACACCAAACTGGTCAACCCTTGTCTTTATGAAGTACATTTTATACACAGGGGCACAGTAATGGTGGAACAGATAAGGATCTTCACCAAACTGTTGTCTTTGGATGTTATAATATTAACATAACCCTTACTGGGGACATTTGAACTAATTTGGAAGGGGTTCGACATAAGTTTGCCCAAATAATGTATAAGCAATGGTCATGTGTCCATTAACTTTTGGTCATATTGTGTATACACAGAGAAGAAAACCTATCATAGTAGGTTCCACAGGACCCCACAATGCCCAAAAGCACAAATAAGCAAATAATAATGTCTGAAATTATGTATGCCAATGAACTATACCTTTACTCATCTAGCTCTCAATAATAATGAACCCTTGGCATGGACAGCATTATCAATCAAAGATGATTTACTGATGTCAACGGGGTCAAGCTAAGCACAATTTTTTGTACTGATCTTTAGAGCCTTTTGAGATTTAGGACAATAATGTAGCTCCTGAAGCAGCCCTCAGAAATTCAGTGTTCTGGGAGCAGGTCACAGAAGCTCCTCTACCTCAAAAGCCAAATCTAAGAACGAGGCTGCACTCAATGATAATCCCACTGGAAAGTTTATTCAATTTAGCTCTGCAAGGTAGTTAACCTTGCAATCATCTTTAGGTGTATGCATTATATGGTTTCACCCATGATTTTAGAGAGTGTCTATAGGAACTTGTGCCCATTGAGCCATAAGAGCATTTGTGGGGTCAGGTACTGATGTTGGATAAGAAGAACTTGCTCACAATTCCAAAGGTGTTCAGTAGGGTTGAGGTTAGGGCTCTGTGCAGAACACTCAGGTTCCTATACACCAAACGGGTCATTCAATGTATTTATGGAGTGGGTTTTGAACCCAAGAGCTTTTTGAGATTTCGGGAAATCAAGTAACTCCTGAAACAGCTTCTTGGGAAATCCACTGCTCCGGGTGCAGGTAACAAGAGCTTGTCAAGCTCAATACACAAAGCAAAAGCAAAGAAGGAAGCCTCATTCCATGAAAATCACACTGGAAAGTTTATTCAATTTAGCTCTACAAGGTGGTTGACCATACATGCAATCATCTTCAGGTGTATGCATTATATGGCTTCAACCACAATTTTAGAGGGTGTTTATGGGAGTTTGTGACCATTCAACCATAATAACATTTGTGAGGTCAAGTACTGAAGTTGAAAGAGAAGACCTGGCTCACAATTGGTATTCCAATTCCAAAGGCATTCAGTAGGGTTGAGGTCAAGGCTCTGTACAGGACACTCAAGTTCCTCCACACCATCCTGGTCAATCCATGTCTTCATGAAGTGGGTTTTGTAAACAGAGACACAGTCATGGTGAAACAGAAAAGGGTCTCCACCAAACTGCTGCCATAAGGTTGGATGAGCACATTTGCCTAACAATACCCTTCACTGGAGACATTTAAACTCAATCATTTGGAAAGTGTTCCATATACATTTGTCCATAAAGTGTAGGAGTGATGGCCAAGTGTCCACAAACTTTTGGTCATATTGTGTATCTATGTACATAAAAAGGGTCTCCACCAAACTGCTGCCATAAGGTTGGATGAGCACATTTGCCTAACAATACCCTTCACTGAAGACATTTAAACTCAATCATTTGGAAATTGTTCCATATACATTTGTCCATAAAGTGTAGGAGTGATGGCCAAGTGTCCACAAACGTTTGGTCATATTGTGTATCCATGTACATAAAAAGGGTCTCCACCAAACTGCTGCCATAAGGTTGGATGAGAACAATTGTCCAACAATACCCTTCACTGGAGACATTTAGACTCAATCATTTGGAAGGGGTTTCATATACATTTGTGTCCACAAACTTTTAGTCATATTGTGTATCCATGTACAAAAAAAAAACTAGGGGGGAAGACCATTTGGTGACAAGCTGTGTCACCAAAAGCTCCCAGTCACCTTTTACAATTAGGAACCTGTGGGCATGGCTCCATTCACATGACTGCTACAACAGCCAATCACAGTGGCCATCTTATCAACTCTGCCTCCACCTCCCATCTTTAGGAACCCTTTAAAGGGTCAAAGGGAGCCAGTGCCAAGGATTTAACACACCCCATAAATGTTAATGGGCCTTCACTGTCCAAGCACTGGGTAGGGAGGGGGGAGAAAAGTTTGTGACATGCTTTGTCACCACCAAAAGCTCCCAGTCACCATTTACAATCAGGAGCCCTGGGTATGGCTCCAATCACATGACTGCTACAACAGCCAATCACAGTGGCCACATTACCTGGAACTCTGCCCCCACCTTCCATCTTTCAGAATCCTTTAAAGGGCCAAAGGGAGCCAGTGCCAAGGGGTTACTACACTCCATAAATTTTAGTGGACAATCGCTGTTTAGTCACTGGGTAGAGGAGGGAAGGAGACCAGTATTTAGGACTGTGACAGAGCTGTGTAAATCTCAAGAATGGATGGACAGAAATACATATACTTTGGCAGGATAAACAGCTCCCATATATTTACAGTATCTCACAAAAGTGAGCACGCCCCCCACATTTTTGTAAATATTTTATTCTATCTTTTCATGTGACAACACTGAAGAAATGACACTTTGCTACAATGTAAAGTAGTGAGTGTACAGCTTGTATAACAGTGTAAATTTGCTGTCCCCTCAAAATAACTCAACACACAGCCATTAATGTCTAAACCACTGGCAACAAAAGTGAGGTCACCCCTAAGTGAAAATGTCCAAATTGGGCCCAAAGTGTCAATATTTTGTGTGGCCGCCATTATTTTCCAGCACTGCCTCAACCCTCTTTGGCATGGAGTTCACCAGAGCTTCACAGGTTGGCACTGGAGTCCTCTTCCACTCCTCCATGACGACATCGCAGAGCTGGTGGATGTTAGGGACCTTTTTTTGTGTAGCTGCTTTTTAGATTACTTATAATTTATTTCAATATATTTTTTTGTGTGGTGCATAGCGCAGCTGTTTAGATATTCTATAGTGTGGGTGACACCTTTGAGTATTCAGGCCACTCACCTTACTGCTGTCAGATTATAGTATAAAATACAATACCTGCGGCTTCTCATGGGGTGTGATGGGTCCTCTCTAATCCACACCCTTTAACTGTGGTATTCTCCGTGTAGTATATGTAAGAAATAATGTTGGAGGTCCATAGCGTAATCCTATTTAAAAAGGTACGTTTTTATTAGGAAGACAACTCACTTTTGAATAGTGTGTATGACGCAATGTATTCACGAGCGTCTAGCCCGTTCTCACATCCCTTCCGGTATTCTGGTGCCCTACAAGTTAAACACAGCACGTGACTTCTTGTCATAGGGCACCAGAATACCTGGTTGCTGCCACACACGCTTGACACCATCTAAACCAAATACGTGTATCTTGGTCTCATCAGACCACAGGACACGGTTCCAGTAATCCCTGTCCTTAGTCTGCTTGTCTTAAGCAAACTGTTTGCGGGCTTTCTTGTGCATCATCTTTAGAAGAGGCTTCCTTCTGGGACGACAGCCATGCAGACCAATTTGATGCAGTGTGCGGCGTATGGTCTGAGCACTGAAAGGCTGACCCCCCAACCCCTTCAACCTCTGCAGCAGTGCTGGCAGCCCTCATACGTCTATTTCCCAAACACAACCTCTGGATATGACGCTGAGCATGTGCACTCAACTTCTTTGGTCGACCATGGCGAGGCCTGTTCTGAGTGGAATCTGTCCTGGTAAACTGTTGTATGGTCTTGGCCACTGTGCTGCAGCTCAGTTTCAGGGTCTTGGCAATCTTCTTATAGCCTAGGCCATCTTTATGTAGAGCAACAATTCTTTTTTTCAGATCCTCAGAGAGTTATTTGCCATGAGGTGCCATGTTGAACTTCCAGTGGCCAATATGAGAGTGAGAGCAATAGCATCAAATTTAACACACCTGCTCCCCATTCACAACTGAGACCTTGTTACACTAACGAGTCACATGACATCGGGGAGGGAAAATGGCTAATTGGGCCCAATTTGGACATTTTTACTTAGGGGCGTACTCACTTTTGTTGCCAGCGGTTTAGACATTATTGGCTGTGTGTTGAGTTAGTTTGAGGGGACAGCAAATTTACACTGTTATACAAGCTGTACACTCACTACTTTACATTGTAAACTACATTGAGAGGGGAAGTGGGACTTTTTGCAAGACAGATCGACATAAAAAATTAAATGATTACATAAAATACAAGTTTACTATGAAAGTATTGTTTAGGTCCACACACAGACATGAACCAACAAATGATTGGACAATACATATTGCAACAAAAAATGCATCAACATTAATGGATCACAATGGATCACTCATTACATTTCAAAGAATACAGTAAATAACCAAAACTGTGTGTGTCAATAATCTTGCATAGTAACATAATTCATAGGAAAATTCATAATATTGAGGTAGATATTGTAGGCTCGACGCGTTTCATGGATCAATGTCCACTCATCAGGAGCTTGAAAAATATGGGAATCTAAAAAATATATAAATGGGTCACATTGTATATTGGAAAAAAGGAATACTGATGGGGAATAAGGAGTAAAAACTGGTGGAAGAACACTACCTTGAGCAGTGTCATGTATCCACGACCAATCCAATGTTAAAATGGGAGACCAGAGCTGATCCTGATATGTCTCACCCGGGGCTGAGGCATGAAACCATCGACACACAGGGGCATCAGGAAGGAAAGGACCAAGGATGCAATGTGATGTGATATTGGAAGGCAATAATCCAGAAATTAATAATATAAAGGGCACCCTTCGGTGCAAAAAAGTTTTCTGAAAAACATATAAATTTGCATAAACATGCTATAGAGATAATGGATGAATAAACTGATAAAAAAGAATGAAAGTAACCAATAAAGTGCAAGGAAACACCAAGGAAGAATGCACCGAAATGAAGTGATGAAAAGAAAAGGTGAAAAAATAGAATGTGAGAAGTGCATGGGAACCTAGATTGAGTGATCAGGGGAAAAGGAACTGCATAAGTGACTGAGAGAGATACCGGATGGAAACATAGATGGAGTGAGTGAATGAGCAAAATTAAAAGGTATAAATAAATGCTGGCATAGCCGGGGCTAGTGCAAAAAGGATGAAAACGTGACATGATAGGTAAAAGAAAATATATATATATATATAAATAGGGGTTGACAATTACCAAGTGGAAATGAGGATAAGGGTGAATACCGGTGTAGATCCAGTCCAAGCTGTGCATGGCCAGGTGTCAGGAGGAATACACGCCAACGCCATGCTGAGCGTCAGTGATAAAGGGTCATGGAACCTCCCACATCCGGCTTGGGACCGGACGTTGGTAGGAACAGACCACAACTGGCGTCAGATGGAAAGGTTGCTATGGTGCTGTGACGCCGATGGGAGGAATCAAGTTCCGCCCGCAGCTTGGATGCCGGAATGGCAGAGACAAGCTGGAGGGGGAAACGATTGGACAACCATCGCAGCCCCGGGCATGAAAACAGGGGCAGCTCGGATCAACCTCACCCAACATTGGATAGATGACAAAATTACAAATTTGGAAATGTAAATGCAGAAACTGAAAAAACCCCATCAATTATACAAAGGACATTAGGGACAAAGAGAGTATATAAAATATTAATTAAATAATCTACCTTGAATGTGGCAAAACAACAGGGAGCGGGTGTCTTCCACCCAAGAAAGCAGAAAATTCTGAAAACTTATATATTTGCTTTGCCACATCCAATGTCCAAATGTCTCCATCCCATAAAGGGATAAACTACATTGAGAGGGGAAGTGGGACTTTTTGCGAGACAGATCGACATAAAAAATTAAATAATTACATAAAATACAAGTTTACTATGAAAGTATTGTTTAGGTCCACACACAGACATGAACCAACAAATGATTGGACAATACATATTGCAACAAAAAATGCATCAACATTAATGGATCACAATGGATCACTCATTACATTTCAAAGAATACAGTAAATAACCAAAACTGTGTGTGTCAATAATCTTGCATAGTAACATAATTCATAGGAAAATTCATAACATTGAGGTAGATATTGTAGGCTCGACGCGTTTCATGGATCAATGTCCACTCATCAGGAGCTTGAAAAATATGGGAATCTAAAAAATATATAAATGGGTCACATTGTATATTGGAAAAAAGGAATACTGATGGGGAATAAGGAGTAAAAACTGGTGGAAGAACACTACCTTGAGCAGTGTCATGTATCCACGACCAATCCAATGTTAAAATGGGAGACCAGAGCTGATCCTGATATGTCTCACCCGGGGCTGAGGCATGAAACCATCGACACACAGGGGCATCAGGAAGGAAAGGACCAAGGATGCAACGTGATGTGATATTGGAAGGCATTAATCCAGAAATTAATAATATAAAGGGCACCCTTCGGTGCAAAAAAGTTTTCTGAAAAACATATAAATTTGCATAAACATGCTATAGAGATAATGGATGAATAAACTGATATAAAAGAATGAAAGCAACCAATAAAGTGCAAGGAAACACCAAGGAAGAATGCACCGAAATGAAGTGATGAAAAGAAAAGGTGAAAAAATAGAATGTGAGAAGTGCATGGGAACCTAGATTGAGTGATCAGGGGAAAAGGAACTGCATAAGTATATATATATATATTTTTTCTTTTACCTATCATGTCACGTTTTCATCCTTTTTGCACTAGCCCCGGCTATGCCAGCATTTATTTATACCTTTTAATTTTGCTCATTCACTCACTCCATCTATGTTTCCATCCGGTATCTCTCTCAGTCACTTATGCATAGAGATGTATAGAACTGTTCGCCGGCGGACAGTTCCCGGCGAACTTAGCATGTTCGCGTTCGCCGCTGCGGGCGAACATATGCGATGTTCGGTCCGCCCCCCATAAGACATCATTGAGGAAAACTTTGACCCTGAACTTTACAGTCAGCAGGCACATTTCCAGCCAATCAGCATACCTCCCTCCCACACCCTCCCACCTCCTATAAATAAGCAAGGGCAGCATCCATCTTAGATCATTCTGAAGCAGTGTGTGTAGTGAGAGTAGGGAGAGAGCTGCTGCTGCTGTTAAGCTAGGGACAGTTAGTCAGTGTTCCTGGTCTTGCAGTGTTCTTGGTCCACTACTGCTGTAATATCAGCACCCCAAAAAGCCCTTCTAATGGCTGGTATTTGTGTAATTTTTTTTTTATATATATATATATATATATATATATACCTAGCGTCCCCAAAAGCCCTTTTAAGGGCTGGTAATTGAGTTGTTTCTTCTTATATATATATATATCTATATCTATCTAGTGTCCCCAAAAGCCCTTTTAAGGGCTGGTAATTGAGGATTTTTTTTTATTTATATATATACATATATATATATATATATATATATATATATATATATATATAGTGTCCCCAAAAGCCCTTTTAAGGGCTGGTAAGGTAATAGAGTTTTTTCTTTATATATATATATATATATATATATATATATATATATATATATATATCTATTGTACACTGCAGTTGCCTGCCCGCTGTGTGTGAGAGGCCACAGACCTACCACAGACTGTACTGTGTGCACACCACACTCATTTCGGGTGGCACAGGCACAGTACCTTGCATTTTAAAAAATATATATTTTTTTTTCCTCTGTCATAATTGCAGTGAGTGCTGTGTCAGGTCCACAGAGTGCACTGTACCCACTGCAGTGCACTGCCCACCACTGATATATATACGGTGGCACAGCATCTTGTTGCAAATTTAAAAAAATATATATTTTTTATTATTGCAGTTGCCTGGGCTGCCAGTTACTGTCAGGTCCACAGAGTGTACTGTGCCCACTGCAGTGCCACTGTGTGCCCACCCACCACTGATATATAAGGTGGCACAGCAGCTTGCAAAGTAAAAAAAAAAATATATTTTTTTTAATTGCAGTTGCCTGGGTGCCAGTGACTGCTGTCAGGTCCACAGAGAGTGTACTGTGCCACTGCCCACCCACCACTGATATACAAGGTGGCACAGCAGCTTGCAAAGTAAAAATATATATATATATTTTTTAATTGCAGTTGCCTGAGTGCCAGTGACTGTCAGGTCCACAGAGTGTACTGTACCCACTGCCCAACACTCCTATAGGGTGGCACAGCACCTTGCACTCATAGTACACAACACATTAAAAAAAAAAAAATGACAGGCAGAGGCAGGCCACCCCGCAAGGGCCGTCGTGGTCGTGGTGCTGTGATTTCCTTAGGCCCTAGAATAATGCCCAGTGTTCAGAGGCCACCACAGACCCTGAACTCAAAAAATTCTGAGGCCATAGTTGACTGGCTTACACAAGACACCCAATCGTCTACAGCTTCCGCTCGGAACCTTAATGCACCATCCTCCTCCAGCTCAGCTTCGGGCACCTCTCAATTTACCACTCGCCAGCCCGCCGGCACCACCACCAACACTAGCACCACAGCCGCTTCACTTGATCCGTCAGAGGAGTTATTTTCACATCAGTTGGAAGAAATAAGTGATGCGCAACTATTAGTGCCAGAGGATGTAGATAACGGGGATATGTCTCAGTCAGGCAGCATTATACACATGGACGTACATTGTGATGATGATGATGATGTTGTACCTGCTGCTGCTGCCTTTGCTGAGTTGTCAAGTGAAGCGGCTGATGATGACGATGTGTCTGTGGATGTCACCTGGGTGCCTGCTCGAAGAGCAGAAGAAGAGGGGGAAAGTTCAGATGGGGAGACAGAGAGGAGGAGGAGACGAGTTGGAAGCAGGGGGAGGAGGTCATCGCAAGGAGCTAGTGGCGCAGTCAGACAGCATGTAGATTCGGCACCCGGGGTCAGCCAGACAGCACGCCAATCAACGCAAGCTGTTGCCACTACCAGAATGTCGTCCTTGCAAAGCTCAGCAGTGTGGCATTTTTTTTGTGTGTCTGCCTCTGATATCAGCGATGCCATTTGTAACCTGTGCCAAAAGAAACTGAGTCGTGGCAAGTCCAACACCCACCTAGGTACAACTGCTTTGCGAAGGCACATGATCTCACATCACAAACGCCTATGGGATCAACACATGAGTAAAAGCAGCACACAAACTGAAAGCCACCATCCTCCTCCTGGTCCAGCATCTTCAGCCACGTCAACCACTGCTGTCCTCCATGCCCCCTATCAACAACCCGCCCCTCCGCCTCTCACCTTCAGCAGTTCCTGCTCGTCACCTGCCCACAGTCAGGTGTCTTGTCAAGGAAATGTTTGAGCGTAAGAAGCCAATCTCGCAGAGTCACCCCCTTGCCCGGCGTCTGACAGCTGGCTTGTCGGAACTCTTAGCCCGCCAGCTTTTACCATACAAGCTGGTGGAGTCTGAGGCCTTCAAAAAATTTGTCGCTATTGGGACACCGCAGTGGAAGGTACCCGGCCGAAATTATTTTTCACAAAAGGCAATCCCCAACCTGTACTCTATTGTGGAAAAGGAAATCATGTCACGTCTGGCACACAGTGTTGGGGCAAGGGTCCATCTGACCACTGATAGCTGGTCTGCAAAGCACGGTCAGGGCAGGTATATAACGTACACTGCGCATTGGGTAAACCTGCTGGCGGCTGCCAAGCATGGAATGCGTGGCTCTGCTGCAGAGGAGTTGGTGACACCGCCACGACTTGCAGGCAGGCCTGCTGCCACCTCCTCTACTTCTCCTACTCCATCCTCTTTGCTAACCTCCTCGGCTGAGTCCTCTTCTGCTGTTGCGTCTTGCTCCACACCAACTGCACCCCCCCAGCTCCCCAGGGGCTATTCCACATGCCGGATACGACAGTGTCACGCTGTCTTGGGGTTGACTTGCCTGAAAGCAGAGAGTCACACCGGACCAGCACTACTGTCCGCCCTGAACGCACAGGTGGATCAGTGGCTGACCCCGCACCAACTGGAGATCGGCAAAGTGGTGTGTGACAACGGGAGCAATTTGTTGGCGGCATTGAATTTGGGCAAGTTGACACATGTGCCGTGCATGGCACATGTGTTGAATCTGATTGTGCAATGTTTTGTGCAGAAGTACCCAGGCTTACAGGACGTCCTCAAGCAGGCCAGGAAGGTGTGTGGCCATTTCAGGCGTTCCTACACGGCCATGGCGCACTTTGCAGATATTCAGCGGCGAAACAACATGCCAGTGAGGCGCTTGATTTGCGACAGCCCGACACGTTGGAATTCAACACTGCTAATGTTCGACCGCCTGCTCCAACAAGAAAAAGCGGTCAACGAGTATTTGTATGACCGGGGTGCTAGGACAGCCTCTGCGGAGCTGGGTATTTTTTTGCCACGTTACTGGACGCTCATGCGCAATGCCTGTAGGCTCATGCGTCCTTTTGAGGAGGTGACAAACCTAGTGAGTCGCACCGAAGGCACCATCAGCGACATCATCCCATATGTTTTTTTCCTGGAGCGTGCCCTGCGAAGAGTGCTGGATCAGGCCGTAGATGAGCGTGAAGAGGAAGAGGAAGAGTTGTGGTCACCATCACCACCACCAGAAACAGCCGTACCATTGCTTGCTGGACCTGCGGCAACACTGGAAGAGGAGTGTGAGGAAGAGGAGTCAGAGGAGGAATGTGGCTTTGAGGAGGAGGAACACCAACCACAGCAGGCATCCCAGGGTGCTCGTTGTCACCTATCTGGTACCCGTGGTGTTGTACGTGGCTGGGGGGAAGAACACACCTTCAATGACATCAGTGAGGACGAGGAATTGGACATGAGTAGCTCGGCATCCAACCTTGTGCAAATGGGGTCTTTCATGCTGTCATGCCTGTTGAGGGACCCTCGAATAAAAAGGCTGAAGGAGAACGACCTGTACTGGGTGGCCACGCTACTAGACCCCCGGTATAAGCAGAAAGTCTCTGATATGTTACCCAATTACCGGCAGTCACAAAGGATGCAGCAGCTACAAAATAAGTTGAAAACTATGCTTTACACAGCATATAAGGGTGATGTCACAGCACAATGGGAATCCAACAGGGGAAGAGGTGAAAGTAATCCTCCTCCTACCACCACAACCACGCCGGCAAGGACAGGACGCTTTACAGACGTCTTGTTGATGGAGGACATGCAGAGCTTTTTTAGTCCTATGCATCGCCACAGCCCTTCGGGGTCCACCCTCAGAGAACGACTCGACCGACAGGTAGCAGACTACCTTGCCTTAACTAAAGATATCGACACTCTGAGGAGCGATGAACCCCTTGACTACTGGGTGTGCAGGCTTGACCTGTGGCCTGAGCTATCCCAATTTGCCATTGAACTTCTGGCCTGCCCCGCTTCAAGTGTGCTGTCAGAAAGGACCTTCAGTGCAGCAGGAGGTATTGTCACTGAGAAGAGAAGTCGCCTAGGTCAAAAAAGTCTTGATTACCTCACGTTTATTAAGATGAATGAGGCATGGATCCCGAAGGGACTGACAGTGGGGGATGCATTTGACTAAAAAAGGCTGTGATGACTGAGATGCCTTGGCCTAAAAATGGTCCACACGCTGCTGTCTTTAATCATTCTCTGCATGCCGGATGACTTACGTGACGTCTCCGCCACCAACTACGGTTCAAGCCGCAATGTTTTAGTGCACTTTCTGCCTTGAAAACCTCAATTTTTCAGGCCGCTGCTACAGCAGCGGCTGCAACAATAGCTGCTTTTTCATGCATGTGTACATGCCTAATTTTTCTGGCCTCTGTGGCTGCAAAAAAACAAAAAACAAAAAAAAAGGCACATACATGTGTCAATTCCCCTTCGTGATCGTTACCTTGTCGTGGTGAAGGGGCTTGCGTATCACAATGAAGCGATCATCACCTCTAGGAGTGTGTTGGCACACCCCAGATGATAAGGTCGTTGCTTCATTGTGAACAGACCAAAAGCGATCCGCAGGATAATTTTTCATAGAAAAAACATTCATTTTCTTTCATTCTTTCTGCGGAGCTGGGTATTTGTTGGCCGTGTTACTGAATGCTCATGAACAATGGCTGTAGGCTCATGCGTCCTTTTGCGGAGGTGACAACCCTGGTGGTCAGTCGAACCCAAGGCAACATCATCGACCTCATCCCATATGCGTTTTTTCTGGAGCGTGCCCTGCAAAGAGTACTGGATCAGACTGTAGATGAGCATGAAGAGGAAGAGTTGTGGTCCACTCCCCATCACCACCAGAAGCAGCCTTGTCGTTGTCAATTGCTGGACCTGTGGCAACGCAGAGAGAGGAGTCTGAAGAAGAGAAGTCAGAGGAGGAAGGTGGCTTTGAGGAGGTGGAATACCAGCCACAGCAGGCGTCCCAGGAGGCTTGTTCTCACCTTTCGGGGACCCTTGGTGTTGTACGTGGCTGGGTGGAGGAAGAGACCTTCAATGATGTCAGTGAGGACAAGGAACGGGACATGGCTAGCTTGGTATCCAACCTTGTGCAAATGGGGAGTTTGCGGTTGTGCAAATGGACTGACTGACTGTTAAACGGGGAGTTTGGTCTGTCAGAGTTTGGTCTGTCACTGTGAAGCGGGCGACGGGCGCAACCCTTACACTACTTGACCGATAAAACATCATACCTGATCGTATTCACACACTGGATGTTTTAAAGCACGTTATTCCAAAGAATTTAGGAATGTTAGGTGATTTATGCCCTTTATGGATCAAAACCCGACTCTGCGTCAACTACGTAATTTTCCATGGGAGTTTTGCCATGGATCCCCCTCCGGCATGCCACAGTCCAGGTGTTAGTCCCCTTGAAACAACTTTTCCATCACTATTGTGGCCAGAAAGAGTCCCTGTGTGTTTTAAAATTTGCCTGCCTATTGAACTCTATGGCGGTTCGCCGGTTCGCTAACATTTGCCGATGTTCGCGTTCGCCGTTCGCGAACGGCGAATTTTAGGTTCGCGACATCACTACTTATGCAGTTCCTTTTCCCCTGATCACTTAATCTAGGTTCCCATGCACTTCTCACATTCTATTTTTTCACCTTTTCTTTTCATCACTTAATTTCGGTGCATTCTTCCTTGGTGTTTCCTTGCACTTTATTGGTTGCTTTCATTCTTTTATATCAGTTTATTCATCCATTATCTCTATAGCATGTTTATGCAAATTTATATGTTTTTCAGAAAACTTTTTTGCACCGAAGGGTGCCTTTTATATTATTAATTTCTGGATTAATGCCTTCCAATATCACATCACGTTGCATCCTTGGTCCTTTCCTTCCTGATGCCCCTGTGTGTCGACGGTTTCATGCCTCAGCCCCGGGTGAGACATATCAGGATCAGCTCTGGTCTCCCATTTTAACATTGGATTGGTCGTGGATACATGACACTGCTCAAGGTAGTGTTCTTCCACCAGTTTTTACTCCTTATTCCCCATCAGTATTCCTTTTTTCCAATATACAATGTGACCCATTTATATATTTTTTAGATTCCCATATTTTTCAAGCTCCTGATGAGTGGACATTGATCCATGAAACGCGTCGAGCCTACAATATCTACCTCAATTTTATGAATTTTCCTATGAATTATGTTACTATGCAAGATTATTGACACACACAGTTTTGGTTATTTACTGTATTCTTTGAAATGTAATGAGTGATCCATTGTGATCCATTAATGTTGATGCATTTTTTGTTGCAATATGTATTGTCCAATCATTTGTTGGTTCATGTCTGTGTGTGGACCTAAACAATACTTTCATAGTAAACTTGTATTTTATGTAATCATTTAATTTTTTATGTCGATCTGTCTCGCAAAAAGTCCCACTTCCCCTCTCAATGTAGTTTACCCCTTTATGGGATGGAGACATTTGGACATTGGATGTGGCAAAGCAAATATATAATTTTTCAGTACTTTACATTGTAGCAAAGTGTCATTTCTTCAGTGTTGTCACATGAAAAGATATAATAAAGTATTTACAAAAATGTGGGGGGTGTACTCACCTTTGTTGCCAGCGGTTTAGACATTAATGGCTGTGTGTTGAGTTATTTTGAGGGGACAGCAAATTTACACTGTTAGGGCTCTTTCACATGGCCGCTCCGTGTGAAAGCTCCGCTGCGGGACTTTTTTTTTCTTTTAACGGAGCGGATGACAGTTGTGTCATCCGCTCCGTGTGTCCGCATATCATCCCATCCGTTTGCGGATGATATGCAGACATAATGTAAGTCTATGAGCATTGCGGATGTCAGCGGATGACACCGCTGACATCCGATTTTCCTTCCTTTCCGTTTTTTACACGGAGGAAAAATAGGGTTCTGTTCCATTCGTAAAAACGGAACAGAACTGAAAGGAAGAAAATCAGATGTCAGCGGATGGTATTCCGCTGACATCCGCAGTGCCATTGACTTACATTATGTCCGCAAATCATCCGCAAAAAAATAGGATGATTTGCGGACAAGCGGAGCGGCCGTGTTAAAGAGCCCTCATACAAGCTGTACACTCACTACTTTACATTGAAGCAAAGTGTCATTTCTTCAGTGTTGTCACATGAAAAGATAGAATAAAATATTTACAAAAATGTGAGGGGTGTACTCACTTTTGTGAGATACTGTATATACAGTATCTGGGGAGCTACAGTTCATTGAGGGAACCATGAATGCCAACATGTACTGTGACATACTGAAGCAGAGCATGATCCCCTCCCTTTGGAGACTGGGCCACAGAGCAGTATCCCAACATGATTGCTACCCCAAACACACCTCCAAGATGACCACTGCCTTGCTAAAGAAGCTGAGGGTAAAGGTGATGGACTGGCCAAGCATGTCTCCAGAACTAAACCTTATGGAGCATCTGTGGGGCATCCTTAAACAGAAGGTGGAGAAGCGCAAGGTCTCTAACATCCACTGGCCCTGTGAAGTCATCATGGAGGAGTGGAAGAGGACTCCAGTGGCAACCTGTGAAGCTCTGGTGAACTCCATGCCCAAGAGGGTTAAGGCAGTGCTGGAAAATAATGGTGGCCACACAAAATATTGACACTTTGTGCCCAATTTGGACATTTTACTTAGGGGTGTACTCACTTTTGTTGCCAGTGGTTTAGACATTAATGGCTGTGTGTTGAGTTATGTTGAGCGGACAGCAAATTTACACTGTTATACAAGCTGTACACTCACTACTTTACATTGTAGCAAAGTGTCATTTCTTCAGTGTTGTCACATAAAAAGATAGAATAAAATATTTACAAAAATGTGAGGGGTGTACTTACTTCTGTGAGATACCGTATTTTATCAGTGTATTTACCTAGAGTTCATCTTTAAAACATTACCTGGAAAAAAAAAAAAATACGAATTTGGATAATAATTCCAATTTAAATGACACAAACTAGTAATGCGATTTCCTAAACAGTGATTTAAGGCGTTGCACACTTTATGAGATAACTTACTGATGTGTCGGCAGCTTTCAATTCATCATTCAAAAACCAAAACTGAAGGAAGATTTCCCTAAGCGATAATAATGTATTGGCAATATCTTACAGAGGATTATTGTCAACATAAAGCCGGAGAAATTCTGCGAGAAACCAGGAGAGGGAAATTACTTTTTTTGCCGGAAAGCCACGGCCTTCGTTCCGTGGGGATGTTCTGTGATGGAGTGCGGTTAAATAACCCTCTCCGCAGCAGAATTTATCACCGCTTCATACAAATATCTGTATTTATATCTCATACATACTGAAAGAGTGTCGGACGGTTTGCTGCAGGTGTTGCGCGAGAGCGAAGACTTCACGGCGGGATAATAACCTTTTACACGTCGGCGTTGATATTCACAAATCATCGCTGAGCCTCTGCTGTGCTTTTGCTGAATGTGGAAAAGAAGATGCAATCATTATTCAGGCTGTCATCGCTTTTCTCCGCCTGAAACCAAACTGACTTTATGTACTGGATTGTGCGATCCCATAGACAAGTCTAGCTCTTCTGTCGTTATGGATGGGGATTGTTTTGCTATGCAACCGCATAAACTTCTCACTGGAAGCTCCACTAAAAGCAGGACTTCATCCGAAAGGGGAAGCTCCACTTCTCTGCCTTCCACCGTTGACCCACCCCCCCTACCCCCCCCCCCCCCCCCATCACCCACTTTTGGCTATTTTTATTTTTTGGGGGGGGGGAGCAGGTTCCTAGTTTTGATAGGTACCCACTCCCACTTCTGCACTTTTGGCTCCTCCTCATCTTCTCCCTTGCCTTTTGCTCCCCCCCCCCCCCTCCAATGGCTTGTTCGAGCTTGACCCCCCACATTATTCCTTCTTTCTCTTTCTCCCTCCCCCCTTCCTCTTTTTTTTTTTTTATATTTATTTTTATTTTCTCTTCCATATTGTGTTGCCTGTTCCTTTCGTGATTTCCTCATTGCTGATGTGAACTCTTGTGGAGGGATCTGGGGGTCTAAAAGACCCCAAACGTCTCCTCTGCACTTAAAAGCATTCAAAACGCCAAGTTTGTGCCACCTATCAGTGCCCATAAGTGCTGCAAATCAGTACCCATCAGTGCCACCTATCAGTTCCCATTAGAGCAGCCTATCAGTGCTCCTCAGTGCTTCATATCAGTGCCACCTATCAGTGCTCATGAGTGCTGCGTATTAGTGCCTCCTCATTAGTGCCACCTCATCAGTGTGCTTCCATACCGTCTCATCAGTGCCCATCAGTGCTGCCTCATCAGTGCCCATCAGTGCCAACACACCAGTCACAGTGTCCCTACTCACCTTCACACCAGTGGCTGGCTGTTCTGATATCACTGTATGTCAGTGCCACCAGCCATTGTATCTGATCATTGCCACAGCAATGTCACCAGACCAGTGTTGCCAATCACAGTGTCCCTAATCACCCCCACACAAGTTACAGTGTCGCTGATCACCCCCACACCAGTCACAGTGTCCCTGATCACCCCCACACCAGTCACAGTGTCCCTGATCACCCCCACACCAGTCACGGGGTCCTTGATCACCCCCAAACCAGTCACATTGTTCCTAATCACCACCACACTAGTCACAGTTTCTTCAATCACCCCCACACCAGTCACAGTGTCCCCAAGCACCAATACACCAGTCACAGTGTCCCTGATCACCCCCACATCAGTCACAGTGTCCCTTATACCTCCACACCAGTCACAGTGTCCCTGATCACCCCCACACCAGTCACAGTGTCCCTGACCCCCCCCCCATACCAGTTAAAATGCCCCTGATTACCCCCCCCCCCCCCACCACCACCACCAGTCACAGTGTCTCTAATACCTCCACACCAGTCACAGAGTCCCTGATCACCGCCACAACAGTCACATTGTCCCTAATACCCCCACACCAGCCACAGTGTCCCTGATCACAGCCACACCAGTCAAATTGTTCCTACCCACTGCCGCACCAGTCACAGTGTCCCT
This sequence comes from Pelophylax lessonae, assembly GCF_965119305.1. Taxonomy (NCBI): domain Eukaryota; kingdom Metazoa; phylum Chordata; class Amphibia; order Anura; family Ranidae; genus Pelophylax; species Pelophylax lessonae. The sequence goes on from NC_138774.1 coordinate 15,025,192, forward strand.
GATCACCCAAAAAGCAGTCACAGTGGCCCTGAGCACCACCACACCAGTCACAGAGTCCCTGATCACCCCCACACCAGTCAAAATGTCCCTAATGCCTCCACACCAGTCACACTGTCCCTGATCACCACCACACCAGTCACAGAGTCCTTGATCACCCCCACATCGGTCACAATGTCCCTTATACCTCCACACCAGTCACAGTGTCCTTGATCACCGCCACAACAGTCACATTGTTCCTAATCACTGCCACACCAGTTACAGTGTCCCTGATCACCCCTACACCAGTCACAATGTGCCTGGTCACCCCCACACCAGTCACAGTGTCCCTAATACCCCCACACAAGCCACAGTGTCCCTGATCACAGCCACACCAGTCAAATTGTTCCTTATCACTGCTGCACCAGTCACAGTGTTCCTGATCACCCCCACACTGGTCACAATGCCCCTAATCACTGCCACACCAGTCACAGTGTTCATAGTCACTGTCACACCTGTCACAGTGTTCCTGATCACCACCACACCAGTCACAGTGTCCTTAATCACCCCAACACCAATCACAGTGTCCCTGAGCACCACCACACCAGTCACAGTGGCCCTGAGCACCACCACACCAGTCACAGTGGTCCCTGATCACCCCCACACAAGTCACAATGTTTTTAATACCCCCACACCAGTCACAGTGTCCCTGATCCCCGCCACACCAGTCACAGTGTCCCTGATCACCGCCACACCAGTCACATTGTTCCTAATCCCTGCCGCACCAGTCACAGTGTCCCTGATCACCCCACACCAGTCACAGTGTCTCTGATCACCCCACACCAGTCACAGTGTCCCTAATACCCCCACACTAGTCACAGTGTCCCTGATCCCCGCCACACCAGTCACATTGTTCCTAATCCCTGCCGCACCAGTCATAGTATCCCTAATCACCACCACATCAGTCACAATGTTCCTAATTACCACCACACCAGTCACAGTGTCCTCAATCACCCCCACACTAGTCACAGTGTCCCAGAGCACCACCACACCAGTAACAGTATCCCTGAGCACCGCCACACCAGTCATAGTGTCCCTGATCACCCCCACACCAGTCACAGTGTCCCTAATACCCCCACACCAGCCACAGTGTCCCTGATCACAGCCACATTGTTCCTTATCACTGCTGCACCAGTAACAGTGTTCCTGATCACCCCCACACTAGTCACAATGTCCCTAATCACTGCCACACCAGTCACAGCGTTCCTAGTCACTATCACACCAGTCACAGTGTTCTTGATCACCACCACACCAGTCACAGTGTCCTCAATCACCCCAACACCAATCACAGTGTCCCTGAGCACCACCACACCAGTCACAGTGTCCCTGATCACCCCCACACCAGTCACAATGTCCCTAATACCCCAACAACAGTCACAGTGTCCCTTATACCTCCACACCAGTCACAGTGTCCCAGAGCACCACCACACCAGTAACAGAATCCCTGAGCACCACAACACCAGTCAAAATATCCCTGATCACCCCCACACCAGTCACAGTGTCCCTAATACCCCCACGCCAGTCACAGTGTCTCTAATACCCCCACACCACTCACAGTGTCCCTGATCATCCCCACTCTAGTCACAATATCTCTGATCACTCCCACACCAGTCACAGTGTCCCTAATACCCCCACACCAGTCACAGTGTCCCTAATACCCCTACACCAGTCACAGTGTCCCTGACCACCCCCACACCAGTCACAGTGTCCCTTATACCCCCACACCAGTCACAGTGTTTCAGAGCACCACCACACCAGTCACAGTGTCCCTGATCACCCCCACACCAGTCACAATATAGCTGATCACCCCCACACCAGTCACGGTGTCCCTAATACCCCCACACCAGTCACAGTGTCCCTTATACCCCCACACCAGTCACAGAGTCCCTGACCACCCCCACACCAGTGGCTGGCTGTTCTGGTATCACTGTATGTCATTGTCACCAGCCATTGTCTCTGATGATTGCCACAGCAATGTCACCAGACCAGTGCTGCCAGTCACAGCATCCCTAATCACCCCCACACCAGTCACAGTGTATCAACCCCCCCCACAAGTCATAGTGTCCCTGATCACCCCCACACCAGTCACAGTGCCACTGATCACCCCCACACCAGTCACAGTGTCACTGATCACCCCCAGACAAGACGTGACTCTTCACCACCTGCTTTAACCCCTTGAATCCCGCACAATCACCCATATTCACTCGAATGGGTCACAATCAGTGGGCATACAGGGGGTAAAATTCCTGCCACAGCTGCAAAGCATTGAGGTGCAGCATGTGTACACCCTAGGCTGCTGCCTCTATAGTTAAGGCGGGTATTGGTTGAAGGGCAGTAAAACCATGGCTCACCTGAGAGGTTTTCCTGTCCCCCCAACCTCACATGTGAATGAGCCCTAATGGTTCAGCCAGTCAGAGTGCCTCTGATCAAATCACACCAGTCTCAGTGTCACCAGACAAGTAGAGTCAGTATTCCTAATTGCCACCACACCAGACCAGTGCAGCCAGCAACTGTTTGCCTGATCACTGCCATACCAGTTCCATTGTCACCAGACTAGTGTATGCCAGCAAGGGTGTCCCTGATTGTCATCACACCAGTCCCAGTGTCATCAGACCAGTGTATGCCAGCCAGCAACAGTGTTCTTGATTTCTTCCACACAGGGACTGACTGGCAACTTTCGGCCCAGGGGACAAGTACAATCCAGAGGCCCATGGTGCAGCGACTTGGTCCCACTCTCCCTCTTCCCGGCCTTCTTCTGACCCCCATTCCAGGCTTAAGCTCTGCTCCAGGTACTCTCTACCCACAGGCCGAATGCGGGTTCCCAACCTGGCCAGCAGGGGGCGGTTGGGGGGAGCTGGGACAGCTCGGTTGGGGCTGGCCGGGGGAGAGTCTCCAGTGAGGCATGGAACTGGCTTCATGCTTTAGACACAGTTTACACCATCTATGCTGGGGGGGGGGGGGGGGGGGCTGCTTTCTGTCCTTGTCTTCATCCCGCACTCTGTAGGTCAGCAGCGGGGACTTTTTACTTCTCTTCACCAGGAATCATTTAGGCATGCTGGTGGCAGAAGCAGTGCAGCCTTTTTACAGGGCATCAGAGTGGCCCAGGGGGCAATTGCCCCCCTGCCCCCTGGCCCAGTCCTCCCCTGCTTCCACACTAGTCCCCAGTGTCACCAGACCAGTGTAAGCCAGCAATAGTATTCCAAATTTCTGTTACACAAGTCGCAGTGTCACCAAACCAATGCATCCAGTGTTCCTGATGACTGGGCAACTACACCAGTGCAGTGTTGCCTTGGCCTGCTGCCTGTATTGACCCTGGCCTGTTTATTGACAATGTTTCTGCCTGCTGCCTTGACCAATCCTTTGCCTGTTTGCTGACCATGTCTCTGCCTGCTGCCTGAACTGACCAGCCTCTGCATGTCCAACTGACTATGTTCCTGCAAGACATCAGTACCAGCCATCCCCTGTGGACAAGTGCACTGGAACCACAGGAACTCTTGTGTTCTTCCTTTTCATTGGCCTTCTGTACTTTTTGGTCAGTGAATATGGCATTCCTGGGGGGCAGCCATGTACCAGTAGGCTAGGCTTGCTTGGCTTATAGGAACTGAGACTGCTATAGGTGGTGCTAAACGAAGCTATAATCCCTAACCACTCGTATAGAGGTGACCATTACAATAAATTGGTTTTGATACAATGTGTTGATTGTGTGACACACAAGGTACAATGTCCGGTACACAATCAGTCCAGACAGTGAAAATGTCTCACACGTGGTATTTCCATACTGGTAAGAATGATATTCTAAGTATATCTATGCTATGTGTTAGAAAGTCCTTAATTGACAACTATGTGTAAAAAAAAAAAAAAAAAAAAAAAAGAAATTTTCATTTTCTTTCCTGCATTTTCCAAAAGGTTGTGGCAAAAAAATGACATTTTCAAAAGACTCACTGGTCCTTTCAGAAAATACGTTTGCATTCCAAAAAGTGGTAATTTTGTGGGTGTTTCTCCTGTCCTGACAATTCAGGGGCTCAAGAAATGTAAGAGGTAGTCAGGAAATTAGATGCGTAATTTATGCTACTTGAAAGATCAAAAGTACTCCTTGAATTTTGAGCCCCTCTATCCATTTGAACAGTGAAAAAGTCTCACACATGTGGTATCCCCATACTTAGGAGGCATAGCAGAATGTGTTTAGGGGTGTAATTACAAGTATTCCCAAGCTACATGTGAGAAATAGCTTGTTAACCGCTTGCCGACCGCCGCAAGTACATATACTGCGGCGGTCAGCCCCGTGCAGGCAAAGTGACGTATGGGTACGTCACTCACCTGTGAGCCAATAGGGGGTGAGCCCATGCCGCCGGAGGCGCACTCCCGCCCCTGCTCGTTCACGGACACCTCGGGTCCGCCAGTCACTCGCGAGCGTCAGTTACAGAGGGAGAAAGGCAGGCGGCTAATGTAAACAAAGCCGCCTGTCATTCTTCCCTGTGTAAAAGCAGAGATCATATGGTCCTGCTATGTAGAATCTTAGATCTCTGCTGTTACATGAAAAGCCACATCCCTGCACAGTAAGAACCATGCCCCTAGGGACACACTTAGCCACTGCACCTTTAATAAAGTTAACCCCTTCCCTGCCAGTGTCATTTTTACAGTAACAGTGCATATGTATAGCACTGATTACTGTAGTAATGTCACTGGTACCCCCAAAAGTGTCAAAAATGTCAGTCAAGGGTCCAAACTGTCCGCTGCAATGTTGCAGTCCCGCAAAATAAATCTCAGATCGCCGCCATTACTCGTTAAAAAAAAAAAACAACAAAAATGACAGAAATCTTTCCCTTAGTTAGTAAACGCAATAACTTTTGCGCAAACCAATCAAAATACGCTTATTGCGATTTTTTTTTACCAAACATATGTAGCAGAAAACCAATTGGCCGAAAATGTTAAAAAATTTTGATTTTTACATTTTTTTGGGGGGGAATTTCATATAAAAAAAATGTGAAAAATATTGTTATTTTTGCAAAATTGTTGCTCTTTTTTTGTTTATAGCACATGATCAAAAAATCGCACAGGTGATCAAATACCACCAAAAGAAAGCTCTGTTTGTGGGGAAAAAAAGGACGTCAAATTCGTTTAGGTACGACCGCACGACCGTGCAATTGTCCGTTAAAGTCACGCAGTGCATAATCGCAAAATAGGGCCTGGTCAGGAAGGGGGTAAAATCTTCCGGGGCTTAAGTGGTTAAAATTTAAAACTTTGTTAAAAAAAAATTATTTAACCACTTGCCTACTGGGCACTTAAAGGGGTTGTATACTCATGGGAAAAAACAAAACAAACCCTGCAGGACAAAGGCATAATGAGCTAGTATGCATCGCATACTAGCTCATTATGAAATACTTACCTTAGAACGAAGCCCCGGCACGTTCGTCTGGACAACGCTGTGGGAGCTGACATGCTCCCTCTGCGTCTCTTCCTGGTTCAGCGGCTCCGGCGCTGTGAGTGGCCGGAGCCGTGTTGACGTCACTCCTGCGAATGCGCGCGGGAGTTTCCCTTTCCGGCAAGATCTGCAAAGGAGCTCTGGAGGTCCGCCAGACCTTCAGAGCGCATGCGCCGCTGATGTCAGCGGCTGCATGCAGGGCGAATATCTCCGAAACAGTGCAGGTTTAGGAGATATTACTTGTACCTACAGGTAAGCCTTATTATAAGCCGCATTATAGGCTTACCTGTAGGTAAAAGTCAAATAGTGGAGTATACTACCACTTTAAGCCCTCTTCCTGGTCCAGGCCAATTCTCAGCTTTAAGCGCTGTCGCACTTTGAATGACAATTGCGCGGTCATGCAACACTGTACCCAAATTACATTTTTATCATTTTTTTCAAACAAATAAAGCTTTCTTTTGGTTGTATTTAATCACTACTGGGGTTTTTATTTTTAGGAGGAGTCCCCTGTAGTGCATTTGCACATTTTTCCCAGCAAGGAGTATTATCTCCAAGGGTTAGAAAGGCTGGATTCATCTCTTTTTCATGGATAGTGTAGGACCCACTGATAATGGGGTACTTTGACGCAGTAGTGGGCTTGAGCACGATATGGCCATATGGTGGGACCAAATCCCCATTTTTATTTATGGATTGTCTTCAGATTTGGTAGTAATTTCTTTTGCATTTGCGCGCTATTCTTTTTTAATATACATGTCTTTTGGTTCATAGCTGCAGCAGCTTTGGAAATACATGGGTATGCTCCCCCAAATTTTTTGCCTGTTTATTATGTATTTAATCACTACTGGGGTTTTTATTTTTTGCTGAACGAATAAAAAAAAGACCGAAAATTTTGAAAAAAAAAACAAAAACAGTTTTTATAGTTTGTTACAAAATTTTGCAAACAGGTAATTTTTCTCCTTCATTGATGTGCGCTGATGAGGCGGCACTGATGGGCCCTCAAAGGCTGCACTGATGGGAACTGATAGACGACACTGATGGGCACTGATAAGGCGGCACTGATGGGCACTGATAAGGTGGCACTGATGGGAACTGATAGGTGGCACTATTGGGTGGCACGGATGGGCACTGATGGGCAGCACTGAAAGGCACTCATAGGTGGCACTGAAGGGAACTAATAGGTGGCACTCATGGGCACTTATTGGCACTAATAGATGGCACTGATGGGCACTGATAGTCTGCACTGATGGGCACTGAGAGACGACACTGATGGTCACTGATAGGTGGCACTGATGGGCACTGATAGTCTGCACTGATGGGCACTGAGAGGCGACACTGATGAGCACTGATGGGCACTGATAGGCACTGATAGACAATGCTGATGGGCACTGATAAGGTGGCACTGATATGCACTGATAAGGCAGCACTGGTGGGCACTGATGGGTGCCACTGATGGGTGGCATGGTGGGCACTGATGGGCAGCACTGAAGGACACTCATATGTGGCACTGAAGGGAACTAATAGGTGGCACTAATAGGTGGCCCTCATGGGCACTTATTGGCACTAATAGATGGCACTCATGGGCACTGATAGGTGGCACTTATGGGCACTGATAGGCTGCACTGATGGGCACTGATAGACAACACTGATGGGCACTGATGAGACGGCACTGGTGGGCACTGATAGGTGGCACTGGTGGGTGGCACTGATGGGTGGCACCGGTGGGCAATGATAGGTACTGGTAGGTGACACTGATGGGCAGCACTGATGATGATGATGCACTGATTAGCACTTATAGGTGGCACTGATAGGTGGCACTGGTGGGCACTGGCAGGTGGTGCTGGTGGGCACTGGTGGGTGGCGCTGGTGGGCACTGGTAGGTGGCACTGGGAGACACAGATGCTCCTCTCCTCTTCGGGACCGATGTCCCTCTGACAGCAGCGGCGATCAGCTTTTTTTTGTGAGGAGAAAAAAAAAGCTGATCACCGGCTGCTGTTTACATCACGTGATCAGCTGTCATTGGTTGGAGCGCGCAGGCAGCTCGTGCATGGGAGGACGTACATGGACGCCCTCCCGGCAAATAAGGTCCGCGCTGTAGCCGTGTTTTGGCTATAGCACAGACGGAAAGTAGTTAATTTGTTCATTTTCTAAAATTGTGACAAAAAATTACAACATAAAAAAGAACTCCCCATAGCTTTACACTCCTCCATGGCCTTGCAGGGAATACATGTGGGCAGTCTTACAGAAGTAATGGCCCTCTATGATGATAATTTAGTTCTCTTCCTATGAGATGCTGGACCCTCACTGCAGGCTTCATTGTCTATTTTTCTAAAGTTTCTGACCTGAAAGTGAATTGGGCTAAGTTCAAAATTCTCCTCCTTAGTCCCTATCCATCTTACGGGACTGTTAATCAGGCACTTCCATTTCAGTGGGTCTCACAGATAACCTATTTAGGTTTAGTCATAACGAACTCAGTCACTGATTTCATTGCCCTCAACCTTTTCCCACCCCTTTCCCTTCTCAAACATAAATTGAATGCCTGGAGGAATCTCCTGCTTCCGTTAATTGGGAAAATACATTTGGTTAAAATGAAAATTCTTTGTATGGTTTTAGAAATTTTCTAGTGTGGATTCCCAAATCAGTTTTTATGTCCACAGATAGACTTCTGTCCACTTTCTCGTGGCAGGGTGGGTATCCCCATCTTAAAGTAGCAGTCTTACAACAATCATGGCGTATTCATTAATCATTAGTATTTCCTGGCTGCGCAATTAGTGTTTGCTCATCGTTGGTTAACTACCCCACACGATGATGCTGTTGTGACCCTTGAGGCAGATGTTTTAGGATCCTATGAAGCTTTAACCCATTGGCTTTACAGGGGCTGGAAATCTTCTATGTGTTCAGTCTTTAAGGCTTGGAGTATTGTCAAAGGAAATAGTTCTAAAACAAGATGGCTCCCTCAGGCAGTTTCCCGCCCTCTGAACTTTACATGGAAGAAGTCCGAAAGTGTGTGCTAAAGTGCATCCAAAATTGCAAAGGCGCTTGCGCACCAATGTGCGCTGAAATGCGAATAGATGTGCGCGACTGCGCGTGCGTGCGCGGCGTATTCCGTGACAGATTAGGGCGCCAAATGGACTATTTGAACAGTCAGCACCCAGGATTAGTGCTGTCTTGTCTATAGCATTCCCATGATTGTCCTGCTCCCTGTTACCTGTATGTGCTTCCAGTTATCCACCCGGCTTGTTCTGACTAATCCTGCTCTCCGCCTGCATTGGCCCCAGCTTGCTCTTGACCACTTTTCTGCCTCCACATCTGTACCTGATCTGACCGCACTTGTATGACCGGGCTTGTCTGACTCTGTTTATGGTCCTGTCCCTACAGAACTACCCAGCTGCAAGTACCTGTCTGTTGGCCACCTAGACCTGCTCTATCCTAGTTCTGGCCTGTTCCAGTCCGCAGGACATCCGCTGTCATCTGACATACCAGTCTACCAGAAGCCCAGCAGCTGACAATGACTGTGACATTGCGGCAGACCGATCGGACCCCTAACTGACATTTATGACACTTTTGGGGGACCTGTGACATTACTACAGTAAACAGTGCTAAAAATATGCACTGTTACTGTAATAATGACACTGGCAGGGAAGGGGTTAACCCAAGGGTAATCAAAAGGGTTAAGTGTGAGCCTAGAGGAGTGTTTTCTAACTGTGGGGGGAGGGACTTGTGAAATGACCACAGAGACCTGTGATCCTATATAGGAGGATCACAGGCGCTCTGTGATCATTCCAGAGAGAACAACGGTCTGCTGTGTTTACAACATCCGACTGTCCTTCTCTCTCAGTGGGGAGTGGTCGCGGGTGCCCGGTGGCAAACGCAGCCATCGGTCCCGTGGATCAGCATCCCCCGCTGGCTAGTGGGAGTGGAAGCACGCCATAGGCGGTGCACATTCGCCCCTGCAGCATCACTCCCACAAACTGATGTACTCCTACGTCAATTCGCGCAGCCGAGCCAGCCCGCCGCAGTAAAAGTGCGGTGGGCGATCAGCAAGTGGTAATAAAGTATTCTGAGTCTGAATTTATAGATTTAGCCCTCGTTCACACTGGGGCGACCTGTCAGGCGACCTGGTCGCCTGACAGGTCGCCGTAGGTCGCCTTCCATAGAGAAGCTGCGGACCCGTTCTAATAGGAGCGACACAAGTCGCTCCGACTTAGAAAAAGGGTCCGGAGCTTCTTTGGGGCGACCCGGAGCGACCTGCATAGACTTCAATGTTATGAAGTCCGTGCCGGCCGCTCTGAGCTGCTCGCCCCGCGACCTATGAGGTCGCCCGGCAAAGTAGCGTCGCCCCAGTGTGAACGGGGCCTTAGACGCAGACAAAAATTTACAAAATAAACATAAACAAACAAACCAAAAACCCTAAATGTTAACCCCTTCCCATCCACCCCCTGGCAAACCCTTTAGCCTTGGTTCAAACTATTGCGAATACAGACATTGCATGTGATTCCCCCTGCATTGCTGTGCAGATCACATGTAATGGCTGTGCGATTTGAGGGGACAGCAAATTTACACTGTTTGACAAGCTGCACACTCACTACTTTACATTGTAGCAAAGTGTCATTTCTTCAGTGTTTTCACATGAGAAGATAGAATAAAATATTTACAAAAATATGAGGGGTGTACTCACTTTTGTGAGGTACTGAATTTGGTTATTTTACTGCCATCTTGTGGTTATTTTGCTTGTTGCACTTGCCTTTCTGTCTTTCCCTCCTGTCCCCTCCCATTTATGATGTATTTCCTGTTCCTGTTTATGCTGGTGAAAATAGAGATGGCCACATCTGTCTAGGCCAGGGGTGTCAAACCCAATTTCATCGCAGGCCGCATCACCATTATGGTGCCCTCAGAGGGCCAATTCTATCTGTAGCCCACCACTATCAGAAGCCAAGAGCCCCCACCCTCCCTTACATCACAGTGTATCCCCTTTACCATTTGCTGCTGCTAGGGAGAAGCTGGAGGCAGAGTTGGGAAGCAAATGCAGGGCCTGGAGGAGGGCTGGAGTCAGCTGCCAGAGTCTGCTGAATGCGGAGACCAATGTAGGTGGAGAGGAGGGGGTGCTGCTGCTGCTGCACAGAGAGGTGCATGATCTGTAGGAGGAGTTGTGTCCTCCTCTCTGCTGCCAACTGCGGAGTTGGGGGGGGGGTCCTCTCTGCAGCTGCAGGGGAAAGCACAGGATCTGGCAGAGGAGTTCTGTCTTCTCTGCTGCTGTCTACTGAGAAAAGGTGGGGGCAGAGATGAAGGTGATGCAGAAACTGCAGGAGAGGTGCAAGGGCCACATGAAATGGCCTGGAGGGCCAGATTGGGCCCGTGGGCTTTGTGTTTGACACCTGTGGTCTAGGCCTTTCATTAAATCTGCTCGCACCCCGGAACACATAACCATGTTTTGACCTGCAGATACCATCTTCGATCATCTGCCACATTTTGTTGTCTGGTATAACTACTGCTTGCAATAAAACCTACATGGATGGAAAGAAACAATGTCTGGTGAGTTCAGCTATCTAATAACGATTGTCCGCAGTGATTGTATCTGCTTATACAGGCCAGGAATAGGTCTCAGCAAGGGATAAGTCACTATTACATAATTGGAGTCAGAATACTGGTCCTTAAGTGGTCAAGAAGGGTACCTCATGAAAAAAAAAAAAACACTTGAGGACCCCCCCCCCCCTTCTAAACCATGCCAGGCCAAATTTCTTAAAAATAGGGAGGCCCTGATAGGGCAGTGGGAGCAGCACAGCAAAATGTTCACAACACGTCATATTTGCAAGGCACCAAACATGACCCATTGAAGTGAATGGGGTCTTGCTGCAACTATGTGCAATGTCTGAGGTGGAGGGGTGGGGACGTGTTGTCATTATATCCACCTCATCCAATCAGAGAACAGTTTGCATTCACTGAGAAAGTTCTCTGAATGGTGCCTGTGCTGAGCAGGCCATCTCCTGTGTTCAGAATACAGAAACTTTTTGGTACAGGACTTGGAAATTAGTGGAGATCACTGCAAGGGGGCTCAGGAAAAAGATCAGATTTTCCGAATTTTGATAATGTTTCTCAAAACTGGTTGCAGATGGAACCCAGGCAGATTCACATATCCCTAGTCATCGAGCCTGACTGATCACACAAGCAGAATTTTTATAGAATTGAATAATGGAAGCTCTGCAATCATTTTTATAGCATTAGCATGAAAAAAGTAAAATTTTGTGTAATTAAACCGTGAAATGTTATACAATGATCATTTGCTGCACTGCGTTTGTTGGTGATTAACTTATTACCATGACAATGGTGCTGTCACTTTCCAATCATCATCATTTGTTTCATCCATTATCCTAATGATGTATTTCATATCGTTTGTGTTCATTTTTTAGCATTGGAATGAAACTCTTTCAATATACAATGCAGGTTCTGGGTGAATGTATTCTGCTGATTTCTTGTAGCTGGTAGTCTGGGCAAATGTCCAGTGAATCAATATAAAGAAGATTTAACCACTTGTCTACCAAGTTACATTTATAAATCAATGACATGGTAGGCAAGTGCTTAAATCAAGCTCATGGCTGCTCCTGCACCCCCGACAATATCTTCATCTGTTCTCCTCTCCAGAAGTACACATGGAATGGGCGTCTGTTTAATAGTGTATTTGTCAGATACAAATACAGTGTTAAAGATAATAAAATTAATAATAATTCATTAAAGTGCATTCCCCGTATTAAGATAAAAATGCCCCACTAGTTGTATCACCCCCTGAACTCCCATTATACTTAGTAATATCTCAATTCAGTGCTGTGCCTTTCTCTCTCCCCTCTCTGTCCTCACAGGCTCAGAGACAGCAGTGAGAGCCATTGGCTCCTGCTGCTGTTAATCAAATTCTATAGAGAGCAGGGAGTGGAGCCGAGCCACACTGTGTGTCAATGGACATGGACGCACATAGCCCAGCTCGGGAGAAAGCCTACAAGAATGCCCCTATATCAAACAGCTTGCTATGGGGACACTCAGAGGAGGAGGAGTACCTGCAGGGGACCCCAGAAGAGGAGGTTCCAGGCTGCTCTGTGCAATACCATTGCACAGAGCAGGTAAGTGTACCATGTTTACCATGTTTATTATTTTAAAATTAAAAATAATCTCTCACTCTCTCTCTCTCCTCCTCTCCTCCCCCTCTCTTTCTCTCCCTCCCTCTCTCCCCCTCTCCCTACCCCCTCTCCCTCTTCCCCTCTCAACCAATCCCCTCTCCCCCTCTCTCCATTTCCCTCTCCCCTTCTCCCTCTCTCCCTCTCCAGTCCCTCCCCCTCTCTTCCTCTCCACCTCTCCCCCTCTCCCTCCCTCTCCCTCCCCCCTCCCCCGCTCTCCCTCTCCAGCCACTCCCCCTCTCCCTGTCTCCCTCTTCCCCTCTCCACCTCTCCCTTTCCCCCTCTCCCTCCACCTCCCACTCTCCCTCTCCCCCTCTCACGCTCCCTCTCACTCTCCCCTCACTCCCTCTCCCCCCCTCTCTACCTCTCCCTCTCCCCCCTCTCCCTCTAACTCTCCCTCCCCCTCCCCCTCTCCCTCTCCCCCTCTCATGCTCTCTCTCCCCCTCTTCCTCCACCGCTACCTCTCCCCCCCCTCCCTCTCTCCATCCCCCTCTCCCTCTCCCTCCCTCCCCCTCTCCCTCGTAATTAGTATAGATTTCACATGTGTGTAATTTGAGCTCAGTATAAATACAGCTGTTCTGTGAAGCCCTCAAAGGTTTGTTAGAGAACCTTTGTGAACAAACAGCATCATGAAGGCCAAGGAACACATCAGACAGGTCAAGGATATAGTTGTGGAGAAGTTTAAAGCAGGGTTGGGTTATAAAAAAAAATATTCCAAGCTTTGAACATCTCACAGAGCGCTGTTCAATCCATCATCCGACAATGGGAAGAGTATGGCACAACTGCAACCCTACCAAGACATGGCCGTCCACCTAAACTGACAGGCCGGGCAAGGAGAGCAGTCATCAGAGAAGCAGTAACTCTGGTGGAGCTGCAGAGATCCACAGCTCAGGTGGGAGAATCTGTCCACAGGACAACTATTAGTCGTGCGCTCCACAAATCTGCCCTTTTGGGAAAATGACAAGAAGAAAGCCATTGTTGAAAAAAGCCATAAGCAGTCCCTTTGTTTTTGCAAGAAGCCATGTGGGGGACACAGAAAACATGTGGAAGAAGGTGCTCTGGTCAGATGAGAACAAAATTTAACTTTTTGGCCAAAAAGCAAAATGCTATGTGTGGCGGAAAACTAACACTGCACATCACCCTGAATACACCATCCGTGAAACATGGTGGTGGCAGCATCATGTTGTTGGGATGCTTTTCTTCAGCAGGGACAGGGAAGCTGGTCAGAGTTGATTGGAAGATGAATGGAGCTTGAGCTATTTTGCAAAGAAGAATGGGCAAAAATGTCCCTCTCTAGATGTTCAAAGCTGGTACAGACATCCCCAAAAAGACTTGCAGCTGTAACTGCAGGGTAAGGCGGTTCTACAAAGTATTGACTCAGGGGGGTTTGAATACAAATGCAGCCACACTTTTCACTAATTTATTTGTAAAAAATTTTGAAAATTATAATCTTCCTTCCACTTCACAATTATGTGCCACTTTGTGTCGGTCTATCACATAAAATCCCAATACAATGCATTTATATTTTTGGTTGTAACATGACAAAATTTGGAAAATGTGACCACTTTTTCAAGGGCGCTGTATAAATATAAATTTATGTATTTAATTATAACTAAATATTGTATTATTATTATCATTATTATAGATACTGTATAGAACTGTAATATACAGTATATCACAAAAGTGAGTACACCCCTAAGTGAAAATGTTCAACCTGGACCCAAAGTGTCAATATTTTGTGTGGCCACCATTATTTTACAGCACTGCCCCAATCCTCTTCGACATGGAGTTCACCAGAGAGTCACAGGTTGCCACCAGAGTCCTCTTCTACTCCTCCATGACGACATCACGGAGCTGGTGGATGTTAGAGACCTTGCGCTCCTCCACCTTCCATTTGAGGATGCCCCACAGATGCTCAATAGGGTTTAGGTCTGGAGACATCCTTGGCCAGTCCATCACCTTTACCCTCAGCTTCTTTAGCAAGGCTGTGGTCATCTTAGAGGTGTGTTTGGGGTCGTTATCATGTTGGAATACTGCCCTTACGGCCCAGTCTCCGAAGGCAGGTGATCATGCTCTACATTAGTATGTCACAGTACATGTTGGCATTCATGGTTCGCTCAACAATCATGCAGCCCCAGACCATGACTCTCCCACCGCCATGCTTGACTGTAGGCAAGACACACTTGTCTTTGTACTCCTCACCTGGTTGCTGACACACATGCTTTAAACCATCTGAACCAAACTGTGGGCTTTCTTGTGCATCATCTTTAAAAGAGACTTCCTTCTGGGATGACAGCCATGCAGACCAATTTGATGCAGTGTGCAGCGTATGGTCTGAGCACTGACAGGCTGACCCCCCCCCCCCCCACCCCTTCAACCTCTGCAGCAATGCTGGTAGCACTCATACGTCTATTTTCAAAAGACAACCTCTGGATATGCTGCTGAGCACGTGCACTCAACTGCTTTGGTCAATCATGGCAAGGCCTGTTCTGAGTGGAACCTGTCCTGTTAAACTGCAGTGTGGTCTTGGCCACAGTGCTGCTGCTCAGTTTCAGGGTCTTGCCAATCTTCTTATAGCCTAGGCCATCTTTATGTAGAGCAACAATTCTTTTTTTCAGATCCTCAGAGAGTTCTTTGCCATGAGGTGCCATGTTGAACTTCCAGTGACCAGTATGAGAGAGTGAGAGCGATAACACCAAATTGAACACACCTGCTCCCCATTCACACCTGGAACTTGTAACACTAACGAGTCACATGACACAGAGGGAGGAAAATGGTTAATTGGGTCCAATTTGGATAGTTTCACTTAGGGGTGTACTCACTTTTGTTGCCAGTGGTTTAGACATTAATGGCTATGTGTTGAGTTATTTTGAGGGGACAGCAAATTTACACTCTTATACAAGCTGTACACTCACTACTTTACAGTGTAGCAAAGTGTCATTTCTTCAGTGTTGTCACATGAAAAGACAGAATAAAATATTTACAAAAATTGTGAGGGGTGTACTCACTTTTGTGAGATACTGTATATATATATATATATATATATATATATATATATATATATATATTGTTCTGGTTTGTATTGTATAAAAGTTCTCTGTTATCAGTTTGATTGAAAATGATTGTCTTACAAGTATCTTGTCCATTTCATCTCTGTCTCTAATGCCAGGAGCCATCGGTTCTCTTGAAAACATGGTGCTTGTTTCTGTTTTCTGTCTGCCGCTCCTTTTGCCAACGAAAGCGTAAATCACCAAATAAGCCAACTAGTTAGAACAGACACAACAACGACATAAAAAAAAACACTTTTCTTCTGGAGTTTGCTGACAGAGTATATTAATATTGCGCTCGATGTGTATGTTTGGGGAAAATTAAAGCAAATAGAATTAAAGTAAATCAAAACAGATGCCACTAGCGAGAAAGCACAATTATTTACATACTTATTAGCTGGAGCTATTTAGCAGCTTTGTAATTTATGTCTGCATTTTATGGATGAATGTTGGGAAGCCAAATACAGCTGGGAGAGCGCGCTCGACAATAAGCACCATTAGTTACCCGCAGTAGGGTTTTCAAATCTTCAAAACTTTCCAAGGATAAACAGTGAAGTCAATAAAAAATCAACTATATTGAAAATATTTGAGTTGTTGGTGGACATCGTTGGGGCCAATTTGCTTCTTGTCATTGTGTATCTACCCCTTCCAACAAGGCCGTAATGAAGGTATCACTCTCATTTGCAGTGTAAACCCAGACAAAACCTTGCTTATATTTTAATTTTGCATACTGATGAAAGGTTAGAGCTCCTGTTGGGTTTTTACTGCTAACTAGAGCACTAGGGCCTTTGTTGATGGGCTTTGGACTTGTATCAATGGCATCAGTTTGATATCAACTGCTTCTGAGATTTCTTTGAACTAATTGACAGATGTATTTGACCTAAAGGTGGCCTTCATATGACCTGCATTTATGTGGGAATGCAAAGCCCCCTTTAAAGCGGAGTTCCGGCCTCGGGGGTCAATTTTAGCTAAAAATCCCCCCGGGACAGTCAGGGCTAGTGCATTCCATAATGGATAGCTTCTGAACTGTCCCGGGTCGCACTTACCTGTAAGAAGAAATACTTACCTTGAAAAGTTCTTCTCCAGTGCTGCCATCTCAGGTGTGGGCAGCTGAAGCCGCAGTCTCCCTCTTCGTGTCCTCTTCCGTGACGTTGGAGTCCCACAATGTACTGCTCCGGCCCCGCTCGTCACTTCTGGTGCAGGCGCGGCATCCCTGCACAGCTTCTGGGCATTCCCAGAAGCTGTATAGCAGGGAATGCCACGCTTGCACCGGAATTGACGAGCGAGGCCGCTGCAGGCACATTGATTCCTGGGAGCAATGCCGTTCAGCTCCCAGGAGAGAAGTCATTGCAAACCGGAAGTGACGGCGCGGGCCGCGGCCGCAGCGGGAGGAAGTGGAAGGAAGGTGAATATATTTTCTTCTATAATAAGGTAAGTAAACAAAAAAAAAATCGGCAGTATCCATTTCTTTTTCAGGTTGCAATCAGCAAGCGGATGGCCCAAAATCGATTTTTTCGATTTTGAGGCCGGAACTACGCTTTAAGTTAACTAAATTGCATTGACAGAAGCTTTTAGAGCAGCCTTTCTTGACCTTTTAACCTTTAAAAAACGTTCCTGTCTCAAGAAACCCCTGCTAAAATTTACTATATCTATAACTCATGATACATTAGTGTGATTATCAGTGGGAAGAATTCTCCTTTAACTTGTGGTCATTGAGAAGGATTTCAAATTGCTAAAAAGATGGATGGTGTCAGTGGGAGCTTATCTGGGAGACAGAAATTGCTCAAGGAACCACTAGCAACCTCTGGAGGAACCCCCAGTTGAGAAAACTCTGCTATAGAGAGATGTCCACTCATTTACCTACATTTACCTACATCAGCCTTTCTCAAAAAGGTTCCTGTGGAACCCTAGGAAGATTGTTAAGGGTTCAGTCAGCAATGAACAATTCTGATTCTCAAATAAGTTATCAATACCACTATTTTTTAATTTCTAATGGGATGTTTAGCTGATCCGTCCACAGAAGGTGGTGGGGTGGGGTAACACTCCAACTCAGTTCCATGCCCACCCAGTCCTTGCTGTCCGAATGGCAATGCCAGTCCAAGATTCTTGTCAGGTGTGTAGCTTGGTAATACTTTTGGAAGTCTGGGAGGCCTATGCCTCCATTCAGTTTTGGTAGTTGTAGGTATTTAAGTTTTATACGCGGCTTCTTATCTGCCCAGACAAAAGATCTCTGCAAATTAGCTAATATACGGAAGAAGGATAACGGAATCTGGACTGGTAGGGCATGGAAGAGGTAAAGAAGCCTAGGGAGCACCGTCATCTTAATTATGGATGCTCTGCCAAGCCAAGAGAAGGTTTTTACGTTCCATCTCCTTAGATCAGCGGCAATTTGTTTCATAAGGGGGTTGAAATTTGCTTCCACTAGATCCTCTAGTTTTGGTGTAAGTTTAATGCCTAAGTATTTTAAGGCATGCTTTTCCCATCTGTATGGGCAATTTTCCATTGTGAGTTTTAATAACTCCGGAGAGAGAGTCAGATTTAGCGCTTCCGATTTGCTGTGGTTTATTTTAAAATTCGACAGGAATCAATACCACTATTTTTTATACTTTTCACCATTTTAATGGGCATTTTCCTATTGTCCATAAAGGTAATGGTCATTCTTCCCACTGGCAACCAAAGTAAAGGGGCCCTTCTCGCAATGACCATCAATGTAAAGTGATTCTTCTCTCACTGACCACCAATGTAAAGTAATTCTTCTCTCACTGA
Organism: Pelophylax lessonae; assembly: GCF_965119305.1. Classification (NCBI taxonomy): domain Eukaryota; kingdom Metazoa; phylum Chordata; class Amphibia; order Anura; family Ranidae; genus Pelophylax; species Pelophylax lessonae. The sequence continues at coordinate 15,043,623 of NC_138774.1, forward strand.
CCACCAATGTAAAGTAATTCTTCTCTCACTGACCACCAATGTAAAGTGATTCTTCTCTCACTGACCACCAATGTAAAGTGATTTTTCTCTCACTAACCACCAATCTATGTTTGTATCGTTCTGCAAGTTATTGTGCAACACACAATTGGATTTTAGGCAAGGTGGAGAGTTTTGAATCATTCTATGAATTGTTACAGCTTGGAGGTGTACTTTGAACAATTCTACTCCTTCTTTGTGAAAAGTGCATCAATGTCTTTTACAGCTGATCAGATGAGTAGACAGTTAAGGAGACTGAAGGCAGGAAAATCAGCAGGCTCTAATGACATTAGCCCCAGGGTGTTTAGGGCATGTGCAGACCAGCTGGGGAGTTTCCTTCAATGAGTCCTTAACCTGAGCCTGGGTCTACGAAAAGTTCCTGTGTTGTGAAAGACATCATATCTTGTCCCTGTGCCAAAGATGTCACGTCCTTGTGGCTCCATGGATTACAGACCTGTGGCTTTGACTTCCCACATTAAAAAGATCTTGGAGAGACTTGGTTTACATTAGTTACAATCCATGGTTAGTAAATATTTAGACTCTTTGCAGTTTGCCTACCAGCCAAGACTGGGATTTGAGGATGCAATCATCTTCATTCTAAAAAGCATGTATGCACACCTGGATAGGTCTGCAAGCACTTTGAGGGTCATGTTTTTTGACTTCTCCAGTGCTTTTGATACTATCAGGTCAGATCTTTTGGGTGAGAAGCTAGCGGTGACAGAGATTGATCATTCCTTTGTGTCAAGGATTGTAGACTACCTGACAGGAATGTCAGAATATTTATACTGCTCTGAATATAACAGTGTCTCTTTGTGTCAATAAGCAAAGATCTGTGTGGTAGGAGAATCTCAACTTATTTCCACAAATCAATATGTAGCAAATCATTTTTATTGATTCATTTCTTTTTAAAAGCATATACCAATCTTAGTGAAAACAGTCTACAGTATGGAATATATAAGAATATGTATTCACAAGACATGTATTCACAATAAATGATCAGACTTGAGATGACACAAAAAGATAACCTTACATAAAATACAAACTTCAAACCAGAGGCGTAACTAGAGCCTTCAGGGCCCCGATGCAAGAAACCATGAAGGGCCCCCCCAGATCCCTGGCCGGGGCCCTTCCCTTCAAGCCCAGGGCTCTTCCCACTAATCCTGGGGCTCTTTACTCTCGTTGCATGGCCTTTTATTAGGCCATGCAACGAGAGAAGGATCCTTTCACAAGTTCTGCAGTGGGCTCCCTTCCTGCAATCTTTGGGCCTCCCCACAGTGGTGCAATGCCAGGGCCCGGTCGCAAGTGTGACTTTTGCAATCCTGGAAGTTCACCCACTGGTTTGCTACTGGGCCCCCTGGAGCATGGGGCCCGGTAGCAATCGCAACCCCTGCAACCCCTGTAGTTACGCCCCTGCTTCAAACAATGAATGCAATGTGATGTGTTGCTCAATAATGAAAGTAAGAATAAAGCAAGATTACGTTTTCCCCAAATGTAGTAGAAACCATATTTAAATGTTCTATATAATCAGACCACAATTGTCTGTGAATTGCAAAGTCCGACAGTCATTCCACTGCAGATAGAACGAGAATAGACCATGCAAAACGTAAGATTAATACGCCAATATGCGCTAAATCTGATATTAATAAAAAAGTTATAAAAAGCAAAATCATCTCTTAGAGAAAAATCTACATATGGTTAATACGGCTGGGATTGTAATCTCATTACCCTTGAATATGCAATATAAAACATATAAGGAAGTACATAAACAATATTGAATAATGATCAAATAAACAGCAAGGAATATTTACCATATTTAAAATGGCTGCTAGCTTAGAATGGTCGTTACCAGAGTCCTTAAGATGGCTGCCTTCCCAAGATGGTGGCCAGGTAGGGAGGAGTTTCATTTGGCGTCCCTCAAAGTTTCAAATACATGATGGAGCAAAATGGAGTCTGTGTAGATGAGTCTATGCATGGCTGTAGTAGCGCGTGTGTTGTATGTGTGATGTATGTTGGGCAATGTCCGTTCTCTCTCTCATCTGGGTTTTCCTTTTTATATGGTATAGAACAAAGGACTATTAAAATGACCATAAGTTAAACCCAGAAGGAGTGACATTATCCCCATTGGTTGGGACAACTTATTCATTAACTGGTGAGGTCATTGGGTGACACCTCATGGTTGACCAGTATATTAAAATTAAATGATGATTTCTCCATATTTAAGAGTAATCATCATAAAACAACATAAAATGTATCCATACTCTCAACTAATATACATGCCCATTTAATATCCACCATGTATCTAAATAAAGGATTAATTCTGGTAACACCATAATATAATTAATATATCTTATTTAATATATATATCTATATATATTGGAAATTACTTTTCAACCTAAGACTTCAATTAGTAGCAGTCAGTCACCAGAGATGGCAGTATTGTGTTGCTCTGAGCTTCAGTATATAGCAATATAGCAGCATTATTTACCTACAAATAAAACTTTGCACCTTATATTGACAAAGAGCTTACCATCTCAGACTTTCCAGAGTCTGGCAAGGTTAGAAAAGTTTTATGATACTTTCTCACTTACAAAGGATTAAGTCTTTCTTTCTTGACATGTAGTGATGAGTCATCAATATTAGTTAAATCTTTTCTTTATCAAGAATATGAAACAACTTTAATATATAAAGATTACATACATATCAATGTATGTTATTCATATATATATATACTTCATTGTTAATATCCTTTTACACATAGGATTATAATATATATGTAAATCTTATTTTTAAATGGGTCTAAACACAGAAAATACTGACTAAGGTTTATGATTACCACACAGACAAGATTATCCTGGTATAGCGTCAGCTAGACTTTATCTTAAAGAAAGTTAAACAGACTATTTATTTATTACCTTAGGTCAACACAGCATGTTTGGGTAAACCTGTTTTAGAATTTCCTGAATAGACACTTTTTGTTAAAGGAGATTTAACCTTTCAATAACCTTAACAAAAATGGATGTCACTGCTTAATATTTCTATATAGAACAAAATATGACATTTCCATTTTCTTTTTTTTAATCTCCCCAAATAAACCTGACAGGAAGACCACAGTATGTGCTTTTGCAAGACTGTGTCGGATAGAATGATAAGCAATATTGGGTGTTCCACAGGAATCAGGAATGGGGAAGAGACTGAGAATAGGACTGTGGTGGAGAACTTTGTCGCATGGTGTGAGGATAATCATCTGTATCTAAATGTGACAAAAACAAAGGAGCTAGTTATGGACTTGAGAAGGAGAAAGGCACCAGTGACCCCCACCTCCATCCAAGGAGTGGATGTGGAGGTAGTAGAGAGTTACAAGTATCTGGGGGTGCACATAGATAACATGTTGGACTGGAGCAAGAACACTGAGGTGCTCTATAAGAAGGGCCAGAGTTGCCTCTATTTTTTTTAGGAGACAGATCTTTTAACATCGGCCAAATGATGCTTGGGATGTTTTCTGAGTCTGTGGTGGCCAGTGCTACCTTCTATGCAGTGGCATGCTGAGGAAGCAGGCTTAGGGTTGCTGACACCAACAGACTCAACAAACTAAGTTGCAAGGCCAGTAATGTTGTTGGATTGGAGCTGGAGTCTTTAAAACCAGTTTTTGAGAGAAGAGTATTGTGCAAGGTGCGTTTAATCTTGGACAACTCCTCCCACCTACTCCACAATAAGCTGGTCAGTCTGCAGAGTACCATCAGTGACAGATTGTTGCAACCGTAATGCACCACAGAGCGACACAGGAAAACATGTTTGCCTGTGGTCATCAAGTTATATAATTCTTCCCTGTGAGGGCTGGAGGTGAAGATTTAAATATGATTTATGATCAAGATTTGTATGTAGTTTTTATATAATGTTTATATTATGTTATTGTTATTTGGGGGTCATGCCAGAGAAAGTGGTGTATGTTTGCATTTTGTTAGTTTGATTTTCTGTTATTTTTTAATCTGTGTTATTTGTTCTGTGTTGTATTTTAACTGCTTTACGACTGCAGGCAGCCGCTACCAGGCAAATTGACGTACATGTACGGCGCTCGCTCTCGGGAGGCTAGGGGGCGAGCGCGATCCCGCCCCCACTTATCAGCGGGGAAGCCGATGCAGCGGGCAGGCGGCTCCGATTGCCGCCTGACACCGGCGATCGTTCCCCGCTCAGAGAGAAGGACGGTCAGCTGTTGTAAACACAGCCGACCGTTCTTCTCTCTGGAATGATTCTTTATAGGATCACAGGTCTCTATTTTCATTCCACAAGTCCCTCCCCCCACAGTTAGAAAACACTCCCCTAGGCTCACAATTAACCCTTTAATCACCCTTAGGTTGACCCCTTCCCTGCCAGTGTCATTAGTATAGTAACAGTGCATATTTTTAGCTGACCGTTCTTCTCCCTGAAATGATCATAGAGCCCATGTGATCCTTCTATATAGGATTACATGTCTCTATGGTCATTTCAGAAGTCACGCCCCCCAACAGTTAGAATCACTCCCCTAGGCTCACATTTAACCCCTTGATCACCCATAATGTTAACCCCTTCCCTGCCAGTGTCATTAGTACAGTGACAGTGCATATTTTTAGTACTGGTGCCCCCAAAAGTGTCCAAAATGTCAGTCAGGGGTCCTGTCTATCCGCCCCAATGTCGCAGTCCCGCTAAAATAATCGCAGATCGCCGCCATTACGCGTTAAAAAAATACAACAAAAATGACAAAAATCTTTCCCTTTGTTAGTAAACGCAATAACTTTTGCGCAAACCAATCAAAATACGCTTTTTGCGATTTTTTTTTTTTTACCAAATATATGGTTAAAAAAAAATTGGCCTAAAATGTTAAAAAATTTAGATTTTTACTTTTTTTTGGGAGAATTTTATATAAAAAAATGTGAAAAATATTGTTATTTTTGCAAAATTGTCGCTCTTTTTTTTGTTTATAGCGCATGATTAAAAAATCGCACAGGTCATCAAATACCACCAAGAGAAAGCTCTGTTTGTGGGAAAAAAAGGACGTCAAATTCGTTTAGGTACAGCGTCGCACGACCACGCAATTGTCCGTTAAAATCCCGCAGTGCCGAATCGCAAAATAGGCCCTGGTCAGGAAGGGGGTAAAATCTTCCGGGGCTTAAGTGGTTAAGTTTGATTTTCTGTTATTTTTAAATGTGTGTTATTTGTTCTGTGTTGTATTTTAACCACTTCACTTTGCAGCCGCTCCCAGGCAAATCGACGTACATGTATGGCACTCGCTCTCGGGAGGCTAGGGGGCGAGGGCACGCCGCAGGCGGCGCGCTCCCGCCCCTGCTTATCAGCGGGGAAGCTGATGCACACGGCAGGTGGCTCCGATTGCCGCCTGACACTCACGGTCGTTCCCCCTGCTGAGAGAAAAGAACGGTCAGCTGTTGTAAACACATCTGACCGTTCTTCTCCCTGCAATGATCATAGAGCCCCTGTGATCCTTCTATATAGGATCACATATCTATATGATCATTTCAGAAGTCACGCCCCCCCCCCCCCACAGTTAGAATCACTCCCTAGGCTCACATTTAACCCCTTGATCACCCATATTGTTAACCCCTTCCCTGCCAGTGTCATTATTACAGTAACAGTGCATATGTATAGCACTGTTTACTGTAGTAATATCACTGGTCCCCCAAAAGTGTCAAAAATGTCAGTCAATGGTCCGATCTGTCCGCCGCAATGTCGCAGTCCCGCAAAACAAATTGCAGATCGCCGTCATTACTAGTAAAAAAACACAACAATAAAAATTACAGAAATCGTTCTCGTAGTTAGTAGACATGATAACTTTTACGCAAACCAATCAACATACGCTTATTGCGATTTTTTTAACAAAAATATGTAGCAGAAAACAAATTGGCCTAAAATGTTAAAAAATTTTGATTTTTAATTTTTTTTTTTTTTTTTGAGAATGTCATAAAGCAGAATGTGAAAAATATTGTTTTTTTTTTTTCCAAATTGTAGCTTTTTTTGTTTATAGCGCAAAAAATAAAAATCTCACAGGTTATCAAATACCGCCAAAAAAAAGCTCTATTTGTGGGGAAAAAAGGACATCAATATTTACACTATTTTCTCAAAAGTATTGGGACGCCTGCCTTTACACGCACATGAACTTTAATGGCACCCCAGTCTTAGTCCGTAGGGTTCAATATAGAGTTGGCCCACCCTTAGCAGCTATAACAGCTTCAACTCTTCTGGGAAGGCTGTCCACAAGGTTTAGGAGTGTGTCTATGGGAATGTTTAACCATTCTTCCAGAAGCACATTTGTGAGGTCAGGCACTGATGTTGGATGAGAAGGCCTGGCTCACAGTCTCCGCTCTAATTCATCCCAAAGGTGTTCTATTGGGTTGAGATCAGGACTCTGTGCAGGCCAGTCAAGTTCCTCCATCCCAGACTCGCTCATCCATATCTTTATGGACCTTGCTTTGTGCATTGTAGTGTATGTAAGGGAACGTCATTCTACTGAAAATAATTTTGATGTACAGAGCAGCCACAGAATTTTAAATTCGCTAATCACACCCCAATATTTAATTTCATGCCAATGTACCCTGAGATGTACAATTAGTAACTATCATCAGGTGCTTCCTGACACTTCAAGGGTTATTCTGTGTTAAACTTGTTAAGAAAGGGTGATGTATATTGTGACCATGTTTTGCCGAAAAGCAAGGAAGTATCTTCAACGGGGTCATGGACAGCAAGACAAAGCTGGTCTAGCCTTTCCTTCTGGTCTAAAAAAAAAAGGCTGCTGGGAAAAGGGGTCCTGTTTTTGAAAAAACCCAACAACAGTTCCAGTCCTCTATTCTATACAAAACTAAATTTAAAAAATTGTTTGGACATGAACTTTAACCGGACTCTACTATCTGTTTATTCTGCAACATAGAGAATACATTAATGGAAAACTGGAAATTCTGCTGAGGATATCTTGGTACAGAAGTCCCTGAGAGATAAAAAATAACAGCTAGTCATTACACCTGTCACCAAGTGAAATATAAGAATATATATGGCTTTGAAGTTACAATAAATGTTTCCATCTTAATGTACAAACCCAATTCCAAAAAAGTTGGGACACTACAAATTGTGAATAAAAACAGAATGCAATGATGTGGAAGTTTCAAATTTCAATATTTTATTCAGAATACAACATAGATGACATATCAAATGTTTAAACTGAGAAAATGAATAATTTTAAGGTAAAAATAAGTTGTTTTTAAATTTTGTGGCATCAACACATCTCAAAAAAGTTGGGACAAGGCCATGTTTACCACTGTGTGGCCTCCCCTCTTCTTTTTATAACAGTCTGCAAACGTCTGGGGACTGAGGAGAAGTTGCTGAAGTTTAGGAATAGGAATGTTGTCCCATTCTTGTCTAATACAGGCTTCTAGTTGCTGAGCTGTCTTAGGTCTTCTTTGTCACATCTTCCTCTTTATGATGCGCCAAATGCTTTCTATGGGTGAAAGATCTGGACTGCAGGCTGGCCATTTCAGTACCCGGATCCTTCTTCTACGCAGCCATGATGTTGTAATTGATGCAGTATGTGGTCTGGCATTGTCATGTTGGAAAATGCAAGGTCTTTCCTGAAAGAGACAACGTCTGGATGGGAGCATATGTTGTTCTAGAACTTGGATATACCTTTCAGCATTGATGGTGCCTTTCCAGATGTGTTTGCTGCCCATGCCACACGCACTCATGCCACCCCATACCATCAGAGATGCCGGCTTCTGAACTGAGCGCTGATAACAACTTGGGTTGTCCTTGTCCTCTTTAGTCCGGATGACATGGTGTCCCAGTTTTCCAAAAATAACTTCAAATTTTGATTAATCTGACCACAGAACAGTTTTCCAATTTGTCACAGACCATTTTAAATGAGCCTTGGCCCAGAGAAAACGCCTGCGCTTCTGGATCATGTTTAGATTTGGCTTCTTTTTTGGCCTATAGAGTTTTAGTCGGCAATGGCGAATGGCACGGTGGATTGTGTTCACCGACAATGTTTCCTGGAAGTATTCCTGAGCCCATGTTGTGATTTCCATTACAGTAGCATTCCTGTATGTATTTGGTTCCTCAGGCCAGTAAGTGGGACTTTAAGGCAATAAAGAAAACGTATCAGCATAAAAGCATTTTTAGATTTTATCGTAAAAGATACATGAATTACATGTTTGCTTCATAAATTATATAGTGCAGGGTGGGTGAGAGACCCATCCGTGATAGTGCAAGAAGGTAAAGAAGTGACACTGTGAGTATTGGTGACTTTAGAAACACAAAAATCCTGCCATCCGTCGGTATTGGATATTGCAGGGAGCGTCTCAATTTCCCACGCGTTTCGGCTTGCCTAAAGCGGCTATGCCTTTTTCAAGGTATCACCATATCTAAAATGATATTTAGACATTGTAAGTGTCATTATGCACTGAATACTTAGTTTGTGTAATCTAGGTTGAATAAATAGCTTACATTTTGTTTTTTGTATATACAGTTTCTCGGTCGTTGTTAGTGGAACATGCCCCTCTTTTTCCCAAGATAGTCACAAGATCCCCATAAAGGAAAGGAGTAACAGGATGTTGGCGCAACTACTCTTAGGAATCATCTACCTACATTAACAATCTTTCAAAAGGTTTTCTAGAGCTCTAAACTACCAAATAGCATTCCTGTATGTGATGCAGTGCCGTCTAAGGGACCGAAGATCACCGCCATCCAGTATGGTTTTCCGGCCTTGACCCTTACACACAGAGATTGTTCCAGATTCTCTGAATATTTGGATGATATTATGTACTGTAGATGATAAGAACTTCAAACTCTTTGCAATTTTTCTCTGAGAAACTCCTTTCTGATATTGCTCCACTGTTTTTCGCCGCAGCATTGGGGGAATTGGTGATCCTCTGCCCATCTTGACTTCTGAGAGACACTGCCACTCTGAGAGGCTCTTTTTATACCCAATCATGTTGCCAATTGACCTAATAAGTTGCAAATTGGTCCTCCAGCTGTTCCTTATATGTACATTTAACTTTTCCGGCCTCTTATTGCTACCTGTCCCAACTTTTTTGGAATGTGTAGCTCTCATGAAATCCAAAATGAGCCAATATTTGGCATGACATTTCAAAATGTCTCACTTTTGATATGAAATCTATCTATATTATATTGTGAATAAAATATAAGTTTATGAGATTTGTAACTCAGTCCATTCCTTTTTTACTCACGTGTCCCAACTTTTTTGGAATTGGGCTGTATTTTCCAAAGTCATTTTGAAGTCATTGATACTGCCATGATGGTCTTTGTTCAGGCTTTTCCTGTTATGTGGTGACAACACTTTTAATATAATGAAGCCGGCTACTCTGTAGTATTTAATGGCATCAATTCTTTATTGGCTATATGGCAGGATATAGCAGGAATACGCTAACGCATTTCAGCTGAAGCCATACTCAAAGCATTAAGTGAAACTAGGGATGCACCGATATTGGTGTCTGTGCCAATACCAAGTATTTTCATGAGTAAAATCCTCCTGATCCCGAAACTGATATTTTGCACAGCAATTTGCGGCTATACAAAATGAATGGGTCGCAAACCGCACTGCAAAGAATCGCATGCGATTTGAACAGGAATTCGGTGCAATTCCGATCCAAATTGTATGTGGTTTCCCGCACCGCTCCTGTGTGATTCCAGGCTTGTCATAGTGAAGTTTATATAGAAGCGGTGTGGGAAACCTCCCAGCATGATGGATTCCACCAGCTCTGGCTCCCATCCGACTGTGGACATCTGAGGCTGCCTCTCCCATGGCTTTGTTCCCCCCAGCCTCCAGCAGCTCCCCCCCCCCAGGGCTATCTTACCGAATGGACACGTTGGGCAGTTGCCCAGGGGTCCAACTTGCCCGGGGGGCCCTACCTGCCCAGCAACCCAGCCCCAGCCAAGCATTAGTCCCGACTACCTAAACTTAGCAGGTGGCAAGCACCTGTTGGCCCTGTGCTGCTGCCAGGCCACTTGGGCCGTGAAGGGGGAGCCCACAACTGCAGGAATGCCTGTCTGCCTCCACAGGAACAGGCGCACACACAGGACAGTCGAGTCTGACTCCCGTCCGCATGTGTGTGTGTGTGTGTTCACCGGACCCAGCCGCCGAACTGACTCAAACATGAGTGAAGCGGAATAAACTTTGGTGTGAGATTGTTATCACAAAAAGATAAGCTATCTATTTGCTTCAAACCTTTCCATCCATATTTTCCATTGCATCTCAAAATGCATACTAGTACCATATTTGCTAGCTAGTAGAGATCCGTAAATGTAGTGGGTTTGGGTGGTCTCAAGTACTTCAGAGATATTAGGTATTTTGGTTGATTTCCAATATTTCGGTATAAATGATCTAGCTACTAGTAGAACACGAATGACTTCAGAACGGAAGCTTGAGGGGAAGTTCTATTTTTGAAGCTTTCAAGGGCAAAGGAGGGATTTGGGGTCTTTTAGACCCCAGATCCCTCCACAAAGGAGGACCTGTCACTGCCTATTATTGTCACAAAGGATGTTTACATTCCTTGTGACAGCAATAAAAGTGATTAGAAAATAAATTAATAAATAAATAATAAAAAATAATAAAAAATTGAAAGTGCCTGTCCCTCCGTGCTCTTTTATGTGCGAACGCATACATAAGTCGCGCCCAAATATGTAAACAGTGTTCAAACCACACATCGCCACGATCGTTAGAGTGAGAACAATGATTCTAGCTGTAAACCTCCTCTGTAACTCTAAACAGGTAACTGTTAAAATATTTGAAAGCGTCGCCTATGGAGATTTTTAAGTTCCGTAGTTTGTCCCCATTCCACGAATGTGCGGAATTTTAGAGCATGACATTTTAGGTATCTATTTACTCGGCGTAACATCATCTTTCACATTATACAAGAAAATTAGACTAACTTTACTGTTTTGTTTTGTTTTTAGTTCATGAAAATGTATTTCTTTAAAAAAAAAAAATTGCATTTGAAAGACCGCTGCGCAAATACCGTGTGACATAAAATATTGCAACAATCGTCATTTTATTCTCTAGGGCACATGTGTCAAACACAAGCCCCGTGGGCCGAATCCGCCCCTCAAGGCCATTTTATGTGGCCCTTGCACCTCTCCTAGAGCTGCAGTAGAGCTCCAGCCCTCTTTTGGACCTCCTCGTGATCCTGCACTTACTGCTTCCCAGCTCTGCCTCCAGCTTCTTCCCAGCAGCAACACAAGGTAAGAGGTGCACTTTGATGTAAGGGAGGGTGGGGGGGGGACTCTTCACATCTGATGTAAGTGGCAGTGGCGGCTGGTGCTCGGTAATTCGGATTCGGGGGGGGGGGGGGGCGGAAAACCAATGCGTATCCCCCCCCCCCAGTCGGTCCGTCAGTCAGTCAGTCTCAATCAGTCAGTCAGTTGGCAGGCAACACATTCCTCAAACCCCCCAACGGTCTCCCTCCTTACCTCCTCCTTCCTCCTGTCAGAGCCAGGGAGTGCTGGATGGCTGAGCCGCTATCCTTCTCCTCCAGTCGTGTCTCTTCTGCCTCTTCCAGGCCACTGGCTAGTAAGATCGCTTCTCCTTTTGGCCTATCTGGAAAGGGGTCTCACAACCCTCTTCCTGATTGGCTGGGAGGAGAGTCAGTGTGACAATAGTGAATATTCATTCGCTATGGTCACACAACTGGATGGGCTCAGGGTGCAGTGCTCTGTGCCCCGAGCCCACCCTTTTTTGAAGCCTATTAGAGTCTCTGGCTCTAATCACATGCTTCAAAAAAAATAAAATCCCCTATTGGAATCCACGCGCCCGGTGCCCTGCATGTAGATTAGGGGGCCGGACGCATGGATAGGGGGGGCGGCACCCCCAATGGATGGGCCGTCCCTGGTAAGGGGGCTGGAATACTCTGGACATCTAGTGCAGTGGTTCTCAATTCCGGTCCTCGGGACCCACTAACAGGCCAGATTTTAAGTATTACCTTGGGGGATGCAGACTAGAATACTGCAATCACTGAGCAGCAAATTAGATCACCTGTGATGTAATTTAGTTATCTTGCAAACCTGGCCTGTTGGTGGGTCCCGAGGACCGGAGTTGGGAACCACTGATCTAGTATTACAGATACAACCGGCTCTTTGAGGGCAATCATATGCTGATGCGGCCCTCTATGAAGTTTAGTTTGACAATCCTGCTCTAGGCGGCACAGTGGTGTAGTGGTTAGCACTTTCACCTAGCAGCAAGAGGGTTGCTGGTTTGAATCCCAACTATGACACTACCTGCCTGGAGTTTGCATGTTCTCCCTGTGCGGGTTTCCTCTGGTTTTCTCCCACACTCCAAAGACATGCTAGTAGGTTAATTGGATCCTGTATAAAATTGGCCCTACTATGTATGTATGAATGTGAGTTAGGGACCTTAGATTGTACGCTCCTTGAGGGCAGGGACTGATGTGAATGTGTAATGTATATGTAAAGTGCTGCGTAAATTGACAGCGCTATATAAGTACCTGAAATAATAATAGAGTCTATGCTAAAATATACTGTATATATATATATATATATTGTTTGGGTGTTCTAAGTAATTTTCTACCAAAAAAATACTGAATTTAATTTGTAAGCAACAAATGTCAGAAAAAGGCTTAGGCATGAAGGGTTTATTATTATTGCTATTAATATGTTATTATATTAGTAATATTATATTATTATTATTTAGTATGATTACTTTATTATTATTTTACTTCAGTATTATTTTATTCTATTACTTTTTTAATTATTATAAAGTATTTAATAATAACAAAGCTATTGCCGAATAAAAAGGCCCATAGTGGAAATATAAAAATTGCTGTGATCCATAAGGGATACACAGGTATGAGAGCTGATGTGGTTAGTTACTCCTGCTGCTTCTCTTCCCAGCATGATGGAAACTCCTAAAACTATTTGATCGCGACTTTTCCTATAAATTAAGGAATCCGGGAGCTCACAAGAGCTGTTTGGGCCATCTGCTCTGGATGATTATCAGTTCAGCTAATACAGCTTGGCTTTCACTTTATTCTCGGGTTCTAATTAATTTAGAAGACACTTTCTTCCGAAGAGTTAAAGGAGTCACCGAACACTGCTCATTAATTGAACGCCAGCAGTCGGAACATGTTGGGTGATAAGTTATTTGAAATAAGCTGGATGGAGACCAAAAGAACATTTCTATCAGTGAGACTCTATTTGCACAACTAAGCGACATTCCTTCTGCTGACCATTCAGACGAGCCTTCCGTCTGCCAACAAACTTAAAAGTTTACGGAGAGATTTGTCAAGAGATTCGGCAGTTCTGCAACGCTAAGATAAAAACGCCCTGATTGACGTGCTCAGATGGTACTGTTATCTCTCGCCGTTTAAAGAAGAGGCTTTGTAATGTGTGTCAGGATTGTTTCTTAAAGGCAGCCAAGCAAAAATAATAAAAACAAGGTTTGTTTGATGTTTATTTTTTTATTTTTTAAGAACGATGGAGCCCATCCTGAACGACAATTAATATCACGATAAAACTGTAAATTAGAAGATAATGATGTTTTTTTTTTCCATGACAAGAGAGGTTCCTTTGTTATATCAGATTCTCAAATACTTGTTTTTCCATCCAATATTTACACCAGGTAAATACCGTAAGGACTTTTTTTAGAGGAAAATGGATGTCGACAACTTATCTGTGTTTAGACAGAAGTGGAAACATATAGTTACATAGTAGTTGAGGTTGAATAAAGACATAGTCCATCCAGTTCAACCTGTGTAGGTGTGTGTGGCCGTACTCATCTCTCATACCCCTGAATGTTCTTCACATTGAGATGTACGTCCAAGACTCTTTTGAAAGCCACCATACTTCCCGCAGAAACCACCTCTTGTGGTAGAGAATTCCACAATCTTGTAGCTCTAACAGTAAAGAACCCCCCACGTTGCCTGAGGTTAAAACGCCTCTCCTCTTCTCCATTGTATGCCCTCGAGTCCTCATGCAATCCTTTCGACTGAATAGCTTTTTTTCTATGCTGAGATCACCATTGAGATATTTATAAATTGCTATCATGGCGTCTCTTCTCCAGGGAGAATAAATCAAGTGATTGTAGACGCTCTTCATAATTAAGGTCCTCCAATCCCCTAATTAGTTTAGTTGCCCTTCTCTGGACTCTCTCCAGCTCCAACACATCCCTCCTGAGGACTGGTGACCAGAACTGGACAGAATACTCCAGATGCGGTCGGACCAGAGTTTTATAAAGTGGAAGGATTATAGTCTTATCTCTGGAATACATCCCTTTCTTAACGCATGCTAATATTCTGCCGGCTTTGGCAGCTGCCGCTTGACATTGCATGCTATTGCCTAGTCTATCATCTACCAAGACTCCCTGATCATTCTCCATTTTTGATTCCCCCAAAGGCTCCCCCCCCTAAAGTGTATTGTGCTTTTATGTTTTTAGTCCCCAAGTGCAAAACTTTACACTTCTCCACATTAAACCTCATTTGCCATGTCGTTGCCCACTCTGTTATTTTGTCCAGGTCATTCTGTAGGATATCTGCTTCATGCTGTGCAGTTATTGTCCTGCCCAATTTTGTGTCATCTGCAAAAACTGATATAGAACTACTGATCCCATCCTCAATGCTGTTTATGAATAAATTGAACAAGGTTAGTCCCAGGACTGAGCCTTGGGGGACCCCACTTTGCTTTTCTTTCCTTTGCTTTCGTGAGGAAAATACTTACTGTCAGGGCCGCCATCAGAGGGGTACAACCAATACACATGTAGGGGGCCCGGGCGTCCTGAGGGGCTCCAAACAGGGTAGGGTTGCCACCTGTCCTCACAATACCATTCAATTGTAAGCTCTGCCATTCCCTTGCAGACTGGCACTATGTGGGGAGTCCTACCCATCACTAGCCCTGAAACACAGCTTTAGGCCCCACCCTCCCCTGTTCTCCAGCTGTTCACGCCTGGACAGGAGGGGTGGAATTTACTAGAACCGTTCACCTTTATTTTCCTGGGGTGGAGGATCTGGATCTGGACGAGGAGTAGGACATGGGATGAAGGAGGACATGGGGACTGGAGGAGAAGGAGGACATGGGACTGGAGGAGGATGACAACATGGAAGGTGGGCCCTGGGGAATGTTGGTGGTCAAGCCCGGGGGGGGGGGGGGGGGGCAGGCCTAAAACTGTGTAAGGGGCCCCAAAATTTCTGATGGCTGCCCTGCTTACTGTCCTGGTCAGGGGTCGGGCTAGGAGACGAGTAACTAAAGCAGTAGAGAGGCTCCCACATCCCAGCAGGATATATACTGTATATGAGCAGGTCACCCAGATGGACCCTGAGATGTGGGGTCTAAGCACTAACCGATATTCTCCATCTTGATGATGGAGAATGGAGATGATGGAGATGGGTTTTACTGCGTGTTAGTATCAGATTGTGGTCCTCAGGATCGCCCCACCAGGAAGTGAGCAAGCCGAGGTCCGGTAGCAGAAATAGCAGGCAGGGATCAAGCCGAAGGTCGGTAGGAAGTGGTTGCGGGTTTGGATCAAGCAGAAGCGTAGTCAAGGAACAAGCTGTCAGGAGCATCTAGTGCTCCTGCTCCTCATTCCAGCATCCTGGTTTTAACTGTAGCAGCCTCCTTAGCTGTTTGTCCACCTGCAAGGTGATTAATATGTCCATTCCCTGGGTGGTGACCAAACCTGATTTAGGCCAGCCAAGCCTGCAGTCTCATGCTTGTGATAGCATGTATAGTACCTGATCAAGCTACCTGTTTGTCTGCCCTGCTCTGCTAGATTAGATTACCTTGTTGACGACCTCAGGTCAGATATAGACTATTCTCTGAACTCTGCCTGCCTTTTGACCTTGGATTTTGACCCCGACTATTCTGAACCTTGCCTGTCTGCCAACTGCAAGCACCTGTTTGGTTTGCTTAGTTCACGCATGCCCTGGCATGGTAGCCAGGCACTATAGCATTGTATTGCCAAAAGTTGAAATTTAATTTAAAATTTCACCATGGGACGACATTAAATCTACACTACAAGAGAACAAGATTAGCATAACACATTATTTTGATTTTAATGCCTAAAGTCCTGTTCAAGAAGGAAATTGTGGACCAGCTAAAACAGAAGTTAATGGACTTTTAGGCCCCATGCACACAGGGCATCAGAAAAAAGGAGCTGCAAAGCTATTTCTAATGCCACGAAAAAGCAGCCTCAAAAACGCGCCTTTAGCAGCGTTTCGCATTGGTGTCAATGCGCGTTTAGGCGCGTTGGCGCATAGCAGCGTTTTTAAATAAAGACAACCCTCTTCTACATGTGACCAATCACATTTTTAATTTTTCGCATTTTAAAAAAGGCTGACGCTAAAAGCCGATATACAGCGTTAAGCCGGGTTTAGGCGCGTTTAGCAGCATCGGGCATTTTTTACAGCTTAACGCTGCTGCTCCTGAACGCACTGGCCCTTTGTTTTTTTTGCAGCTTAAAAACGCCTATGCCACTTGGAGCTCCTAAAAGCCTGTGTATGCATGAGGCCATAGAATAACATAGAGGGGCGTTTTTAAGCTGCAAAAAAAAAAAAAACGTCTGACGCTCCTAACAGCAGCTGCAAAAACGCCCTGTGTGCATAGGGCCTTAGTGTAATCTTACTACATACGTACTATTGGACTATCGTCAAGGTTCATTAGCTAGGAAAGGGTAGTTTGTGCATGTGTGTAAGCATGTTTGTGACATGTGGCATCTTTGTGTCTTGTTTTCCTATAACTTTAACCACTTAAGCCCCGGAGGATTTTCCTGCTCAAAGACCAGGGCCTATTTTGAGATTCGGCACTGCGTGACTTTAATGGACAATTGCGCGGTAGTTCGACGCTGTACCCAAATAAAATTGACGTCCTTTTTTTCCCACAAACAGAGCTTTCTTTTGGTGATATTTGATCACCTGTGCGATTTTTATTTTTTGCGCTATAAACAAAAAAAGAGTGTCAATTTTGAAAAAATAACACGAAATTCCCCCCCAAAAAAAATGTAAAAATCAAAATGTTTTAACATTTTAGGCCAATTTGTTTTATGCTACATATTTTTAGTAAAAAAAATTGCAATAAGCGTATTTTGATTGGTTTGTGCAAAAGTTATTGCGTTTACTAACTAAGGGAAAGATTTATTTCATTTTTATTGTTTTTTTTTTAACTAGTAATGGTGGTGATCTGCATTTTTTTTTTTTTGCAGGACTGCGACATTGCAGCGGACAGATCAGACCCCTGACTGACATTTTTGACACTTTTGGGGGTACCAGTGACATTACTACAGTAATCAGTGCTATACATATGCACTGTTATTGTAAAAATGACACTGGTAGGGAAGGGGTTAACTTTATTAGTGATCAAGGGGTTAAGTGTATCCCTAGGGGCGTGATTCTAACTGTAAAGGGGCGTGGCTAGTGATGTAACCACAGAGACATACGATCCTACATAGCAGGATCGTATGGTCTCTACAGTTACACCAGGGAGAATGACAGACGGCTTTGTTTACATCAGCCGCCGCCTGCCTTTCTCCCTCTCCAACGGGAGATCGCGGGTGACCGGCGGACATCGGAGCCGCCGGTCACTCGCGCGGGCATGTCAGGGAACGAGCAGGGTTGGTAGCGCCTTTGGCGGCGCGCGCTCACCCCCTAGAGGCTCCTGGGCGAGCGAGGTAGCCCTACGTTGGTTTGCCCAGGAGAGCCAGACTGCCGCAGTAAATAGTTGTGCGGCGGTCGGCAAGTGGTCAAGTAGTTTTTATGTCGACATTCTAGTTCAGTAAAAGCATAATAATATACTACAGTTTTTTTTTCCTTGCTTTATTGCAAAATAGCCAAAGAGATACAAGTGTAAAAGATTTCAAGACATGTAAACATAATACCTGGAGAACAGCTCTGCGGACATTGTAGTGATGTGCGCATATATATGTGTATAATATGTGTATATAAGATGTGTACATGTGATTTTTCAGACCCACACTTTTTTTATTTCAAGGGCAATAAGCTATAGTTCCTCATGAGAAGCATCTATTAAAATTGAGAAATTGTTTTATGTTCTTTGAAAATTCTCTGCATTTGTTGAGGAGGTATTCAGTTGTTACCCCCAGTCTTTTTAAACTAAGCAAGGACCATGGAAAACTGTAGTTTGACTTTTTGACATAGTTGTCTTATGGTATTCATGGTATCATACTGCCATCTTTTGCCAAGTTTGCAAGCAGAAATGTTCTTTTCATGAAACTTTATGCAGGAACTAATGGCGCTTTTCCACTGCATGGAACCGAACGGTACGGTACGGTATGGCTCTGAAAAAACAGTACCTACTCGATTGTGGTTCCAACAGGTACCATAACTGGTACCATATCCCACAATCCTTTGCATGCAGTCACTTCTAGCCACTGATTGGTCAGATAATCCCACCCACCCCGTTGTTATCCCACCCACTTAACTTTAGTACTACTTTAGTGGAAAAGCAAACCTATACCGTACCGTACCAAACCGTTCCAACACCGTACCATGCGGTACCAGCAGTGGAAAAGCAAACCGGGCCAAGCAGGGCCGAGTAGAGCCGAGCCGGTACTTGCAGTGGAAAAGTGCCATAAGTCTACTCTCATGTGGAATGGACTGTGATCTTTTAGAGACAACGCCTCTGTCAAGAGCTGAAATTATAAACTTCACTATGGGACAACATTAAATCTACACTACAAGATAAAGAGATTACCATCATGCTTTCCTTTGAATGTTTAATGCCTAAAGTCCTGTTCAAGATGGAAATTGAGGACCAGCTATAACAGAAAATAATAGACTTTGAGTGTGACCTTCCTGCATACATACTGTTGGACTATTGTCAATATTCATTTACTAGGAAAAGCATGCGTGTGTATGCATGTTTTTGACTCTCTGTAGGTACTGTATTTCTATTGTATAACTGTTAGTCCCCATTCACACTAAGGCGAGCTGTGAGGCGACCTGGTCGCCTCACAGGTCGCCGTAGGTCGCCTTCCATAGGGAAGCTGTGGACCCGTTCTAATAGGAGCGACATAAGTCGCTCCGACTTAGAAAAAGGGTCCGGAGCTTCTTTGGGGCGACCCGGAGGCGACCGCCATAGACTTCAATGTTATGAAGTCCGTGGCGGCCGCTCCGAGGTCGCCCCCCCAAGTCGGATCGCCCCTATGTGAACGGGGCCTAAGAGGTTTGTATGTCAACATTCTCGTTTAGTAAAAACACATCAATATACTGCAGGTGTTTTTTCTTTTGTGCTTTACTGCAAAGTAGCCAAAAAGACACAAGTAAAACAGAATTCAAGACATGTAAGCATAAGGTTATAAAAAATTGTTACTAATTCATCTGCACCAAGAACTATCAAATTTAGCTTTAGGTTTATATTTGAGTCCAAATACAAGTGTCCTATGGTTTTTCCAACCAGTATATTGATATCTGGTGGTAAGCCAACATATTGTGATGAATATGTGACAATACAGAGGTAGGTTGGCATATGCCTGTGTCAGAAATGCCCAAAAATGCACAAGTCTGATTGATTCAGCAGTATGTTGCAGAGCCTTCCGCACTCCAAGGGACTGACAGACTGCAGACAGGAAGTGACACGTAGAGTACCGCCCCAATACTGCTGAATCAATCAGACTGAACCGTGAGTTTTTACTACTTGCCTACTTGTTTGATTGTACTTACTACACTATGGGGATCTTCTCTCTGTGTTTGAGCACCTAGATGGGACTTGTCGATATGCAAGGATTCCAGGAACCCCGGCTCAGTAATCACAGTTTGGACCCCATCCCCCCCCTGTGTGGAATTACATCCACTCTCGTATCATTTACTGCCATTTAGGGTGGACATTAAGGGTGAGTGCTACATCTAGTGGACACTTTAGGAACAGGCACCTATGTTCCTTGATACTCACCTCCACATTGCACTTTATCACGGCCATTAGTCCAGCACAATTATTTTTTGTATAGGGGGCCCCTCTCTCCCCCTTTTTTCTTCACTATACCATTTATTGGCACTTTTTTTTTCATTTTTTATCACTCAAGATTCTGGTGCACATCCTTGTTCTGATACATTCTGTTACACTTCCCAAAAAAAATTATATTTTTTGCACTTAGTGATATTAGCTTTATTTTCTCACAGCACTTCAAGCATTTCTGGGGCGTATAACATTTAGCCCATTTTTTGTCTCTGCGATTTTGTTTCTGCGTTTTTGCATTTTTTATTAAATATTGTCTCACCATTTATATGTTTTATAATAAGATCACTTTGTAGCATCTTGGCACATCTATAATACCGGTTAGCGCCGTTTCCAACCTCTCCTTTTTTCCAAAACATGTGCACATTTAGACCCATCTACTGTAAAACCATTGAATCGTTCCTATCAGTTCCTTCCTATTTGTGCCAATACACTGGTCCATTCATGGAAAGACTTGGCATTTTTACAGCCAATTTTATTGTGATTGCCCTGTATTTTGTACAAATATTTGACCAGTAAATATCCATTTATTTGAAAATGGAATATATGAGGTGGACTATTTAAAAGTATATGTTCTCATATTATTCTTCTAGTTTACAGTATATCCTCACCAACATACCAAATTTAGCTTAAATCCTCAATGTTCAGATCTGTCGGAGTCAGCCAAACCACCTGAAGATAATCTGTGTGGACTTCAAGAAATGTAAATGAAAAAAGTTTATAATTCAACAGTATTAATCCCTAGCCAATAATTGTTTGCCTTGGACTTAATTATTACTTTACATATCTTTATGTGTACATTTGAATCTTAACAGAAGAAGACAAATAGAATTTCACTACAACTTTCCCTACTGATAGACTGACACCCTGGGAGTTAGACACCAACCTATTGTGATGGATATGGAATAATACAAAGTCAGGGTGTCATAAAGTGGTATCAGAACCACCCAAAATGTACAAGAATTTGTGTTCATCTATCAAAAAGTTTACAAGAAATTCCCCTTGGGAATTTTTTAGAAAATAGTTAAATACCAAAACGTAAAAAATAAAAAAGTAATCTTCTTTATTAGGACATATAAAAGCATGTCGTAGGTTAAAAACATGTGCACAAGTAATAATTGTTACAATTTGTCACAACTGTGACAAGCACTCCTGGTGCACTTGTTTTTAATCTCTGATATGCTTTTATATGTCCTAATAAAGAAAATTACTTTTTTAGATTTTACGTTTTGGTATTTAACCACTTCTAGACCGGAAGGATTTGCTCCCTTAATGACCAGGCCACTTTTTGCGACTCGGCACTGCGTTATTTTAACTAACAATTGCGCAGTCGTGCCAGGCTGTACCCAAATAAAATTATTGTCCTTTTTTTTTCCCACAAACAGAGCTTTCTTTTGGTGGTATTTGATCACCTGTGCGATTTTTATTTTTTGCTCTATAAACAAAAAAATAGCGACAATTCTGAAAAAAAAAAAAAAAAAACAATATTTTTCACATTCTGCTATTAAAAAATTCCCAAAAAAATTAAAAAATATTTTTTTTTTAACATTTTATGCCAATTTGTTTTCTGCTACATATTTTTGGTAGAAAAAAAATCGCAATGAGCGTATTTTTTATTTGGTTTGCGCAAACATTATTGCATCTACAAACTAGGGGAAAGATTTATGTAATTTTTATTGTTTTCTTTCTTTTTTACTAGTAATGGCGGCAATCTGCGATTTTTAGCGAGACTGCGACATTGCAGCGGACAGATCGGACTCCTAACTGACATTACTACAGTGATCAGTGCTAAAAATATGCACTGTTACTGTAATAATTACACTGGCAGGGAAGGGGTTAATACTGTGGGTGATCAAGGGGTTAAATGTGAGCCCAGGGGAGTGATTCTAACTGTGGGGGGGGGGGGACTTGTGAAATGATTATAGAGACCTGTGTTCCTATATAGAAGGATCACAGGTGCTCTGTGATCATTCCAGAGAGAAGAATGGTCGGATGTGTTTACAACAGCTGACCGTTCTTCTCTCTCAGTGGGGAGCAATCGGAGCCGCCAGCCCTGTGCATCAGAATCTCCAGTGCCAAGTGGGGGCAGGAGCGCGTCGCTGCCGGTGCGCACTCGCCCCCTAGCTGCAGGCGCACGACCGGCATATACCTACGTCGGTTTGCGCAGGAGGGGCTGCCTGGCACAGTATAACTGCGGCGGGCGGTTCTTAAGTGGTTAACTATCTTCTAAAAGCTCCCAAGGCCAATTTCTTGTGAACTTTTCAGAAGTTTGTTGGGATGGAGATATAAATGCCTCTGTATTAGACCTAGTGTCTCCACATTTTGTGTTCATCTATGTGTTCATTTAGACCAGGGATCCTCAAACTACGGCCCTCCAGCTGTTGCGGAACTACACATCTCATGAGGCATTGTAAAACTCTGACATTCACAGACATGACTAGACATGATGGGAATTGTAGTTCCTGAACAACTGGAGGGCCATAGTTTGAAGATTTAGACCCATCTACTGTGAACCAACTGAAAAATTCTGATCACTACCTGCCAATACTTCTGGTCCATTTATGGGAAGACTGAGCATTTTTACAACCAAGTTTTTTTGTGGCTGCTCCTTATTTTGTACACATTTCGGACCCTTCTGACTGCTGAATAGCCATCCATTTGGCAACAGGATATGTAGGATGAAATATCTAAGAGTACAGTATGCCTGCAAAGGTTCTCATTTATCCAGGTTGTGGTATATCTAGTAGTAGTTGGTCACATTCAACTAGACTGTAATCTTGAAGATGTTTCATCTGTTTTCCTAGCCACTTCTTTAGCTCCAGTGAGTAGACATGGGCCGAACACCCCCCTGTTCAGTTCGCAGCAGAACTCCCGAACAGGGAAACCAGGGGAAACTAGTCCCATTGGAGGCTATAGCAGCCGAACAGGAAAAATTGCCCATGTTGAAAGTTTATATGGGGCGGCACAGTGGCACAGTGGCACAGTGGTTAGCACTTTTGCCTAGCAGCAAAAGGGTCGCTGGTTCAAATCCCAACCACGACACTACCTGCCTGGAGTTTGCATGCTCTCCCTGTGCCTGCTGGTAGGTTAATTGGTTCCTGTCTAAATGTGTATCTATGGATGGGAGTTAGGAGCCTTAGATTGTAAGCTCTTCGAGGGTAGGGACTGATATGAATGTACAATGTATATATAAAGTGCTGCGTAAATTGACGGCGCCATATAAGTACCTGAAAAAAAAGTAATTGCAAGTAAAAAGGGTATGGGGGTTATGGGTACTGCCCTGGAGGACATGTATCAATAGAAAAAAAATTATAAAAATGATCATTTTTTTCAGAAGCAGTGATATTAATTATGCTTAAAGTGCAGCAATAAAAATGAAAAACGAATTTAAATGTAGTGCCTGGTGGGTTCCCTTAGTCTTCCTGTAAAGTGGCGCATCTGTAGCATGCATAAATCATGCTGCAGCAAAAATGAAATTTCTAAAGAAACAAGCAAAAAAAAAAAAAAAAAACAAGTCAAATCACATTTAAAATGACTTGTGGTCCCAATTGCCCCCCCCCCCCCCCAAGTCCATACCAGACCCTTTGGGACTGGTATGAATTTAGAGGGGAGCCCTCCACACCAAAATTAAAAAAAAAAAACGTTGTGGGGTTGTGGGGTCCCCCCAAGATTCATCCCCTTATCTGAGCACACTGCCTGGCAGGTCATGAAAGGGGGGGGCAAGCGAGTCCCCTCCCCCTTCTGAACCATACAAGGCCACATGCCCTCAACATGGGGAGCGTAGGTACTGGTGGGCGGTGGGGATCCCAAAGCACCTTGTCCCCATGTTGATGGGGAGAAGTGTCTCATCCCCACAACCGTGGCCAGTAGTTGTGGGGGTCTGCGGACAGGGGGGCTATTCGGAACCCGGAAGCCCCCTTTAAAGAGGTTGTAAACTCTTTTTTTTTTCTTTTTCACCCTGCAAGAGAAACACATAATGAGCTAGTATGCATCGCATACTAGCTCATCATGAAATACTTACCTTAGAACGAGCCACCGCCATGCCGCCTGCTTAGCTGGATGACGGGCGACATGTCCAGTCGCCCATCTTCCGGGATCACGGCATCCGGCCATCTGATTGGCTGGAGCCGCGGTGACGTCACTTCCGCGCACACGCGCGGGAGCCGACGGTCATGGCACGGAGTTCTGAAGGAACAGCACGAGCGGCCGTTCCTTCAGAGCGCATGCGCCAGTGACGTCACTGGATGCATCTAAGGTAAATATCTCCTAAACGGTACATGTTTAGGAGATATTTACAGTACCTATAGGTAAGCCTTATCATAGGCTTACCTATAGGTACAAGTGTCAGAGGAGGGTTTACTTCCTCTTTAACAAGGGGGTCCCCAGATCCGCCCCCCCCCTCCTATGTGAATGAGTATTGGGTACATAGTACCCCTACCCATTCACCTAAAAACTGTCAAAAGCAATAAACACAAGAGACAAGTTTTTGACAATTCCTTTATTAAAAAATAAAAAAATAGTGTCCCTTGATGTAAATCCATCGCGAATCACGCCGCCCGCCAACCCAAAAATTAAAAAAAACTTAAAAAGCTCCCGCCTCCTGGGAGGCCTCCCGCCAAAAGCCTGCTCTGCACTTTGACATTACTTATATAGGTAAGGGGTGGGTCCATCTGACTATGTCACCAGGTGGCACCGCCCCCTTCTGAAATCATGGGCTAGTGAATGCTGGACATGTGACGTCCTATGGTGGCGTGCCAAGAAGAGGAGCCTAGAGGGCCAACAGTGAACCCCAGAAGAGGATGTTTGGGGCCTCTCTATGCAATACCATTGAACAGAGCGGGTAAGTATAACATATTTGTTGATTTACAAAAAAAAAAAAGAAGCTTTACAACTGCTTTAAGCTAAACCGAGACCATTCCAGGACATCAAGATGCTCCTTCTCTGTACATCTAGTGAGACAATCCTCTGCATCCTTTTGGCTGCCCCATTAATTGGAACTAATCTTTTGTATTTCTGCCAATTTACCCATCAAAGATTTCCGAATTTTCTTTTTTTCAGGTTACAACTGTCTGGACGCTTCCATCTGTCATAAACTCCATTCTTGTCTTCGTGCTTCCCCTTAATTACCTTACAAAAGGATTTGTTTTTTAATCAGATTATTTCTGTAAGGCAAAAAAAAAAAAAATTAAAATTCCGGCTGAAGACACATCAGTCGCTGGCGCGTCTCTCCCCGCGCTCCGAGCCCGGTGTTAAATGAAGACGCACAGTTTGTGTGCCAGGGAGAGGCGTATCGCTGGCTCCCGGTCTGCTATATTGGAGATTGCTTT
The DNA here is from genome assembly GCF_965119305.1 of Pelophylax lessonae. NCBI lineage: Eukaryota > Metazoa > Chordata > Amphibia > Anura > Ranidae > Pelophylax > Pelophylax lessonae. Next base: position 15,068,948 of record NC_138774.1, read on the forward strand.
TATGAAGATGGATGATGGCGCCGACTGACAAATTGTCAACTTAGTGGCTTGTGAGGGGAACATGACTACATCATGGAGTGGAGTGTCGCAGAGAATGCAATAGATGACTAATATACTCACGAAAAATGTATAAAAGGGATCAGATGCTTTATTCAAGAGGACAAAGTCAAATGGATAAAGAACACGTTTTTAGGAGTTTATACCTAATTTTTTATTTAGGTTGATTGTAAGCCCTTCTCACCAGACGCACGGTTATATGTGGCGTCACGGCGGTGGGCCTTAATCTGTGTTGCCACAATTTTGTGTAGGGATGCCAATGCTGTCTTGTTATGGGAGCGCACTTAATTACGCACTCCCAGCACTGTGACCACACTGTCACTAACAACTGCGGTCCCAAAGTGACAATCTGGAGCCAGCCGGACAGGCTTACAATCATGTGACTACTGTGATAGCCATCCAGTACACTGTTATCCCGAATCATCAATGCAAAATGTATTGTATGGCCTCAGCCAGTGCTACTCCACTGACATTGCCGCCTGACGTGTTTCGTCCCACCCACTGGGGACCTCTTCCAATTATGTGACTACTGTGATAGCCATCCAGTACACTGTTATCCAGATTCATCCATGCAAAATGTATTGTATTGCCTTAGCCAGTGCTACTCCATTGACATTGCCGCCTGACCTGTTTCGTCCCACCCACTGGGGACCTCTTCCAATCATGTGACTACTGTGTTAGCCATCCAGTACACTGTTAACCCGATTTATCCATGCAAAATGTATTGTATGGCCTCAGCCAGTGCTACTCCGTTGACATTGCCGCCTCACGGGCTTCCAATCATGTGACTACTGTGATTGCCATCCAGTACACTGTTATCCAGATCCATCCATGCAAAATGTATTGTATTGCCTCAGCCAGTGCTACTCCATTGACATTGCCGCCTGACGTGTTTCGTCCCACCCACTGGGGACCTCTTCCAATCATGTGACTACTGTGATAGCCATCCAGTACACTGTTATCCCGATTCATCCATGCAAAATGTATTGTATGGCCTCAGCCAGTGCAACTCCATTGACATTGCCGCCTGACGGGCTTCCAATCATGTGACTACTGTGATTGCCATCCAGTACACTGTAATCCAGATTCATCCATGCAAAATGTATTGTATTGCTTAAGCCAGTGCTACTCCATTGACATTGCCGCCTGACGTGTTTTGTCCCACCCACTGGGGACCTCTTAAAATCATGTGACTACTGTGATAGCCATCCAGTACACTGTTATCCAGATTCATCCATGCAAAATGTATTGTATGGCCTCAGCCAGTGCTACTCCACTGACATTGCCGCCTGACGGGCTTCCAATCATGTGACTACTGTGAAAGCCATCCAGTACACTGTTATCCAGATTCATCCATGAAAAATGTATTGTATGGCCTCAGCCAGTGCTACTCCATTGACATTGCCGCCTCACAGGCTTCCAATCATGTGACTACTGTGATAGCCATCCAGTACACTGTTATCCCGATTCATCCATGCAAAATGTGTTGTATGGCCTCAGCCAGTGCTACTCCATTGACATTGCCGCCTGACGTGTTTCGTCCCACCCACTGGGGACCTCTTCCAATCATGTGACTACTGTGATATCCATCCAGTACACTGTTATCCCGATTCATCCATGCAAAATGTATTGTATGGCCTTAGCCAGTGCTACTCCATTGACATTGCCGCCTGACGTGTTTCGTCCCACCTACTGGGGAATTCTTCCAATCATGTGACTACTGTGATAGCCATCCAGTACACTGTTATCCCGATTCATCCATGCAAAATGTATTGTATGGCCTCAACCAGTGCTACTCCATTGACATTGCTGCCTGACGGGCTTCCAATCATGTGACTACTGTGATTGCCATCCAGTACACTGTTATCCCGATTTCATCCATGCAAAATGTATTGTATGGCCTCAGCCAGTGATACTCCATTGACATTGCCGCCTGACAGGCTTCCAATCATGTGACTACTGTGATAGCCATCCAGTACACTGTTATCCCGGTTCATCTATGCAAAATGTATTGTATGGCCTCAGCCAGTGCTACTCCACTGACATTGCCGCCTGACGGGCTTCCAATCATGTGACTACTGTGAAAGCCATCCAGTACACTGTTATCCAGATTCATCCATGCAAAATGTATTTAATGGCCTCAGCCAGTGCTACTTCATTGACATTGCCGGCTGACGTTTCTCGTCTCACCCACTGGGGACCTCTTCCAATCATGTGACTACTGTGATAGCCATCCAGTACACAGTTATCCCGATTCATCCATGCAAAATGTATTGTATGGCCTCAGCCAGTGCTACTCCATTGACATTGCCGCCTGACGGGCTTCCAATCATGTGACTACTGTGATAGCCATCCAGTACACTGTTATCCCGATTCATCCATGCAAAATGTATTGTATGGCCTCAGCCAGTACTACTCCATTGACATTGCCGCCTGACGTGTTTCGTCCCACCCACTGGGGACCTCTATAACTAGGGCCCAGTTGGAGTGAAATGCATCAGGGGGGGAGTGGAGTAGCACTGACTGAGACTGTACAAAACACTTTGCAACTGTCGGGCTGGAGAGTGGCATTCTGGATGCTTGTTCATTAATACTGCTGGAAGAGATATGCCAACACTCCTACACCTAAGGACCAGGGGAGAAAGTACATACCCTTGCTTGGAGTGGCGCTGCAAAACTTTTTAGGTTACTGTGCCAGTATCACATATCTTGTAGCAGAGGATCAGGGCACTGTCCATGGCAGTACAGCTTAGAGAGATTCTCATTTGACAGTGAAGTCACATGTCATGGTTGTCCAATGCCCTCTCCCCATTGGGAGCATTAAAATGTCCAGGGTCTGTACTGCATATTTCTAATGCCTGGACCACTACACTGGCTGGTGTGGGGGGATGTAGAAGATAATTAATGAAGGAGATAAGTGCAGTGGACACTGGGGCTGTGGGAAAGGGTGGGGGGGGGGTATGGTTAGTGTTAGCACTGTTAGTTCACCTGGATTTTTGCAAAAAGGCGAACTAACTCTTCACCTTCAACTTCATCTAAAGATCTTCATCTAAATCAACAGGCAGGCCAGCTCCAGCCAAAATTTTTGTATCCTAGTATTGGATAGATTTTCTATCAGCTTTCAAATACTTTGTCACCTTAAGGGGTCTTTTCTACAAGATTTTATCTTTCACCTGTAAGAGAGGCTTTGCAATTAGCTGGATGCTGGCGCTGAAAGCACAAGTCCCTGCCCCACTCTTCCTTTGTTAGAACAGTCACACTTCTGCTGAGGCTGTACCCTCCACCATATTGTGTCCCACTCCATGTCAGAGGCCTTCACACGACATTCCCGTCTGTTGACCTTTGTATCCCCAAGCAATAAATGTCCAAAGATGAATAAGTGTAGCACTGCCCCCTAGATGACTGCTGAAGAAGGACACTTTTGGATTCCCCTGGGTTACCCGTAGCAACTGGTTGCAGAAACTTATCACTTTAGGTTCTTGGCTCAGTCAAAGACCAGTCCAGGGGATGTTGTTTTTGTGGTTTTATTGTAATTGGGATGGGAGAAGGAATGAGTGGGATACTCCAACTGTTACCTATTCACAATGCCGAGGACTCTAAACTTGACAATGCGGCAAGGCCGCTGCTTCATCTTGCCACTTGAATGAAGATGAGGTAAGTGCATCCAATTACCGCTTGCCAACCGCCGCACGACTACTTACTGCGGCGGTCAGCCCCTCACAGGCAAAGCCACGTAGTACTACGTCGCTAGCCTGTGAGGCTCTAGGGAGCGAGCGCGCGCCACCGCAGGCGCGCTCCCGCCGATTGTCGGTGCAGAGGGAGAAAGGCAGGCGGCTAATGTAAACAAGCCGCCTGTCATTCTCCCCTGTGTATGAATAGTGATCATACGGTTCTACTATGTAGGACCGTTGATCACTGTTCATACACCTCAAGCCACAGCCAATCACAGTTAGAATCACGCCCCTAGGGACACACATAGCCCCTCCCTCTCAAAAAAAGTTAACCCCTTCACTGCCAGTGTCATTTTACAGTAACAGTGCATATGTATAGCACTGATTACTGTAGTAATGTCACTGGTAACCTCCGATCTGTCCGCCGCAATGTCGCTGTCCCGCAAAAAAAAATTGCAGATCGCCGCCATTACGCGTTAAACAAAAAAAATGACAAAAATCTTTCCCTTAGTTAGTAAACGCAATAATTTTTGCGCAAACCAATCAAAATACGCTTTTTGCAATTTTTTTTACCAAATATATGTAGCATAAAACAAATTGGCCTAAAATGTTAAAAAAATTTGATTTTTACATTTTTTTTGGGGAATTTCATATAAAAAAAAAATGAAAAATATTGTTATTTTTGCAAAATTGACGCTCTTTTTTTGTTTATAGCGCATGATCAAAAAATCGCACAGGTGATCAAATACCAGCAAAAGAAAGCTCTGTTTGTGGGAAAAAAAGGACGTTGAATTAGTTTAGGTACAGCGTCGCACGACCGCGCAATTGTGCGTTAAATTCACGCAGTGCCGAATCGCAAAATAGGCCCTGGTCAGGAAGGGGGTAAAATCTTCCGGGGCTTAAGTGGTTAATATTTCTCTTCAGGGCAGTCCCCTAGTACCCCCTTTCTAACTGGGCTAGCTGACACCTGTCCACTGACTCTACACTCCGGAGTGGACCCCTGGGCAAGTTCCTCTGTACTCACAGACACTGTTTTTCCAGATTCTGCTGTGCTCCAACTCCTGTTGTCAGCTCCTCCCGCACTTCTGGGTTCAGTCTCATGCCCCTGGTACACCAGGCTGATTGCCTGTGACCACCACCAACTATTGCAGAAGAGGAGGCAGCCGCCACCCTCCTTCTGGGACCTGGCTTCCCACCCAAAGACCTCTACGTCATGTGTCCAATGCTTTTTATACCCTGTCCCATAATGCACCACCTTCTGTGCCAACCCACTGGGACAGTACCAAAAGCCTGTGTACCATTGGTCAGGTTTCCTCCAGCATCCAAAATGCCTCCCCATTGGATCTGCTGGGGACACTCCCTGAGGCCAGATGAATACACACTGGGCCCACTGAGCAGACCTAACTACCAATCCTGCTCCCTGATAAGCAGAGTGCACATAGGTTTTGTCTGTTGCTCTTCTGATAAGCAGACAGAGCCAAAACTACTCTTTCTACCTAGCACCTGACTAGGAGGGTGCTACATAGGTTTGCTGCACTTTACTGGTGGTACTTGGAAAATGGCACAATAGTCACATCACACTGACACACTCTCCAGGGTTGCTTGACTGTATTTTGTCAATCACATTAAGTGGACGGTCCATAGTAGTCATAAGTGAAAGCATCATGCAGCACTTTAAAGCAGCCATCTTGCCTTAAACAGTCTCTGCCTCCACCTGGGGTCATTAGCGCTCACTGGCATGGGACCTCTGTAAAAATCTCCTCCTTAGGTACACTTCTCCTGGGTCCCTCCAGGGGAATAGCCATACTCAAGGAACTCTTGGCCTGGCCAAAAAGACCTTTTGCAACCCATCCTAGCTAGGGTTATCACCTCATCCTTTTAAACCCGTAATAATTACACAGGTTCTGTGGCTGATTAAGGTGGCAATTAAAGTCACATAGTGACTTATCTGCATTAAATTAGAACCTGTGCAATTCATATGTTGTTCGGGCTTAAAGGGATGAGGTGGTAACCCTAATCTTAGCCTCGACCTTCATAAGGGTCAGAAAGTCTACTTCTCCCTGGCCTCCAGCCATGTCCAGGGCCTCCATGTGCTGGCTACATCAGTACTGGTGTGGGGTGATTGGCTCCCATGCCTCAACTGTACTAGGGCTCCTCCCAACCTCATGTATATCTAGGTCCTAACTCACCCATGACATCACAACAGAAGGGCTTATACTAAAAGGGGCCTAGTGCCTGATGACCCTTTCTTCTGTAGCCAGACATTATTCTGGAACAGCCTACACATGTCATGATGCTTCACTTTGTCACTACAGAAAATGTAGCTTGGCTTATCAAACTTACAGGCTGCACAGCCCATCAAGCCCACCCAATAAAGTCAATTGGTTCACACTGCAATTATTCCATACAAATTTGCAATTCGGCATTCGGTAGGCGGCAGTATTACCTCCTGAATGCCTGGAAGATGCTGTTCTACCACCCTCTGAAAACTGAGCCACCTCAGTGGTCAGCCACACTGTGAACCTTACCTTACTGCTAACCCAACACTACTAAACCCACAGTTCAACACATCACCAGGAGCTAAGAAGTCCCTAATGTCCTTCACAATTTCTGACTAAACTCCACTATGTATTGGCCCCTACTGAGCTGTAGCCTGTCCCCTTTGTTCCCTTGTACTCTTGTTACATTGGTGTGTAGTTCTAAAAAAAAAAAAAAAAAGCAGCATAGCAATTCACCCAGTAAAAGTGCATGTACATTCATTTTGTGCTAATGGGGAAAAAAAAATAAAAAATATATATATATATATATATATATATATATATATATATATACTGTATATATATATATATATATATATATATATATATAAATAAAATATATATATATATATATATAAATATATATATATATATATATATATATATATATATATATATTACATTCATTTACAATGTACATTCATTTTGTGCTAATGGGGCAATATATATATATATATATATATATATATATATATATATATATATTATTTATTTATTTTTTAAGTTATTAGGCTACCTCCGTGCTAGACTAATGTTTTTCATTGATTTAACATGGAAAATACCACATTTGGCCTGTAGATGGTGCCAAGCATCATTTCTATGATAATCAGTACCATCTACTGGCCAAATGTGGTAATTTCTGTTTAAAATCAATGAAAAACATTCAACCATCACTGGAAATAACCTTATAATATTTCATTTTTTTTTTTTTTTTTTTTTGCCCCATTCGCACAGAACAAACATAAATGCATGTTCTTTGGGTAAATTTCTATTTTTGTAGAAAGCAAAGCTGGCAGGATAACCCTATGCTATGAACATCCCACACCATGCAAAAATAATACATAGCAGGAGCATTCAACCCTAGCAACCTCCTGAAAGCACTCTTTTTTGTTTTTTTGCACAGCCCCTGAAAGTATTATCATCCTGTGATTACAAACAGCTGAAGTATTCAGCGGTTATTTTGCTCTTTTTTTCAGATTGATAATACCGATCTAAATCCAGAATCACAGGGAATTTGGCGTCCTTACAGTCCTTTGTATCCAGATTGGATCTGAATTTTTAGCCCGTGAGCATCTTGCATAAACATTACAATTTAGTCAGCATAAGGCTGACTGTTTCCGCTAAGCCCTGACAACTGTGCCGCTTAGAAGGCAGCTATTTTAATGTTATTTATGAAATGTTAACTTACTTTTGCAAAGCACATTATACAATCCAGAAGTATCACACGGTGCATTTATCCCAACTTCCCATAAAACACTTTTCATTTATGCATTTTACTTTACGGCAGTTAAAGAAACGGTAACAAACCAATTTACAATGCTGGGTGTAGATTGTTCCTGCTTTTTATTTGTTCGGTTTGCATTGTAATGGGAAAGTTATTACCTGTCTTTAATACGTAGTGTTTGCTACAAATATTACGGCATGTAAAGTAATGTATAATTCATAAATAAAGTGAATTATGCGGCACTAATACACACTGCACTTAGCTATATAAATTACTCGACTCGGAAACAATGTACAAATACTGGGAAACAGCTCCATTTGGAGACACATCTCATAATATCTTAACAGAATTTAAAGGGCACGTACTTCTGGATTGTGTAATGCGCTTTGCAAAAGTAAGTTAAAGGGCACGTTCCAGTGTATCTTGAATCCTGTATCTCTTGTAGGAGAACCTGTCAATTCTTAACTTCTCCTTTTCTAGACATTGGATACCCCAGACCGTAGACTGCCTTCAGGAGAACTTGTCAGTTCTCAACTAAGCCTGAGTAGAATCCCCTTCTCTTTCTGAGTAGAAGCCATCTTCTTCATTCCCCACATTCCCACCCAACATGGCCACTGTAAATGTTATACCTAATATAAGTCCCTATAATGGACAGTGGATACCCCAGACCGTAGACTGCCTTCCGGATAACGTGTGAGTTCTCAACTTAGCCTCAGTAGAATCTCCTTTCCCTTCTGAGTAGAAGCCACCTTCTTCATTCCCTACATTCCCACCCTGCTTAGCCGCTGTACATGTTATACCTATTATAAGTCACTATATTTGACAGTGGATACCCCAGACCGTAGACTGCCTTCAGGAAAACGTGTTAGTTCTCAACCAAGCCTGAGTAGAATCCCCTTCTCCTTCTGAGTAGAAGCCACCTTCTTCATTCCCCACATTCCCACCCAGCACAGCTGCTGTAAATGTTATACCTATTATAAGTCTCTATATTGGACAGTGGATACCCCAGACCGTAGACTGCCTTCAGGAGAACTTGTCAGTTCTCAACTAAGCCTGAGTAGAATCCCCTTCTCTTTCTGAGTAGAAGCCATCTTCTTCATTCCCCACATTCCCACCCAACATGGCCACTGTAAATGTTATACCTAATATAAATCCCTATATTTGACAGTGGATACCCCAGACCGTAGACTGCTCTCAGGAGAACTTGTCAGTTCTCAACTAAGCCTGAGTAGAATCCCCTTCTCCTTCTGAGTAGAAGCCACCTTCTTCATTCCCCACATTCCCACCCAACATGGCCACTGTAAATGTTATACCTAATATAAGTCCCTATATTGGACAGTGGATACCCCAGACTGTAGACTGCCTTCAGGTGAACTTGTCAGTTCTCAACTAAGCCTGAGTAGAATCCCCTTCTCCTTCTGAGTAGAAGCCACCTTCTTCATTCTCCACATTCCCACCCAACACGGCCGCTGTAAATGTTATACCTAATATAAGTCCCTATATTGGACAGTGGATACCCCAGACCATAGACTGCCTTCAGGAGAACTTGTCAGTTCTCAACTAAGCCTGAGTAGAATATTTTTCTCCTTCTGAGTAGAAGCCACCTTCTTCATTCCCCACATTCCCACCCAGCACAACTGCTGTAAAAGTTATACCTATTATAAGTCCCTATATTGGACAGTGGATACCCCAGACCATAGACTGCCTACAGGAGAACTTGTCAGTTCTCAACTAAGCCTCAGTAGAATCTCCTTTCCCTTCTGAGTAGAAGCCACCTTCTTCATTCCCCACATTCCCACCCAGCACGGCCGCTGTAAATGTTATACCTATTATAAGTCCCTATATTGGACAGTGGATACCCCAGTCAATTTTCAACTAAACCTGAGTAGAAGCTCCTAGTCCTTCTGAGTAGAAGCCACCTCCCGAAACTCCACATCCCCACCCAGGAGGGGCGCTGTAACTATTAAAACATTTATAACTCTTTATACTGGACAGTGCGTACCTTAGAACCTTGACTGCTCTCAAGATAACCTGGCTTATACTTAGAAGAAGTAGAGGCTTCTGCTCATATTTATCTGAAATTAGATAGGTTCTCTTGAGGGTAGTCCAGGTTCTGGGGTACCCACTGTCCAGTATATGGAGTTATAAAAGGTATAATAGTTACAGTGCCCCTCCTGGGTGGGGATGTGAGGTTTGGGGAGGTAAAGCATTATTCTGTGTCCGTGTTTGGACTTCGGTCCTGCATTGCTCCCAACAGAGCTCTGTATGTGTCTGGCAGTGTGGAATGGCAAGGGATGGCACAGGTTAGTATAGAAGTAATATAATTGGGAGTACATCCTTAGTGATAGACCGGTACTATTGACTTGTTGTAAGTCAGGTTGTAGTATCCTTTCAGCTTCTACTTAGAATGAGAAGGGGAGTCTACTCAGGCTTTGTTGAGAATTAACAGGTTCTCTTGAAGGCAGTCTGAGGTCTAGAGCAGTGGTCTTCAACTCCGGTCCTCGGGGCCCACTAACAGGCCAGATTTTAAGTATTACCTTGGGGAGATGCAGACTAGAATACTGCAATCACTGAGCAGCAAATGAGATCACCTGTGATGTAATTTAGTTATCTTGCAAACCTGGCCTGTTAGTGGGCCCTGAGGACCGGAGTTGAGAACCACTGGTCTAGAGTACCCAAAGTCCAGTATATGGAGCTACAAAAGGTATAATAGTTACAGTGCCCCTCCTGGGTGGAGTTTGGGGAGGTGATGCATTATTCTATGTCCGTGTTTTGACTTCAGTCCTGCATTGCTCCCCGCAGAGCTCTGTGTGTGTGTGGAATGTAGAGTGCCGGTACAGGTTAGTATAGAAGTAATATAATAGGAAGTACATCCTTAACGATAGACAGGTACTATTGACTTGTTATAAGTCAGGTTGTAGTATCCTTTCAGCTTCTACTCATAAAGAGGAGGGGCTTCTACTCAGGTTTAGTTGAGAATTGAAAAGTTCTCTTAAAGGCAGTCTGAGGCCTAGAGTACCCACTGTCCAGTATAAGGAGTTATAAAAGGTATATTAGTTACAGTGCCCCTCCTGGGTGGGGACGTGGAGGTGGTGGCTTCTACTCAGAAGGAGAAGGGGATTCTACTCAGGATTAGTTGAGAATTTACAGATTCTCTTGAAGGCAGTTTAGGGTCTGGAGTACCCACTGTCCAGTATATGGAATTCCAAAAGGTATAATAGTTACAGTGTCCCTCCTGGGTGGGGATGTGAAGGTGATGGCTTCTACTCAGAAGGAGGAGGGGCTTCTACTCAGGTTTGGTTGAGAATTTAGATGCGGAGCAAAACTAATTGCACATTTCTAATGCTAACCCTTGGGCTGCATTCACACTTGTACAACTACAAAGTTGTGCCGAATTTAGAGTGCAACTTTGGACGGGTGCAACTTGAATACGACTTTGGGTTTGACCACTGATAATGGACAACTGTTGCATTATTTGTTGCAACAAATAAATTGAAACCCAGAATGGACTCAGGCTTCGGAATCAAACCTTTTTATTTGCCAGCGAAAATGGCTTAGCCCGGCTCATGCCCGCTTGCTAAGTGAGTGAAAAAGCGTGTCATCACATATATGAAACAGCAGTTCCGTCACAGATACCTATTTCCCTAACTAGCTTGGCAGTAATACAATACAGATCCTCCCTCTCCCAATGTCTCCTGCACATCTGCGTGTAGGTATTACATCCCTGGGCTCGGCCTTTACGCTTATCTGTATTCTCGTTAGTTCTTGGGAGGCTGGAGAGGAAAATATGAGGGAGAAGGTAGGGGACTCAAATGCCCAGCTTTGACTGTCATGGTCTCTGTAGTACCACAGAACCCACCATTTTGTCCTAAAAGGCTATTTATCGGCCATTTTAGAAGCTTTCCAAGTACTGCCACAATATAACATTCAGGTAGGACTTTTATGCAACTTTTGAGGGTTAACATTGAAGTCTATGGGGATGATTTACTAAATTTGGAGAGTTCAAAAATCTGATGCAGCTCTGCATAGAAACCAATTAGCTTCCGGATTTTATTGTCAAACCTTAATTGAACAAGCTGACGCAAGAATCTGCCTGGCTACCATGCAGAGCTGCACCAGATTTTGCACTCTCTAGTTTTAGTAAATCAACCCCTATGGCTCTCAAGTTGCATGACTTTCAGACCAAAGTAGTGCATGAACTACTTTGAAGTTGCAGCAACTTTAACCACTTTGCCGCTGCTCACTAGAGCTCTACTCCGGCAAAGTGGCTCGATAACGTCTGGCGACGTAGACCTATGTCGCCAGACATTCCCCTCTCTCATTCCCAAGCTCGCTCCCGCTGTATTCAGTCACAGAAGGAGTCGGGCCAGGGGAGGAGCGGCGGCGATCGCTGCTGCTCTTCCCCGATCATCGGGGAATCGAGTGTGGAAATCCGCCCGCTTGTGTAAACACAAGCAGGCGGATCTCCTAAGTGACAGGCAGGGTCAGATTGCAGGGTTCAGCATAGCTCAACCTGCGATCTGTCCCTGTGTCACATAGTCCCCTGCCCCCACAGCACCAGGCATACATTAACCCCTTGATCACCAATAAAAGTTAACCCCTTCCCTGCCAGTGTCATTTTTACAGTAACAGTGCATATTTATAGCACTGATTACTGCAGTAATGTCACTGGTACCCCCAAAAGTTTAAAAAATGTCAGTCAAGGGTCCGATCTGTCCACCGCAATGTCGCAGTCCCGCAAAAAAATCGCAGATCGCCGCCATTACTCATTAAAACAAAAAAACACCAAAAACGACAGAAATCTTTCCCTTAGTTAGTAAACGCAATAACTTTTGCGCAAACCAATCAAAATTCGCTTATTGCAATTTTTTTTACCAAAAATATGTAGCAGAAAACAAATTGGCCTAAAATGATAAAAATTTTTGATTTTTACATTTTTTGGGGGGGGGGGGGGAATTTCATATAAAAAAATGTGAAAAATATTGTTATTTTTGCAAAATTTACGCTCTTTTTTTGTTTATAGCGCAAAAAGTAAAAATCGCACAGGTGATCAAATACCACCAAAAGAAAGCTCTGTTTGTGGGGAAAAAAGAACGTAAATTTCGTTTGGGTACGGCATTGCATGACCGCGCAATTGTCCATTAAAGTCACGCAGTGCCGAATCGCAAAATAGGCCCTGGTCTTTGAGCAGCCAAATCCTCCGGGGCTATAGTGGTTAAAGGCACAAGGGCGCACTGGACACCCAGCATGTAGCACATCTTCTGAAATTTCGTTTGGGTACGGCATTGCATGACCGTGCAATTGTCCGTTAAAGTCACTCAGTAAAAAAATCGCAAAAAAAACCCTGGTCAGGAAGGGGGTAAAATCTTCCGGGGCTTAAGTGGTTAATTGAACAAACTGACGCAAGAAGCTGACTGGCTACCATGCAGAGCTGCACCAGATTTTGCACTCTCTAATTTTAGTAAATCAACCCCTATGGCTCTCAAGTTGCATGACTTTCAGACCAAAGTAGTGCATGAACTACTTTGAAGTTGCTGCAACTTTAAGTTGCACATATATCAATGGTTACCATTGAAAAACATGGGGGAACGACTTGTCATGCAACTTTAATGCCCAAAGTTGCATGACAAGTTGCACAAGTGTGAATGGAGCCTTAGTGTTTGTAATCGTAAAAAAAAAAAAAAAGACAGCATGCGGTTCCCCCATGCTGGCAGCAAGTTGGCCAGGCATGTTTGTTGACCCTCTGGCAGTGCAACCCAAGCGGTCAGTAGGACCTCGTTGCACGTCTCCCAACATTCTACTGTCTGCGACCGGACTAAGGTCAGTTAAAAAAAATAAATAAATCTGATTGGCTGCTAGCGGCCAGTGAAGTTTGAACACTTTTGTTACTCTTCAAACTGCCCTGCTGAATAAGCTGATGTGATTATATCAATTAATTCTACCCACAGTTAAACTCCGCCGCCTATTAAGGAGCTATTCAAGTATTCTGATCACCTCATTAAACATGAACGTGTTCAGAACTCTCTGTGGCTCCCTCGTGTTTGAAGTATTTTCTTGTCATAAACTTCTCTTATCAATATTTCAGATCATTAATTACAATTACATTATCTGTCTTCATGAACATTGGGGACAGTGAAAGTCACAAAGGACTAGTGACTAGAGGTAAAAAAATAAAATACTTCTATTGCCCTAATTTTTATTTTTTTCAGACCTGTCACGTTTTCATTGTTTTAATTACCGTATTTTTTAAGGATCTATTAAATTAATTTAAAGTTTTTGTAAAAAAAAAAAAAGAAAAAAAGAAAAATAAAGTTATGAGTCATAGTAATGAATTAGAAGAATAAGAAAAAGTTTTGGGATCTGATTGGGAAACTTTTCTTAAAGTGATTGTAAAGCTTTTTGTTTTTTTATTTCTTTATTTTTATTAATATAGCAGATATGCCTATACTTACCTGCTCTGTGAAATCCCATTTTATTCACTTAGGATGTCTGCTAAAAAAAAAAAAAAAAAAAAATGTATATTATTTGGGGGTTTTAAGTAATTTTCTAGGAAAAAAAAAAAAATGATTTAACCACTTTATCCCCGGAGGATTTGGCTGCTCAATGACCAGGCCATATTTTGCGATTCGGCACTGCGTGACTTTAACGGACAATTGTCCAGTCGTGTGACGATGTACCCAAATAAAATTGACGTCCTTTTTTTCCCACAAATAGAGCTTTCTTTTGGTGTTTGATCACCTCTGCGATTTCTATTTTTTGCGCTATAAACAAAAAAAAAAAGCGACAATTCTGAAAAAAAAAAAATTTTTTTTCACTTTCTGCTATATAAGAGCCGGTTCACATTGCAGCGACCCGACTTGCCGGGGCAACCTGCGAGGTCACGGTGCGAGGTCGCCCCAAAGAAGCTCAGGACCCTTTTTCTAAGTCGGAGCGACTTGTGTCGCTCCTATTAGAACGGGTCCTGTGCTAATCTATGGGCAGGCGACCCACGGCGACCAGTCAGGCGACCAGGTCGCCTGACAGGTCGCCCCAGTGTGAACGGAGTCTAACATTCCCAAAAAAATTTTTAAAATCAAATTTTTTTAACATTTTAGGCCAATTTGTTTTCTGCTACATATTTTTGGTAAACAAAAATTGCAATGAGCGTATTTTGATTGGTTTGCGCAAAAGTTATTGCGTCTACAAACTACGGGAAAGATTTATGTCATTTTTATTGTTTTTATTTTTTTACTAGTAATGGCGGCGATCAGTGATTTTTAGTGGGACTGCGATATTGCGGCGGACAGATCGGACCCCTAACTAACATTTTTGACACTTTTGAGGGGACCAGTGACATTACTACAGTAATCAGTGCTAAAAATATGCACTGTTACTGTAATAATGACACTGGCAGGGAAGTTGTTAACAGTGTGGGTAATCAAGGGGTTAAATGTAAGCCTAGGGGAGTGATTCTAACTGTGAGGGGGGGGGTGGGCTTTTGAAATGATCACAGAGACCTGTGATCCTACATAGAAGGATCACAGGAGCTCTGTGATCTTTCCAGAAAGAAGAACGGTCAGCTGTGTTAACAAGCAGGGAGCGATCGCAGGTGCCAGACGGCAATTGGAGCCGCCGGTCCCGTGCATCAGAGTCCCTGTTGCCGAGTGGGGCGAGAGCGCGGTGCTGGTGGTGCGGGCTCGCCCCCTAGCAGCAGGCGCGCGACCGACGTACAGTTACGTCGGTTCGCACAAGAGGGGCTGCCTGTCGCAGTAAATCTGCGGCGGGCGGTCCTTAAGTTGTTAAAGTGATTCTAAAGCTTTTTGTTTTTTATTTTTATTAATATAGCAGACATACCTATACTTACCTGCTCTGTGCAATCCCATTTTATTCACTAGGGTCTCTGCTAAAAAAAAAAAAAAATGTATAATGTTTGGGGGTTTTAAGTAATTTTCTAGGGAAAAAAATACTGATTTAAACTTGTAAAAAAAAAGTGCCAGAAAAAGGAGAAGTGTTGGCAGGGCCGGGACAAGGGATGGGCAGAAGGGAGGGCTACCCTGGACACTGTGGTTTCATGTGAGGTGGGTGGGGCGCTGCAAGGTGTTTTAGGGAAAGGGGATTTTTGTTGGGAGGGGCAATTGGGGGGTGGGGGTACGGCGATTTGCGGAAACCTGCCGCCATATAACTGCAGAGGCTGGTTGGCAAGTGGTTAAAGGCACAGGGGCACACTGGACACCCAGCATATAGCCCAATGGCGGCAAAGGTGGAAGGGTGATGCATGTCAAACAGAACCTAAGAAAATTCCCAGCTCAACTTACCGACCAGCCTGCAACTAAACAAATTATCCTGTCTAACAGTATGCATTGAATACTGGGGTTTAGTTTGCACATATTTGCAAATACATGCATAAGCTGCAGAGCCACTTCACGGCACCCCAATATTATCTGCAGTCCTAGCTCTAACTTTTGAGAGCCTCCATAGTGGAAGCACATGCATTATAAAAGATAAGCAGAGGGCAAGTGAACCTAGAGGGAGCCAAGCCCTCCTTAACCACTTGCCGACCGCCCACGGTATATTTACTGCGGCAGTCAGCCCCTCCTGGGCAAAGCGACGTAGTACTACGTCTCTCCCCCAGGAGCCTGTAGGAGGCGAGCACGCGCTGCCAGAGGCACGCCCCCGCTCGTTCACGGCCTTTCCCGCGAGTGTGACCGGCGGCTACGATGTCCGCCGGCCACTCGTGATCTCCCGCTGGAGAGGGAGAAAGGCAGACGGCTGATGTAAACAAAGCCACCTGTCATTCTTCCTGAAGTAATGACAGAGGCTATGCGATCCTGCTATGTAGGACATAGTTGCCAACATTTAAAAAAAATTTCCAGGGACACTTTACAGCACAGCTATCAATTACTTACCACACTCACTTCCCTGAAGCTCCGCCCACTCTGCATAATTAATCTCGCCTACTTATCATTATAGAGTCTACTCAATATAGAGAGAATTACAGGAAATTAAAAAGGGAATTTCAAATTTAAAGAGGTTGTAAACTCGTTTTTTTTTCCACTCTGCAAGAGAAAGACATAATGAGCTAGTATGCATCGCATACTAGCTCATTATGCAATACTTACCTTAGAACGAGCCCCCGCCGTGCCGCTCACTCACCTCTATGACGGGCGAAATGTCCAGTTGCCGTCTTCCGGGATCGCGGCATCCGGCCATATGATTGGCCGGAGCCGGGGTGACGTTACTCACTCGCACGCGCGCGAGAGCCGACAGTCACGGCACGGGACTCTGAAGGAACGGCACGAGCGGCCGTTCCTTCAGAACGCATGCGCCAGTGACGTCACTGGCTGCATGTAAGGTAAATATCTCCTAAACGGTACATGTTTAGGAGATATTTACAGTACCTATAGGTAAGCCTTATTATAGGATCACCTATAGGTACAAGTTGTAGAGGAGGGTTTACTTCCTCTTTAAGGCCAAAGTAGCAGAGTTGGAATTCTCCCATTCAGCTGCACTACTTCTGCGTAACATTTATGGGCAGCCCGGTTAACAGCGCTTCCAGGGACGATATAAATTATCTGGGACAGGCTCCTATTTCCAGGGACTGTCCCTGGATAAACGGGACAGTTGGCAAGTATGGTAGGATCGTATGTCTCTGTGGTTACATCACAAGCCACGCCCCTTGAGAGTTAGGGTCGTGCCCCTAGGGACACACTTAACCCCTTGATCACAAATAAAGTTAACCCCTTCCCTGCCAGTGTCATTTTTACAGTAACAGTGCATATGTATAGCACTGATTACTGTAGTAATGTCACTGGTACCCCCAAAAGTGTTAAAAATGTCAGTCAGGGGTCCGATCTGTCCGCCGCAATGTCGCAGTCCCGCAAAAAAAAAAATCGCAGATCGCCGCCATTACTAGTTTAAAAAAAAACACCAAAAATGACAGAAATCTTTCCCGTAGTTAGTAAACACAATAACTTTTGCGCAAACCGATCAAAATACGCTTATTGCGATATTTTTTACCAAAAATATGTAGCAGAAAACAAATTGGCCGAAAATGTTAAAACATTTAGATTTTTACATTTTTTTGGGGGGGAATTTCATATAAAAAAATTTGAAAAATATTGTTATTTTTTCAAAATTGTCGCTCTTTTTTTGTTTATAGCGCAAAAAAATAAAAATCACACAGGTGATCAAATACC
Organism: Pelophylax lessonae; assembly: GCF_965119305.1. Lineage (NCBI taxonomy): Eukaryota > Metazoa > Chordata > Amphibia > Anura > Ranidae > Pelophylax > Pelophylax lessonae. The sequence continues at coordinate 15,086,613 of NC_138774.1, forward strand.
ACCAAAAGAAAGCTCTGTTTGTGGGAAAAAAGAAAGTCAATTTCATTTGGGTACAGCGTCGCACGACCGCACAATTGTCCATTAAAGTCACGCAGTGCCGAATCGCAAAATAGGCCCTGGTCTTTGAGCAGCCAAATCCTCCGGGGCTATAGTGGTTAAAGGCACAAGGGCGCACTGGACACCCAGCATGTAGCACATCTTCTGGAATCCCAAACTGACACTATCTGCATGGAGTTTGCCTATTCTCTCCATGCTTGTGTGAGTTTACTTCAGTTTCCTCCCACATATGCTGGTAGGTCAAAGAGGAAGTAAACTCTTCATTTTTTTCTTCCCTGCAAAGTAAATGCAAAGTAAATTTGTGCAATGAGTACCCTTATGTATCCTTCTACCTATCGGAATGCCAGGAAAAAGGTTACTGTTTTATCCTTTGCCACGTGTGGCATCTACCAAATTATATATATTTTCTTTGTGTTCCTTTTAATTTTTTTTTATTATTATAAATGAAGTAAAATATCGAAAAATTAAATTCTGCATTAGTTTAAAAAAAAAAGTGTCATTATGTGACACTTACCTGCAAATGAAGCCCACGTTTTCCTGGCTGGCGGCCGCATTCATCTTCGCCCGTCTTCCTTCCGGGTCTGCGGACTGTATTACTGTATAAAATAATATACCTCGCCAGCACTTGATAGCCAGCAGCCAGCAAAAAACAAACGACAATTTGTAAGGAACAATAATTATAAAATACAGCGCTGATAACAAAATTAACCACTTTACCACCGGAGGATTTTGCTGTCTTCCGTCCAGGCCACTTTTTGCGATTCGGCACTGTGCGACTTCAACTGACAATTGCGCGGTCGTGCCACGCCGTACCCAAACGAAATTTACGTCCTTTTTTTCCCACAAACAGAGCTTTCTTTTGGTGGTATTTGATCACCTGTGCGATTTTTACTTTTTGCGCTATAAACAAAAAAAGAGCGTTTATTTTGAAAAAATAACAATATTTTTAACATTTTTTTATATGAAATTCCCCCCAAAAAAGATGTAAAAACCAATTTTTTTAAAAATTTTTGGCCAATTTGTTTTATGCTACATATGTTTGGTAAAAAAAATCGCAATAAGCGTATTTTGATTGGTTTGCGCAAAAGTTATTGCGTTTACTAACAAAGGGAAAGATTTCTGTCATTTTTGGTGTTTTTTTTTTAACGCGTAATGGCGGCGATCTGCGATTTTTTTTGCGGGACTGCGACGTTGCGGCGGACAAATCGGACCCTTGACTGACATTTTTGACACTTTTGGGGGTACCAGTGACATTACTGCAGTAATCAGTGCTATAAATATGCACTGTTACTGTAAAAATGACACTGGCAGGGAAGGGGTTTATTTTATTGGAGAGGGAGGGGTTAATGTATGCCTGGTGCTTACTGACGTGTAGGGGGGGAGGTGACTGAGTGAGTCATGGACAGATCGGATGTCCAGCTATGCTGAACAGTCCGATCTGTCACTCCCTGTCACTATGGAGATCCGCCCGCTGTGTTTACACACAGCGGGCGGATCTCCAGACTCGATCCCCGACGATCGGGTAAGAGCAGCGGCGATCGCCGCTGCTCCTCCCCTGGCCCGACTCCCGCTGTGAATGAAAACAGCGGGAGCGAGCCTCCGGCGGCGCGCAAGCGCCGCCCAGAAGGGGGAGTGTCCAACGACGTTAATACTACGTCGCTGGACGATAACGAACCACTCTGCCGCAGTAGTATTACTGTGAGCGGTTCTAGAGTGGTTAAATGCATATACAGTAGTGCAAATCATGTATCCGTACCTGCACTGTAAAGTGCAATTATATATGTGCAAAAATTATGCAAAAATGTGCAATCTCACATGAGTGAAATACAACATTGTATACACTTTACAAAAAACTGAAAGTACAAGTATATGTGCAAAATTAGGCAAATAAAGTGCATATATATGTATACGTGTAAAGACGTATACACTTTACCAAAAACTAAAGGTGCAAATTTATGTGCAAAATTAAGCAAATAAAGCAAATAAGTATAAAGTGCATACGTGTAATTAATTAAAAACGTATGCAATTGGAAAAAAATTGTCTATCATAAGAGTAATTCGTGATACATCCACCAGAGGAGTGCAAAGTGCAGATAAGTCCTCTTGAGTGATCTTAGATGTGTAACCACCACCGATGGTACAGGTGGATCAAAGGCTTACCAGATATTGTGGACCCAAAAAAGTGTATACTCTTTGGGCAATCCCATTTCATTCACTAGGGTAATAGGAAATAGATATCCCTGTATGGCAGATGTCACAAATCCTTCAGAAGATAGTACCTTCAGAAGATAGTACTTTCAATCCAAACTCATCATCCGCAGATTAAGGGGAGGATAACCACTGGTGACTACAGAAAGGAAATTCTTCAACTAGGTACTCAAGGAAATAAAAAACGCACATAGTGTGTACCCTTAAAAGCCATTGAATAATAAAGGAAAAACACACTTACAGAGAGTCTGATGACAAAGTACATGGAAATATTCTCAGCATTTGCAGTAGATCTGACACGTTTCGTCTAAATAGACATCATCTGGGATCACTTGTTTCTCCATAATAACTAAATAAACATAACAACTGACTAACCATAATAACATAAACATAATAACTAACTAACCAGTTGTTTCTCCATAATAGACTCCATCAATACCAGGCAACACTTCATCTTTACAGAGCCTCGCGTTCCAGTGTCCACGCCGGATCCTTCAAGGACATCCAAAGAACTCCACTGCTGAAAACTCCAACCGTAAGTCTTACATACTAGACCACAGATTCAAACCACACCATATCAATCAATATACTTTCCCTCAATGCGAAAGGGTTAAACCACCCTGCTAAGAGAATATCTCTATTGAAAACAGCCAGGGATCTCAACTCTGAAATAATCTGCGTACAAGAAACGCATTTTGCCCAGGATGTTGCTCGCCTTTGCCAACACAAACTGTTCCCACACGTTTACAAGGCATGCTACTCAAAGAAACAAAGAGGGGTTCTGATCGCCATATGAGACACGCTCTCCTACCAATTGCAGCAATGCATTACTGACCCGGAGGGCCGTTACATAATCCTCGTATGCACCATAGACGACACTCAATACACTAGTTGTGGCCATCTATGCTCCTAATCAATGACAAATGTATTTCTTACGATCAAAAAAGTGAAGACAGTACAGAAAGGCCATGTTGTGATATGCGGGGACTTCAACCTAACACCTGCTAACGAGATGGACTCATCCTCTGGTCCCAAGAGATTCGTTTCACCCCTAGGCAAATTTATCTCTGCAAATGAATTGTATGATGTTTGGAGATGTTGTCACGTGGAGGAGAGGGATTATACATACCTGTCTCCGTGTCACAACACTTATTCACACATTGACCTCTTCCTTACAGATAAATGGCTCCTGCAGAATGTTCACTCATCCCAGATTCATCCCATCACTTGGTCAGATCACGTACCTGTGAGCAGTGCCGGGACAAGGTCATCCAGCGCCCAGGGCAAGGATGCCAAACTGCGCCCCCCCTTCCCTTAAGGTTAGAGTCAAGGCGCCCCCCTATCCCTGCAATTCCTTTTTCGCGCCCTGGGCAACCTCCCTCCTGCCCACCCCTTGTCCCGGCCCTGCCTGTGAGCATTAGTATCCTCAACAAATCCTCAAGCCCACACACCTACATGTGGCGCGTACACAACTTTATACTACAGAACCAAACACACCAAGCATACCTCCATGATAAACTTGACAAATTCTTCTCTGCAAACCCAGGCTCAGTGTCTGACCCAATGATGTAATGGAATGTGCACAAAGCCTATATCAATGGCTTCTTTATCCAACTAGGATCTAGATTAAAGAAAAGGAGGATGCAGCGCTTTGAAGAATTAACATCCGCTATAGTAGAAGCGGACTCCAAAAATAAATTACACCCAACCCCACTCCTCCAGACTCAACTACTAAAGCTAAGACATGAATTACGCTCCCTATTGCTAGAATCAATCGAAAAAACTTAACGTAAGCTTAAAGCTAAAACTTACGCCATTGGCAACAAAAAGAAAAGGAAAAGTGATGGCCAACGTATTAAAGGGCACGGCCTTAAAGCCAAAATACAATTTTTATATCACGTCACAACAAAAAAGAAACAAATTAACCCCCAAGCCATAGCAGACGCTTTCGGCAGCTACTATGGGAACCTCTACAATATCAAAGATAGCGATGACACATACCAACCCTCACAAGAGGAAATCTTAGCCTTTCTTGATAAGATTCACCTCCCTAAATTAACAGATAGCCAACTTACAACCCTAAACGATCCCTTCACCATCAGGGAAATCACAAAAGTTATAGGCTCTCTCCCAAACTCTAAATCTCCAGGCCCAGATGGCCTTACAGGCGAATATTACAAAACATTTCACCACATCTTATCCCCACACCTTTGCACTGTTTATAACCACGCTGCCTCCTCCTCATCTTTCCTACCTGAAATGCTGAATGCTCTTGTAATAACACTTCCCAAAGACTCAACATCCCCACAAAATATTCGCCATATCTACATCCCCCCAAAATATTTGCCATATCTCTTTATTAAACCTGGACCTCAAGATTTACGCGAAGCTCCTAGCCAACAGAATTGTAGATATTCTCCCATCCCTAACACACAAGGACCAACCTGGCTTCAATAGGGGTCGACAAGCATCGGACGCCACACAGAGGCTTATCAATGTTATCCTCCATACCAATGTGAGTGGAACGCCTTCTCTGCTTCTATGCCTGGACGCAGGGAAGGCATTCGATAGAGTGCACTGGAAATATATGTCGCTAGTCCTACACAAATTTGGTTTCCTCAAAGCCATTCTGGCTCTCTACATAAAACCATTGGAGCAAGTCTACACATCCGGCACAATATCCACCTCATTCCCCATTACAAATGGAACAAGACAGGGGTGCCCCCTTTCTCTTCTCATCTTTAATTTAGCAATGGAGCCTTTAGCAGAACACATCAAATCCAATGGTAGAATCACAGGCATCACAATAGCATCCCAAGAACATAAAATGAATGTATTTGAGGATGACGTGATACTTATGCTAACTAATCCATCAACATCTTTATTGGAAGTTCTAAAAACCCTAAAGTGGTTCAGCAAAATATCATACTACAACGCCAATGGATCCAAATCCCTAATCCTCGACCTGGGAATAGACGCCACATCTTGCCACCTTTTACAACAACAGTTCCCGTACACCTAGACTGCCAAAACAATCCCATATCTAGGTATTAATCTGACGAAGACCACGAAATGCTCCCTCAATACAACTACATCCCACTTAGAACCAAAATGACTCAAGACCTTTTAGGATTAGCCAAATTAGAATTTTCATAGCTAGGCAAATTAGCAGCTTTTAAAATGATGGTGCTCCCCCAACTTCTATACTTATTTAGGAGACTCCCCATACCAATACCACTCAGCCTTTTTTAAAACCCTACAATCCATTCTATCTCAATACATATGGAATAGGAAAAAAAACATGCGCTAAACATTCACACTTAATCAAACACAGACATTTTGGAGGAGCAGGATACACAGACATCTATGACTACTATTTAGCGTCAGTCCTCACGCAACTTAAAGCGGAGTTCGAAAAAATAAATTTTGGGCCATCCGCTTGCTGAGGGTCACCTGAAAAAGAAATGGATGCTCCCAAATTTTTTTTTTTGTTCACTTACCTTGTTTTTGAAGAAAATATACTTACCTTCCTTCCACTTCCTCCCTCTGCGGCCGCGGCCCGCGCCATCACTTCCAGTTTGCGATGACTCCTGGGAGCTGAACGTCGTCGCTCCCAGGAGTCAATGCGCCTGCACCGGCCCCGTTCGTCACTTCCGGTGCAGGCGTGGCATTCCCTGCTAAACAGCTTCTGGGCATACCCAGAAGCTGTGCAGGGATGCCACGCTTGCACCGGAAGTGATGAGCGGGGCCGGTGCAGGGCATTCTGGGACTCCGACGTCACCGAAGAGGAGGCAGAAGAGGACACGCTGGCTTCAGCTGCCCACACATGAGATGGCAGCACTGGAGAAGAAATTTTAAAGGTTAGTATTTCTTCTAAAAGGTAAGTGCGACCCGGGACAGTACAGAGGCTATCCATTGTGGAATGCACTAGCCCTGACTGTCCCGAGGGGAATTTTTATCTAAAATTCACCCCAAAGCCGGAACTCCGCTTTAAAGCATGGTTCCACCCTACACTCAGTACAACTTGGGGTTCTATATAATCCAGGTACATCCTCCAAAATTCTCTCTGTAACGGATCTTAGTACCCCAGGTGGGCACATCCGCCAGACCTGTGTCTCCTGTCCTCCAAATGCACCCACAGCCTGCGGAGAAGCCATACCCAGCCCTTAACCCCTCAATCACGAGACAATCCACACAGCTGTTGAGGGTTAACCATGCAGAGCTTAAACTGTTTATTAAATTCCAAGACATACAGTTTTACACACAGTTATGGGACACTCCCCTTAGCCTTGCCAAAGGGGGGGGAAGGGGACAAGGACCAACCAATGGGAACGGAACATTTGTACATTGAAGCAGGCAGTCTCTTAATACACACCCCCTGTGGAGAGATGTCTCCAGTCCAGACCATTGTCTGTGTCATGAATCCACACAATTAGACACAGAAACAGGGGGGGGGGGGATGGGGGGAGAAGGGCTGTAGCATTACATTAACTCAATGCCATGAGTCATTCCATCTTCAGCTGTTCAGAAGATGAATAAAGGGAACATAAAATGAAATAAAAGGCAATGTCCCTAGGTCTCCGGTATCTTCTGGCCCATAGTCTGTTGGTAGGAGGCTTGCTCACAGTCCCCTCCAAAACACACAGTGACAGTGGGTTCTGTCACACTCTCTCAAAATTCTCTCTCAGGTATCCATCTAGGAGCTAAAATTCCGACACACTATGAAATCGTCAATTCTAGCTTGGAGGAAATTGACTCAACAGGCACTGAAAGACCATATGACGACTTGTATTCGCATACCGCTTACATCCCTGCGGCCACTTATAGACCAATTCCCCTTTGCCAGGTGGAAAAAGAAAGGTATAACCTACCTGCAGGACGTGTACACAAACACTTCTTACAAAGCCCTTCTCATGCCTTATAAAAGTATTCAATCTCCCTCACACTGATAATTACCAACACATCCACCTAGCACACTGCCTAGCTAAGATTTCAAGTGGCTCCAACCTGATACAAACACCAGCATGGGCATTTCTGCAATCCACCATGTTATACCGAAAGGGGATCTCGTTGTTTTATAACATACGTCAACAAAAATGCCAATTCATCAAAAACACCTAGCTACAGCAGTGGAAGGTGGATCTAGGGCATGCAAAGCCACCTACAGAGCCACCTTCTGCACCACGCTATGAGAACTCAAAACTAAACTCCTCCAAAAATGGTACACAACCTCGGAAAGAATTGCTAAATTCAATCCTCAACTAGCCAACATATGCTGGCGAGGTTGTGACCAAAAGGGGGACTTACTACATACCTTATGGAGTTGCCCCTTGATAACATCTTACTGGACAAACATTTTCAGAATTATAGCTGATATATCCCAATCTTGCATCCCTCTAAGCCCGGAAGTAGCATTACTATCTCTTAACGTTGATACACTCCCACACAAAAGTTGCCACACGATCCCACATATTCTTCTTGAAGCAAGACTGAGCATCACTAGGTAATGGAAAAATCCCCCCCCCCCCCCCACTTTGTCAGAAGTGATTGACCTGACCAATTTGAACTAGTCCTATGAAATGATGAATGCATCATTCCTAGGGAAAACACAGCAAATATCCTGCAACTGTGGTAATGTCACTGGTCCCCCCAAAAGTTTTTGCGTCTACAAACTACGGGAAAGATTTATGTCATTTTTATTGGTTTTTTTTTTGTTTTTTTTACCAGTAATGGCGATGATCTGCGATTTTATACAGGACTGCGACATTGCGGCGGACAGATCGGTCCCCTAACTGACATTTTTGACACTTTTGGGGGGACCAGTGACATTACTACAGTAATCAGTGCTAAAAAATATGCACTGTTACTGTAATAATGACAATGGCAGGGAAGGGGTTAACAAAGTAAGTGATCAAGGGGTTAAATGTGTACCTAGGGGCGTGTTTCTAAATGTGCGGGGGTGTGGCTTGTGAAATGATCACAGAAACCTGTGTTCCTATATAGAAGGATCACAGGAGCTTTGTGATCAATGCAGAGTGAAGAACGGTCAGCTGTGTTTACAATGACTGACCATCCTTCTCTCTCAGCCCCCGGCGGCACGCACTCACCCCCTTGCTGCAAGCGCGTGACCAATATATACCTACATCAGTTTGCGCAGGAGGGCCGCCCTGCCACAGTATAACTGCGGCTAATAAAGGAATTGTCAAAAACTGTGTGTGTGGCTTTTTTTTTTCTTTTTTACACTTATTTTGGTTAATGGGTAGGGGTACAATGTACCCCATACTCGTTTACATAGAGGAGGCCAGGATCTGGGGTCTTCCTTGTTAAAGGGGGCTTCCAGATTATGATAAGCCCCCTGCCTGCAGGCTTGACATGGTATCAGCTTCTTGCCATCCCTGTACAGCAGGGCTAGAGTGCGAGAGAAAGAAGCAGTACAAGGAGCCCATCATTTCCTGTGCAGACAAAAAGCATGCTGATAGGAGAAGAGAAATAAGTGACAGAGAGATGAGCTCATCACTGTGCTGCTTCTCCATTCACTGTTCAGTCACAGGCTGGAGGCGGGTTCAGGATGACCTGGACTCAGAGAAAGTGGGCTGATTGATTCTGACCATCAACCCCGGGCACATCTAGTGGCAGTTAAATAGTAATGTGGAAGTAATCTTTGGAATGAATGAGAGTATTTCAACATAAGTTGGTTTTGTTATTTTATTAGCCTTTATCTGGCCCTTAGGCACTATTCCTCCCTCTGATACTAGCAATGGGACACTATTCCTCCCACTGACACCCAGGGCCACCATTAGGGAGGTACAGCCAGTACACAAGTAAGGGGCCTGAGCTTCCAGAGGGGCCTGGACCATGGGTCACAACCTGCACCATCATTCATATGAGGCAGCTGCCACTAGACAGGATCAGGTGCCAGGATGCAGATGAGGGAGGAGAGGTGGGCGGATCCCACATGTGGGCAGGTCGGCCGGGGCCCATTGTTAGGCAGGATCCGCTCCGGTCAGGTACCACAGTGTAGGTCAGGCTGTGCGGGGTGGGTGAGGCCAGTTGGTGCCAGCGGAGGGCCCCATGGAAGAGAAGGTCAGGGTGGAGGAGTCCCCTCGCTCTTTCTTGCAGCTGTTGCCGGAGATCCTGGTGGAGATGGGACACTGCTAGACAGGTGAGAGCTAGGAGGACTGGTGCTTCCCAAGGTGTGTGTGACACTGCCTCCCACCTGTCCTGCTGCCCCCATCTGTGACACTGCCTCCCACCTGTCCCGCTGCTCCCCACCTGTGATAGTGCCTCACACTTGTCCCCCTGCCCCCCATCCGTCCCGCTGCCCCCTACCTGTGACACTGCCCTACACATGTGACACTGCCCTACACCTGTCCAGCTGCCCCCACCTATAACACTGCCTCCAACCTGTCCCGCTGCCCCCCACCTGGCCCACTCCCCCCCCACCTGTGATGCTGCCCCCCACCTGTGACTCTGCCCCCCCCCCCCTGTGATGGTGCCCCGCCACCTGTGACACTGATGGGGCACTATTCCTCCCATTGACACCAAAAATGGGGCACTAGTCCTCCAACTTACAACAATGATAAGGCACTATTCCTCTTACTGATAGCATTGATGAGGCACTATTCCTCCCACTGATACCATAACGGGGCACTATTCCTTTCACTGACACCAATGATGGGGCACTATTCTTCCCACTGATACCAATGATGGGGCACTATTCCTCCCACTGACACCAATGATGGGGCACTATTCTTCCCACTGATACCAATGATGGGGCACTATTCCTCCCACTGACACCAATGATGGGGCACTATTCCTTCCACTGATACCAATGATGGGGCACTATTCTTCCCACTGATACCAATGATGGGGTACTATTCCTCTCACTAATACCAATGATGGGGCACTATTCCTCCCACTGACACCAATGATGGGGCACTGCTCCTCCCACTGATACCAACAGCAGAGCACTATTCCTCCTAATAATGGAGCACTGTCCCTCCCAATGATACCATATGATGTCATTTATTTACTCCCAGTGACCACCAAGCCTGAGGTATTGTTTATTCCTAGTGATTAAGGGATTTTACCCCAACTGGCCATAATCTGGTCCCCCTAAACTCGGAGGGACAGTAAACTGGCCCTTAGTTTATAAAGTAGTAGCATAGGTATGTACACACATTCCTGGCTGCTACATGCCACCTCCCATGTCTCTCACCCCCCCCCCCCACCCCCATCATGTGAAATAAAGTTAAATAAAAAGTTTTAAAAATGTTTTTTTAAAGCTCCCTCCCCCATGTATACACACCTACAAATTTAGTTAATCAGACCCAACATCAGAAGATGCATCACCTAGGGGTGGACACCAAAATAAACTCCCTAGAAATGGTCACCATGGGCGCAATGGACCTGACATCTCATCTTCCCTGAGTTTGTATACATTTAACAGCACAAAAAAAAAAAAAAAACATGCTAACCCAAGAACATGTGTACTTGGGATTCAAGAATGGTCTGCATAGGCAATACGTTGCATGTCAACATGGCAGCATCTAAGAGTGGACATCAAGATAAACCCCCTAGAAATGTTCAGCTTGAGCACAATGGACCTAACATATCATCTTTAACGGTTTCAGTAATGTAACACAAAAAACTGCACATGCGCATCCAAGACTGCATTCTTGTGTATGAACAATGGCTATGCAGACAGCAAACTGCATGGCAATGAGGTGGCACCTGAAGGGTGGAGACCAAGGTCAACTCCCTAGAAATGGTCACCATGGGCACAATGGACCCAACATTTCATCTTCTCTGGGTTCTGTGTACCTATAATAAATTAAAACAACATTCACATATGCACCCAAGACCGTGCATTCTTGTCCGTAAAGAATGGTCTGTGCAGGCAATACATGTATGACAGCAGGGCAGCACTAAGGTCAACTCCCTAGAAAATGGTTACTATTGGCACAATGGACCTGTCATCTCATCTTCTCGGGGGTTTGTGTACATGTAGCAGAACAACAAAACTTCACGTGTACACCCAAGATTGTGTGTTCTTGCGCATGAACAATGGTCTTCACAGGCAATAATTTCTATGAAAACATGGCAGCACTCGGGGTGGACACCAAAGTCAACTTCCTAGAAATTGTCACCATGGGCACAATGGACCCAAAATCTCATCTTCACTGGTTCCAGTGTACATGTAACAACCCCAAAAAATGTACATGCGCACCCAAGATTGTGCATTCATGTGCATGAACGTTGGTCGGTGCAGACAGCAAACTGCATGGCAATGAGGTAGAACCTCGGGGGGAATGGGGGGGTGGACAGAACAAACTAACATTCGCATGTGTACCCAGCATCTCATCTTCACTGGGTTCTGGGTACATATAACACAACAAAATAACATTTACATGTGCCCTTAAGACCATCTGTTTTTGCTCATGATCAATAGTCTACTCTGGAATAAAGTAAAAACATGGCAGAAACCGGGGTGGAAACCAAGCTCAACCCCGTAGAAATGGTCACCATGGACACAATGGACCCAACATTTCATCTTCTCTGGATTTTGTATACATATAACAAAACAAAATAACATTTGCATGCACACCCAAGACCGCGCCTTCCTGCGCATGAGCAATGGTCTGCGAAGGCAATAAATTCCATGACAACGTGGCAGCACTAAGGTTAACTCCCTAGAATTGGTCACCATGGGCACAATGGACCCGGCATCCCATCTTCTCTGGGTTCTGTGTATAAATAACAGTGCAAAATAACATTCACATGTGCACCCAAGACCATGTGTTCTTGTGCATGAACAATGGTCTACGCAGGCAAGAAGTTGTGTAAAAACATGGCTGTAACCAGGGTGGAAACTAAGATCAACTCCCTAAAAATGGTCATCAAGGGCACAATGGACCCCACATCTCATCTTCACTGGGTCCAGTGTACTGGTAACAACCCATTAACAACCCAAAAAATTCACATATTTACCCAAAATTGTGCATTCTTGTGCAAGAACAATGGTCTGTGCAGATAGCAAACTACACGGCAATGAGGCAGCACCTCAGGGGTGCGGGTGGAGTGGTAAAGACCAAGGTCAGCTCCCTAGGAATGGTTACCATGGACACAATGGACCAACATTTCATCTTTATGGATTTTGTGTACATATAACAGAAGAAAATAACATTTACATGCGCAAACAAGTCCGTGCATTCTTGCACATGAGCAATGGTCTGCACAGGCAATAAACTGCATGACAACATGGCAGTACCAAGGTCAACCATGGACATAATGGACCCGGCATCTCATTTTCACTGGGTTCTGTGTACATATAACACAACAAAATAACAATCACACGTGCCCTTAAGACCGTCTGTTTTTGCACATGAACAATAGTCTATGGGGAATAAAGTGTGTAAAAACATGGCAGCAACCGGGGTGGAAACCAAGCTCAACCCCCCAGAAATGGTCACTATGGACACAATGGACCCAACATTTCATCTTCTCTGGATTTTGTGTACATATAACAAAACAAAATAAAATTTGCATGCGCATCCAAGACCGCGCATGAGCAATAGTCTGCGCAGGCAATAAATTCCATGACAACATGGCAGTACCAAAGTCAAGTCCCTAGAAATGGTCGCCATGGACACATTGGACCCGGCATCTCATCTTCACTGGGTTCTGTGTACATATACCAAAACAAAATATCATTACATGTAAACTCAAGACGGTGCGCTCTTGCTCATGAACAATAGTTTATGTGGGCAATAAATTGTGTAAAAACATGGAAGCAACTGGGCTGGAAACCAAAGGGCAACTCCCTAGAAATGGGCACCATGGACACAATGGACCCAACATTTCATCTTCTCTGGATTTTGTGTACATATAACAAAACAAAATAACATTTGCATGCGCACCCAAGACCGCGCATTCTTGTGCATGAGCAATGGTCTGCGCAGGCAATAAATTCCATGACAACATGGCAGTACCAAGCTCAACTCCCTAGAAATGGTCGCCATGGACACAATGGACCCGGCATCTCATCTTCACTGGGTTCTGTGTACATATACCAAAACAAAATATCATTCACATGTAAACTCAAGACGGTGCCTTCTTGCCCATGAACAATAGTCAACATGGGCAATAAATTGTGTACAAAAATGGCAGAAACTGGGGTGGAAACCAAAGGGCAACTCCCTCGAAATGGGCACCATGGATACAATGGACCCGGCATCTCAACTTTACAGGGTTCTGTGTACATATACCAAAACAAAATACCATTCACATGTAAACTCAAGACGGTGCATTCTTGCGCATGAACAATAGTCTACGTGGGTAATAAATTGCGTAAAAACATGGCGGCAACTGGGGTGGAAACCAAAGGGCAACTCCCTAGAAATGGGAACCATGGATACAATGGACCCGTCATCTCAACTTTACTGGGTTCTGTGTACATATACCAAAACAAAATACCATTCACATGTAAACTCAAGACGGTGCATTCTTGCGCATGAACAATAGTCTATGTGGGCAATAAATTGTGTAAAAAAAATGGCAGAAACTGGGGTGGAAACCAAAGGACAACTCCCTCGAAATGGGCACCATGGATACAATGGAGCCGGCATCTCAACTTTACTGGGTTCTGTGTATATATACCAAAACAAAATATCATTCACAAGTAAACTCAAGACGGTGTGTTCTTGCGCATGAACAATAGTCTATGTGGGCAATAAATTGTGTAAAAACATGGCAGAAACTGGGGTGGAAACCAAAGGGCAACTCCCTAGAAATGGGCACCATGGACACAATGGACCCGTCATCTCAACTTTACTGGGTTCTATGTACATATACCAAAACAAAATACCATTCACATGGACACTCAAGATGGTGCGTTCTTGCGCATGAACAATAGTCTACATGGGCAATGTATTTCGTAAAAACATGGCAGCAACTGGGGTGGAAACCAAAGGGCAACTCCCTAGAAATGGGCCCAATGGACACAATGGACCCGGAATCTCATCTTTACTGGGTTATGTGGACATATACCAAAACAAAATATAATTACATGTAAACTCAAGACGGTGCGTTCTTGCGCATGAACAATAGTCTATGTGGGCAATAAATTGTGTAAAAACATGGCAGCAACTGGGGTGGAACCCAAGGGCAACTCCCTAGAAATGGTCACCATAAGCACAATGGACCCATAATCTCATCTTTTCTGGGTTCTGTATACATGTAGCAGAACAACAAAACCGCCACATGCGCACCCAAGACCTTTCCTTCTTGCGCATGAACATTTATCTGCACGGGCTATAAATTGTGTAAAACATGGCAGCACCCAGGGGTGGACATCAAGGTCAACTCCCTAGAAATGGTCACCTGTGGCAGTCTTGCAGCTTCAATAGCTTCTTTATTTTTTTATTTTTTACTACTTATGCATGACACAGAGAATTTACTGGGCTGTCCGCTCTGGTTATAATCCAGGCAGACATTAAGTGGAGGAATAAGAACTGCTGTGTGTCCTATCGAATTTCTTCCTCCATCGCCAGACGTTTCCTTCTTATCTCCAGTTTACTAATTGCACAGCAATCTCCATGCCGGATTTAATGTCAATGAGAGATGAAAAGAGCAAATAGGAAGATGTTTGCAAATTCATCGGCCATCTCCCATGACAATTATGAATTAATATGAGAGATACAGCAGGGAAATCAGCAGGCATCAGATTTATTTGGTTTGACACCTGGGTCTCTCCATGAAATAAGAGGAGATGATAAAGAATTGAAGTGAAATATTTGTGTCTCGCCTGGTTTATGTTTTAGCAATAAAGTGAACCTGTCAGCAAAAAAACAATATACTATACTAATATAAGTCTCAAACAGTCCACCTAACCTCAAAGTTTCTCATTCACACTAGTGGGTGGGAGGGCAGTAAACCCCAATGGTTGAGACCCACCAAATTGGTAATCCCTTTAGCTGCAGAGACAGGAATAATGCCCCCTGTTGCTTTCAGCAGACGTAACACCCACTAAGCACGATCCATTCAGGTAAATAGGGCTGCATTGCAAGTGCCTGTCAAACACATGCAATGCATGATGGACAGGGCAGGAATTATACCCCCTGTCACTTTCACATACTACCTGCCGAGTGTGAACGATTCAAGTAAATATGGCCGCTCTGCAAATGCCCTGCAACTGCTACAGTCGATGAGACCAAGATAAACATATTTGGTTCAGATGGTGTCCAGCGTGTGTGGCGGCACCCAGGTGAGGAGTACAAAGACAAGTGTGTCTGGCCTACAATCAAGCAAGGGAGTGTCATGGTCTGGGGTTGCATGAGTGCTGCCAGCACTGGGGAGCTACAGTTCATTGAGGGAACCATGAATGCCAACATGTACTGTGACATACTGAAGCAGAGCATGATCCCCTCTTTTCACAGACAGGGCTGCAGGGCAGTATTCCAACTTGATAACGACCCCAAACACACCTCCAAGATGACCACTGCCTTGCTAAAGAAGCTGAAGGTAAAGGTGATGGACTGGCCAAGCATGTCTCCAGACCTAAACCCTATTGAGCATCTGTGGGGCATCCTCAAATGGAAGGTGGAGGAGCGCAAGGTCTCTAACATCCACCAGCTCCGTGATGTCATCATGGAGGAGTGGAAGAGGACTCCAGTGGCAACCTGTGAAGCTCTGGTGAACTCCATGCCCAAGAGGGTTAAGGCATTGCTGGAAAATAATGGTGGCCACAGAAAATATTGACACTTTGGGCCCAATTTGGAAATTTTCACTTAGGGGTGTACTCACTTTTGTTGCCAGCGGTTTATAAATCAATGGCTGTGTGTTGAGTTATTTTGAGGGGACAGCAAATTTACACTGTTATGCAAGCTGTACACTGTAGCAAAGTGTCATTTCTTCAGTGTTGTCACATGAAAAGATAAAATAAAATATTTACAAAAATGTGAAGAATGGCCCCACTGAGACACTTCCTTCCCCTACATACCCTCCCACCCCTGCCTTACCCTCTTAGTACGTTGTACATCCTTGCCCCCTTTTAATACGCCAGTCATATAACCAACCTACCTTATCTGGCTATCCACTATAGGAGTCTCTTCTTCTTTTTAGTGTATGCATCCCCATACCCTTACCCCCCCCCCCCCTCTCACACTCTGTCCCTTTCTCAACAGTGCTGCCTGAGAGGGGTTAATGGAAGCAATGTACTCTACAGACAAGTTGCTGATATTTGGTCATTGTAGTACAGTATATTCTGCAGATTCACTCACGTAGTTATCCGATTTACTTCTTGTGGATGTTTCTGATACCCTCTGTTCTATTGTATTACTGTGACACCCGGTTATATTTTTGTTATTGTCTGTTACATATGTGTTCAGTGACCTTTTATATTCAATAAAATTCATGAAATAAAAAAAATAAAAAAAAACATATAACATCTGTAACATGGGGGACCATTAGCTCAGTGATAGATGCATTTCTCCAGTGATTCACTGCAGGCAAGCATTATATTTTAAGGGCCTGGTAGCCCATTTTTATTAAAAGGCAAAAATAAACAGTTCGTAACATAGGTTTTAGCATGCAGGGGTTCTTCTCCAGTCAATACAAAACTGAAAACACCAGCCCACCTGACTCTCTCGCTCTCATTTTTTCTCTTAGCAGTACCTCTGCACTTTATGCTGGTCCCCAGACCATGGACTCTCTGAAGCTGACAGCTTCACTGTGGCCTTGGTCCTCAGGCCGACTCCTGTCTCTTCAGACAAACACACACACACATGTGCTCTGGCTGCCACCTGCAGCCACTGACTCCCGGAGAGTATTGGAGTCCTTCTGACTCCCCATGAACAGACCTCCTGTCTGTTGGCTGAAGCAGTCTCCAACTGGGAGCCCTGATGTCTTCCTAAACCTTCATTATAAGGGCTGTGTGCACCTGAGCACACACCCTGCTGGTCATCCACAAAACATGGACACAGAGTTGGAGATTCCATCCCTCCCAAGACACTATGAAATCTCCAAACTACAGAGCCCCTTTCAGGACTACAGGACTGCAACAGCAGTCTTCTCCACTGCACATCTATACTGCACAGAGCCAATGTGCACACTCTGTGTCCTTTAAATTACCACTTTCTCCGTGACAGAGTCTCCACCTGTCACACATCCCACAATAGTTTGGTAGCGAGGTAAAGTGGTAACAATACTAGCAGACAGACAGAAACAATAGGTGACTCAATTAACAATGGGAATGCACGCATAGGAGGCACACAATGGGGAATTATACCATGAGAGCAAGATACCTTAATAAACAGACTATAGCAACACACCTGAGCATCAGGTTGTTTTGAGCTGATTATATTACCATCTATTCTGAGTCTCTGAGTCTAGGAGAGGGGGGTGAAGCAGTCATTACTGGTTTGGGCACAGATGCCCCAAATCTGTATCCAGGTCCTAGGTTCCCAAATATTCTGTGGGTTTCGGGAGACATTAACCCAAATCCAAAGCAAAATCACGCCAAAGGTCCCCCAGGCACCTCCCAAAGAATAGAGCCCCTTCAAAACCCAGGGCCCAAAGTCAGTAGGCAAGAGGCCACCATGCACCCCCCCTTGTCCTGGTTGAGTATGTCACAGACTTCATGACTGAAATAATAGAGGATGATGCTAGTTCCTTGGCTTTTCTGATACTTTGACACCAGTGCTGTCTGAGTTGCTGAGTTGGAACAAATATAGAGATAAGTAGTCCTGACACTTTTCTGACACTCATTTACAGCTTGCTTATTCCAGGACTTTGACTGAAACATACACAGCCAGACATCTGGCATTTTTAGAAGAAGGCCAGATTTAGGAGCCCCCAAAAATTTCCTTGTGACAGAGTCAATTTAATATGCATCAATAAGCTTCTGATCCTGGGGGCGCACAGCATGTAAAGTTCTAGTTCTAGTATGTTTATTGTTCTTTCTTTCACAATGATTTTATTTAGCTTTGAAGTTTATTGTTTTTATGAATTGTACCCCACTTGAGGATT
The DNA here is from genome assembly GCF_965119305.1 of Pelophylax lessonae. NCBI lineage: Eukaryota > Metazoa > Chordata > Amphibia > Anura > Ranidae > Pelophylax > Pelophylax lessonae. The sequence continues at coordinate 15,104,904 of NC_138774.1, forward strand.
TTTGATACATCTTAAAAACTTCAACTGATTTTTTTTTAGCATGCATCTCTTAGGACCAGCTGTTCTCCCCCCCGCCGCAGCTTCCTCCGCTGCTATTAGGCATGCGCAAACAAAATAATGTTTTGTTTCGTTTCAATTTGGTATTTACATCAATTAGTTTAGTTAAATTTGTTTAACCACTTCAATACCGGGCACTTTCACCCCCTTCCTGCCCAGGCCAATTTTCAGCTTTTAGCGCTCTCACACTTTGAATGACAATTGCACAATCATGCTACACTGTACCCATATAAAATTTGTATAATTTTTTTCACACAAATAGAGCTTTCTTTAGATGGTATTTATTAACCGCTGGGTTTTTTATTTCTTACAAAAAAAAAAGAAGAGAAAAATGTGGAAAAAAAAAGTTTTTCTTATTTTCTGTGAGTAAATTTTGAAAAGAAATATTTTTTCTACTTCACTGATGTGCACTGATGAGGCGGCACTGATGGGCACTGATGAGGTGGCACTAATGAGGAGGTACTAATATGCCACCCTGATGGGCACTGATAGGTGGCACTGATAAGCGGCACTGATGAGCACTTATAGGCGGCACTGATGGACACTGAGACACTGAGAGGTGACACTCATGGGCACTGACGGGTAGCACTGATGGGCACTGACCGGTGGCACTGATGAGCACTGGCTGGCAGGACTGATGGACACTGTTGGGCAGCACCATCAGTGCCCACAATCAGTGCCCATAGTGCTTCCAGTCAGTGTCCATCAGTGCCGAGAGGAGCAGGTACTGACGGGCACTGACTGGCAGCACTATGGGCACTGATTGTGGGCACTGATGGTGGCACTGTGGGCATTGATGGTGGGCACTGATTGGCACTCTATTTCATTTTTCTGCTCCTACAGGCAAAACAATGTAGGTCTGCATCAGTCGCCTGGAGGCAGCTAGGGGGCGAGCTCAGGTAAGCGGATGCAGGTGTCGGCGGCTCCGTTCCCTGCTGAGAGAGAAGAACGGTCAGCTGTTGTAAACACAGCCGACCATCCTTCTCCCTGGGATGATCATAGAGATCATGTGATCCTTCTATATAGGATCACATGTCTCTATGATTATTTCACAAGCCACGCCCCCCCCCACCCCCACAGTTAGAATCACTCCCCTAGGCTCACATTTAACCAGTTGATCACCCACAGGGTTAACCCCTTCCTTGTCAGTGTCATTATTACAGTAACAGTGCATATTTGTAGTAATGTCACTGGTACCCCCAAAAGTCTCAAAAATGTCAGTCAGGGGTCCAATCTGCCAAAAAAAAGCCATAGATTAGAGTGATTAATAATTATATATATATATATATATATATATAAGTCAAAAATAAGGCTGCAGCCAATCAAGGAACTGCTAGACCATGACCACATCCATATTAGTAAAGTATTTGAATAAGGAAAAGGTAAATCTCACTGGGTTGTGGGATAAACTCTGCGTGGATTACCATAGTGAAAGGACTTTAATGGACCGGTAAAGCATTAGGTGAGCAATTCAAAGACATTAAAAAGGTATACATTTATTGATAATTTAAATCATTCATTGCAAAAAACATTACAGCATTAATAAGTAGAACCAGAGGTAAATAGACATAGACACGACTAATCATATCATTCACGCAGTCATGTAGTTCGACGCGTTTCGTCAAATACAAATTGGCTTCTTCAGGAACCGATATGATCAGACCATATGGCCTCTAATTAAAAATAAGGAGGAAAAAAGAGGACATCAATATATCAGTAACATATACCGGTAGATATATTTGTTACATATACAATTTTTTAGCAAAGTGCCATTGAATCAAAACAGGGCACTGACAAATAAATTTTTTTCATCTTGCTCACCTAGTTCATAAACATGGTTGACTTGTTAGGACCCATGATGCCACGTCAGCCACAAAAACGTAGATGGGAACCCTTCCAAATGATCCTAAAGTAAGGGTTATGGCACTTTGCTAAAAAATTGTATATGTAACAAATATATCTATATGTTACTGATATATTGATGTCCTCTTTTTTCCTCCTTATTTTTAATTAGAGGCCATATGGTCTGATCATATCGGTTCCTGAAGAAGCCAATTTGTATTTGACGAAACGCGTCGAACTACATGACTGCGTGAATGATATGATTAGTCGTATCTATGTCTATTTACCTCTGGTTCTACTTATTAACGCTGTAATGTTTTTTGCAATGAATGATTTTAATTATCAATAAATGTATACCTTTTTAATGTCTTTGAATTGCTTACCTAATGCTTTACCGGTCCATTAAAGTCCTTTCACTATGGTAGTCCACGCGGAGTTTATCCCACAACCCGGTGAGATTTACCTTTTCCTTATATATATATATATATATATATATATATATATATATATATATATAAATGCACACACACACTGTATATGTGTATATCTATATATATATCCATTTCTCAGCCTGTAATAATAATGGGAAAAAAAAAGCATGAGCATTTATAAAATAAATAAAATATAGATAAAATATTGTATATTTGACAGCTTACAAACAGACAATATATTTTTGACTATTTGCCAGCCTACAGTGGTACATACATAGTAATTAATATATTAAAAATACATTTATTAAAATAATTAAAATATAGATAATATATATTTGACCATGTTTCAGCCTACAATGGTACACATAAATAATAATCAATAATAAAAATATTTAAATAATAAAAAAAATATTTATATAATAATAAAAATAACCAGAGAATATGTGAATTTCCAAAAAATACCTAATAAATCAATTTTTTCCTTAAAAAATGTAAGCATATGTTTAAGGTAGACAAGTAAATCATAGAGTTACAATCAAGTTAGCTCCTGCATACGTTTGGCAAGGATATCTAATGGCCTCTGGGCTGGAAAGTGTTAAAGAAAGGCTGTTTTCTTTGTTTTCCACAACAAAAGTGGAATTTTTATTTTAAATCTCTTTGCCAAGACCCGTGTATTTGTGCTTTTATTATCGATGAAAGATTTTGTGACTGATGCCAAAATTCATTCCAAAAAATGATTTGTTTTGCGCCACGAGTGTGTCGTACGTCTTCAATGTTCCCGAGAATCTGAAGACAAGTATTGGCACTCTGTGATAAAACAGCTTGTATTTTTATCATAAAGCTTTCTATTCAGACTCTTCCTGAAATATATGTGTGCATTGCTATGATTTAGATGGAGCTCCCCGCTAAGCAAATGTCGATTCAATAAGAATTGGAGAGTCGTGTTTTCCTGCGGCCGGGCAAATAAAAAAAAAATAAATAGGCATCTAAGAGGGGAAAAATGTTTTTTAAATTCCACAGCAAATGTTTTGAAAGACAATAAAATAAAAGAAAAAAAATGAATGCAGCACAACAGAAAGATCATGGTAGGTATTATCTATTTTCATTATTATTATTTATTTATTTATTATTTTTTTAACCTTTTCTTCTATAACAAGAATGCTTTTAAAGAGAACGCTAGACAAAATGGACCTTAAAGTGAAACTAAGCTCTCTCAATAAACAAGAACTATTTTTAATCCTTATGCTGCTAGAATTAGTAAAAAAAAGGAAGATATATTATTGTTACTTGTTTGAAACTTTTTTTTTTTTTTTTTAACAATTCTTCAGTTGCTTCCTGGTTTCTGGCCTAGGCCAAAATGATGTCATACATCCCAGGAATCCTCATGGGAGGAGGGGCTTTCTTAGGTAGGCACACCTAGGCCATAATTATGTCATACATCCCGGGAATCCTCATGGGAGGAGGGGAGGAGGGGCTTTCTTAGGTAGGCACACCTAGGCCAAAATTATGTCATACATCCCAGGAATCTTCATCAGAGGAGGGGAGGAGGGGCTTTTTTAGGTAGGCACACCTAGGCCAAAATTATGTCATACATCCCAGGAATCTTCATCAGAGGAGGGGAGGAGGGGCTTTCTTAGGTAGGCACACCTAGGCCAAAATTATGTCATACATCCCGGGAATCTTCATGGGAGGAGGGGAGGAGAGGCTTTCTTAGGTAGGCACACCTAGGCCAAAATTATGTCATACATCCCGGGAATCTTCATGGGAGGAGGGGAGGAGAGGCTTTCTTAGGTAGGCACACTTAGGCCAAAATTATGTCATACATCCCAGAAATCTTCATCGGAGGAAGGGGAGGAGGGGCTTTCTTAGGTAGGCACACCTAGGCCAAAATTATGTCATACATACCAGGAATCTTCATTGGAAGAGAGGAGGAGGGGCTTTCTTAGGTAGGCACACCTAGGCCAAAATTATGTCAAACATCTCAGGAATCCTCATGGGAGGAGGGGCTTTCTTAGGTAGGCACACCTAGGCCAAAATTATGTCATACATCCCAGGAATCTTCATCAGAAGAGGGGAGGAGGGGCTTTCTTAGGTAGGCACACCTAGGCCAAAATTATGTCATACATCCCAGGAATCTTCTTTGGAGGAGGGGAGGAGGGGCTTTCTTAGGTAGAACACTGCGCCCTTAGCCCACCCAGTTGTGTGACAATAGTGAATGAACATTCGCTATTGCTACTCTGATTCTTCTCCTGGCCAATCAGGAAGCGGGTCCTGAGACCCGTTTCCCGATTGGCCGAAAGGAGAAGCCATGTTATTGGCCAAGGCGGAGGAGGAGGGGGGGGACACAGGGGAGTGAGCAGGTGACCGGGGGGGGGGTTAGGTGTGTAGGCTGGAGCTGGTGTGGTCTGGGGGGGTAAAGTGCGATCCGTCTGCCGCAACCCCGCCCCATGGAGCACCAGCCGCCACTAGCTCTGATGCTTCCAAACTGAAGCATAGTAAACACAGCTTACTAAGATTCAGTGATGAATGGACACAGGAGGGATCAGTACTGTTCATTCAGGAAAGGAAAGGGCCAGCAAATATGGCATAATAACTGACCTCCTCCCCACTTTCCATCCCGAAACTGATCCCACTGTGTGCCCCCACAGCAGCTGTTAGTGAAAGAGGAGAAGAGCGAAGCTATCAGCAGGGGGAAGGGGGAGCAGATCCAAGATCCAGTCCCCCTGCAGAGCAGCCAAAGGAAGAAAGATGAGTAGAAGCTGGCAGCACTGCAGGGGTATCCACAAAAGTTACAAGTGTCAGCAATAAGGCAGTACAGCCAGCCCTCCTGCTCAGCAGGTGCCTGGGCCTCCCTTTTGAACTAATGAGGCTCGGGCCCAGTACAGGAGGGCTGGCTGTACTGCAGATACATGAACGACATGACGCAAGCATGCTACGCCGCGGCCTTCTTTGATTACTGTTCTACACGTCGTTTGTTTTTATTCACATGTGAGTGCATCTTGTTTTATCCAAATTAAACTGTGTTAAGAACTGCTATACTAAGTGAGTATCTCCTGATTCCTCAAGTGGGTTAGTTCGCCTTCTGGTTGGGGGAGCCAGTGGCGGCCTGTCCATTAGGGGTGCAGGGGCGCCGCCCCCCTATTCATGCATCTGGCCCCTTAATCTACATGCAGGGCTCCAGACGCATGGATTCCAATGAGTTTTTTTTTTTTTTTTTAAGCACGTGATTAGAGCCAAAGGCTATAATAGGCTTCAAAAAAAGGGTGGGCTCGGGGTACCCTGAGCCCACCTAGTTGTGTGACAATAGCGAATGAATATTTGCTATTGCGACACTGATTCTCTTCCCGGCCAATAAGGAAGCGGGTCCTGAGACCTGTTTCCCAATTGGCCAAAGGAGAAGGCATCCTATTGGCGGAGAAGGAGGGAGGGGACGGCCGCCGAGAGAGGACATGGAGGAGACTGAGGAGGAATGCCGTCGACGCCTGTCAGCCGGAGGAACAAGGTAAGTGAACTGGTACCCGGGGGGGGGGGGGGTTTGGTGTGGACTGGACTCTGGAGTGACGGGGGGGGGGGCGATGGAGCACCAGCCGCCACTGGGGGGGAGCAATACGGTTTTGGAGAAGAGGTGAACCGGTTGCTTGCATTCAGGCGATACAGTGGATATCCGGTCCAGTCATAGATCGAGCTTACTGGCTTTCTACACACCTGTTTTGTCCACTCTTTAAACTGAGGGTCATTACTCTCTGGCAGTGGTGGCTGGTGCTCCATGGGCTGGGGATATACCACACCATACCCCCCTGGCTCTAATCACATGCTTAAAAAAAAAAAACCCATTGGAATCCATGCGTCCTGCGCCCTGCATGTAGATTAGGGGGCCGGATTGATGGATGGGGGGGCGGCGCCCCTGCGCCCCCAATGGATGAGCCGCCACTGCTCTCTGGTAAGCAAGATCTCCTCTCCCGACACAGTGGTGATGTGTGCTTTCAGGATTCACGGCATTTGGTGTGGGGACCTTTTTCCTGTTACAACATATGGACATTCCTTTATTGGACTGAACATCCTTAGTACTGGCGCTGCACCCTGTTGTTACTGTACTGCCTTATTAGCGGGCCCCGATCCTGATCTTTATTTCTTTCCTACAGAACATGTATTGATGCCAATGGAAAGGTTGTGTGTTGGGGATACTCTTTAAGCCTCTCTCCAAGCTTGTTTCGTTTTTTTACGTTTTTGGCTACAAACACACTTTATATCATCAGAAGCCAAAAATCAGCTTGATGTTGTTGCGCCTATCTTCAGACCTTTCCTTCTTCGCCCTAAGCGCGGCTCAGTCATTAACTTTCCGCTCCTCTACAGGCCGGTCAAGTGGCTGTCACTCTGGAAGGACAGAAAATCAGCTTGTGCCCCAATCTCGCAGAGACAGTGACATTTACTCAGAGTAAATCTAACGCAGATTGGCTTAGCGCAAAGGCAGCTGTCAGACCTGACATTTTTCTAGCCGCACTTTAACCACGTCTGATGATAAGGTCTGGGATGTTCGGGAAAATTGGTAAAATATCATTTTTTAAACTTAATAGATATTCTATTTACTCTTTTTTTTTCCTGTAATGTACAAAGAAATACATTAAGGAGATGTCTTACGCGGCGTGCTGTAGCCGAGATAAGATTATTTCCGCTTTCTTTTAATTTATCGAATGGGATGAAGGATTCGGAAACGAAATTGAAGATTTTTTTTCTTTGCTTGCTGAAATTATCTGTCTTATGGTAAATGTTGGTGGAGAAGATAAGATATTATGATCAATAGGGACAAATTATTTTGAGATGCAGGTAAAGGAAGCAATGACGGGACTTTAGGAGTTGAAAAATTGATGCTTGCGAAATGTTCCTTTTTTTTTGGTAACCTTAACAGCGACAGAGAGTAAAATATATAGTCATCTTGAAAATGATACTTCAGTATCTCATAAAAGTAAGTACACCCCTCACAGATTTTGTAAATATTTTATTATATCTTTTCATGTGACAACACTGAAGAAATGACACTTTGCTACAATGTAAAGTAGTGAGTGTACAGCTTGTATAACAGTGTAAATTTGTTGTCCCCTCAAAATAACTCATCACAATGTCTAAACTGCTGGCAACAAAAGTGAGTACACCCCTAAGTGACAATGTCCAAATTGGGCCCAAAGTGTCAATATTTTGTGAGGCCATCATTATTTTCCAGCACTGCCTTAACCCTCTTGGGCATGGAGTTCACCAGAGTTCCACAGGTTGCCACTGGAGTCCTCCTCCACTCCTCCATGATGACATCACAGAGCTGGTGGATGTTAGAGACCTTGCACTCCTCCACCTTCCGTTTGAGGATGCCCCACAGATGCTCAATAGGGTTTAGGTCTGGAGACATGGTTGGCCAGTTCCATCACCTTTACCCTCAGCTTCTTTAGCAAGGCAGTGGTCATCTTGGAGGTGTGTTTGGGATCATTATCATGTTGGAATACTGCCCTGCGGCCCGGTCTCCGAAGGGAGGGGATCATGCTCTGCTTCAGTATGTCACAGTACATGTTGGCATTCATGGTTCCCTCAATGAACTGTAGCTCCCCAGTGCCGGCAGCACTCATGCAGCTCCAGACCATGACGCTCCCACCACCATGCTTTACTGTAGCCAAGACACACTTGTCTTTGTACTCCTCACCTGGTTGCCGCCACCCACACTTGACACCATCTGAACCAAATAAGTTTATCTTGGTCTCATCAGACCACAGGACATGGTTCCAGTAATCCATGTCCTTAGTCTGCTTGTCTTCAGCAAACTGTTTGCGGGCTTTCTTGTGCATCATCTTTAGAAGAGGCTTCCTTCTGGGACGACAGCCATGCAGACCAATTTGATGCAGTGTGCGGCGTATGGTCTGAGCACTGACAGGCTGACCCCCCACTCTTCAACCTCTGCAGCAATGCTGGCAGCACTCATACGTCTATTTCCCAAAGACAACCTCCGGATATGACGCTGAGCACGTGCATTAAACTTCTTTGGTGGACCATGGTGAGGCCTGTTCTGAGTGGAACCTGTCTTGTTAAACCACCGTATGGTCTTGGCCACCGTGCTGTAGTTCAGTTTCAGGATCTTGGCAATCTTCTTATAGCCTAGGCCATCTTTATGTAGAGCAACAATACTTTTTTCAGATTTTTAGAGAGTTCTTTGCCATGAGGTGCCATGTTGAACTTCCAGTGGCCAGTATGAGAGAGTGAGAGCGATAACACCAAATTTAACACACCTGTTCCCCATTCACACCTGAAAACTTGTCACATGACACCGGGTAGGGAAAATGGCTAATTGGGCCCAATTTGGACACTTTCACTTAGGGGTGTACTCACTTTTGTCGCCAGCAGTTTAGACATTAATGGCTGTGTGTTGAGTTGTTTTGAGGGGACAGCAAATTTACACTGTTATACAAGCTGTACACTCACTACTTTACATTGTAGCAAAACATACCTGCTAACTTTTTGAGATGAGAATGAGGGACACCTATTGGCAAAAGTATGCAGACATAGGACACACCCCTGTCACGCCCCCTACAAGGAGAATTATACAAAAAAAAGTTTAGTTAAACAAGTGCTTTTTAACCACTAATATTCCTTTATACTGGTTTTTGAAATTTACAAATGTTGTAATTTAGAAATTGGATGAAAGGTTTAGCTCTGGGAAACACTTTTACTGCAGCAGGGTGTCTCTCCTGCGCAAACCGACATAGGGGGAAGCTAGGGGGCGAGAGAACGCAGCTGGTGGCACGTCCCACCCCCACTCCTCAGCGGGGAAGCCGATGTACGGGTCAGGCGGCTCCAATTTCCGTCTGACACCCGCGATCGCTCCCTGCTGAGAAAGAAGGACGGTCAACTGTTGTAAACACAGCCGACCGTTCTTCTCCCTGGAATGATCATAGAGTGCCTGTGATCCTTCTATAAAGTATCACATGTCTCTATGGTCATTTCACAAGCCATGCCCCCCCCCCACAGTTAGAATCACTCTGCTAGGCTCACATTTAACCCATTGATCACCCACAGGGTTAACCCCTTCCCTGTCAGTGTCATTATTACAGTAACAGTGCATATTTTTAGCACTGATTACTGTAGTAATGTCACTGATACCCCCCAAAAGTGTAAAAAATGTCAGTTAGGGGTCCGATCTGTCCGCCGTAATGTCGCAGTCCCGCAAAATATTGCAGATCACCGCCATTACTGGTAAAGAAAAAAAACCTATAAAAATGACATAAATCTTTCCCGTAGTTAGTAGACGCGATAACTTTTGCGCAAACCAATCAAAATATTGCGTTTTTTTTTTACCAAAGGACATGTAGCAGAAAACAAATTGGCCTAAAATGTTAAAAAATTTTGATTTTTACTTTTTTTTTTGAGAATGTCATATAGCAGAATGTGAAAAATATTTTTTGTTTGTAGCGCAAAAAATAAAAATCTTACAGGTGGTCAAATACAACCAAAATAAAGCTCTATTTGTGGGGAAAAAATTGACATCAATTTTATTTAGGTACAGCGTTGCACGACCGTGCAATTGTCCATTAAAATAACGCAGTGCTGAATTGCAAAATAGGGCCTGGTCATTAAGGGGGCAAATCCTTCTGGTCTTAAAGTGGTTAATCAGACCAAAATGAGGGACAAATAAGGAGGAAAAAGGGACTTTGTTCTAAATCAGGGCCAGTCCCTCAAAATCAGGTACAGTTGGAAGCTATTGCAAAGTGTAATTTCTTCAGTGTTGTAACATGAAAAGATATAATAAAATATTTACAAAAATGTGAGGGGTGTACTTACTTTTGTGAAATACTGTATATATTTAAATCAGCTTATACATGTTGGTACACACATGTGTAGTGAATTTTGTGCACATAGATCACTATTTTGAATAAGATAAATGCGCTGTACTAATTTTATATTTATATTCCCATAGACACACTCCTAAACCTTGTGGATGGCCTTCCCAGAAGAGTTGAAGCTGTTATAGCTGCAAAGGGCGGAGCCAACTCAATATTGAACCCTACGGACTAAGACTGGGATCCCATTAAAGTTCATGTGCGTGTAAAGGCAGGCGTCCCAATACTTTTGACAATATAGTGCATATACTGTACCTGACTGGGCCTGCAATGTATTGTGACAGGGCGGCAAGTGGTTAAAGGTGAACTCCAGTCAGCTATAAAAGACACATACAAATGCTGCTCTATATTCATTAATACAGTATTCCCTTTTTTTTTTTTTTAATGCATATGATGCCCAAAAATTTGACCTGTTGTTAGTGTTTTGCAGTCCTTGTACAGTAGAGAGACCTGATGGAAGGCTGTCAGAAGGGAGAACAGACTCTGCCTGTAAGGAACGCATGGTGACATTCCGGGGGCGTACAAGAATGCACATGTGCGAATTCACTCGTTCCCGTTTAATGGCGAACGCAATGCGCATGCGTGTGCGTGAATGCGCGCACGCAATAGCGTCACGATTTGGTGCCATACATGGCCTATATAAAGGTAACTGACACACTTGTTCCTTGCTGTCTTGTCTGCAGCTTTACCTGTACTCCTAATCCTGAAGCTGCTGTATCCTGTTGACTTCCTGATTGACCTCCAGGCTTGTCCATTACTTCGTCTGCTTGCTGCCCGCCCTGACCTTGGCTCATTCCTGTGACAACTCTCCTGCCTTATCCTTGTCGACTTATCTGCTTCTGGTTCTGGACATGTTTGCCTCCTGGTGGGGTGACCCTGGGGACCGTGACCTGGTGTTCAGCACGCAGCAAAATCCATCCTCACCATCAGAGGCTCTGGTGAAGACCTGCTGTCACTTGCACCTACCACCAGTGTGATCTGTCCGTGTTCCTCTTTTACTGGACCCCACTAGGCTACCTCTGCACATCAAGGCTCAGCCACCAGCACCATTACACTGCCAGAGATGATATTGCTAGAAGCCACTACCAGAGATAAATAGCAAAAACCCAGTTCCCTGCAAATCTCTTGAAATTTCTGGAGTCCTGTTTGCTACAGAAATTGTGGACAAACAATAACAGAAGCTAAAGGACTTTTTTAGTGTATCGCATGCAGATCATTGTCAATGCTCATGTGCTAGAAAGGTTAGATAGCATGTGCATGTGTGTTGTATGCATGTTTGTGTCTTCTGTTTCCTTTATTGTTTTCCTAGATATGTTTGTATAGATGTGTATACAGCATTCTTGTTTAGTAAAATCAAATTAGGATACTACAGGGTTTTCTGTTTCCTTGCTTTACCGCAAAGTAGCATAAAAGATACAAGGAAAACAATTGGGGGCTTATACGGGACCTGTTTACTGTTGCTATAGATTGGATAAACAGTAGCACAATTATCATGTGACATAAAAAAAAAAAAAAGCAATTACCACAATTAACTGCTTAAAGTGGAGTTCCACCCTAATTTAATACTTACCTCCATCTTCTCGCTCCGGGTCACCTGAAAAAGAAATGGATAATCGCATTTTTTTTTTTTTTTACTTACCTCGTAGCGAAGAAAATATACTTACCTTACTTCCTTCTTCCTCCTTCCTCGGCCGCGGCCCGTCGTCACTTCCTGGCTCTGCAATGATTCCTGGGAGCTGAACGTCATAGCTCCCAGGAATCATTGCGCCTGCACCGGCCCCGACGTCAGTTCCGGGTCGCGCGCGTCATCCCCTTCTAAACAGCTTCTGGGCATGCCCAGAAGCTGTGGAGGGATGACGCGCGCGCACCGGAAGTGACGTCGGGGCCGGCGCAGGGCATCGAGGGACCGAAGAAGGCGGAAGAGGACGCAGAAGAGGATCTCGCTGGCTTCAAGCTGCCCACATCTGAGATGGCAGCGCTGGACAAGACGTTTTCAAGGTAAGTATTTGTCCTAACAGGTAAGTGCAACCCGGGACAGATCAGAGGCTAGCCATTGTGGAATGCACTAGCCCTGACTGTCCCGGGGGTATTTAAAAAAAAAAAAAAATTACAGGGTGGAACTCCGCTTTAACGACCGCCTGTTATACTGCGGCAGGCAGCTGCTCCTGCGCGAACTGCCGTAGGTATATGTCAGTGGTGTGCAGGTAGCTAGGGGGTGAGAGCCCGCTCGTCAGCGGGGAACCTGATGCACGGGGCAGATGGCTCAGATTGCCGCCTAACACCCGCGATCGCTCCCCGCTGAGAGAGAAGGACGGTCGGCTGTTGTAAACACAGCCGACCGTTCTTCTCCATGGAATGATCACAGAGCGCCTGTGACCATTCCATGGTAAACACCATAGTGGTTCTGTTCTGGGTGCAGCTTCTGGTTTTCCCAGGATAGATCCCACTGGTGGAGCTTTGTGGACACAATATCATATAAACGCCACTGGATGAGGCGCGGGAGGACCGTTGTAAGTCTGGAATAAATAATTCATCTGTACACGTCTCATATTTCTTGTTCCTGGATGGAAATGTCTTGTTACTTTGTAATTGAATTCACTTATATTTCATCTGTAATTATAATATTAACATTTTATCTTTGTTCGGGAATGTGTGTTTATATTTTGCACTTTTAATTAACCGATATACTTCCTTCGCTACAGGGAAAAAAGTGATGAAATATATATATATAAAGTGACATTTGTGAAACATGGTATATTTCTAAGCAGGATTTATTGTTTTATACAATGTTTTTAATTTGTATGCAATAAATGTTATTTGTTTAATCCTCAGCGTTTTGCTAGACTATGTCAGCTTTTCTTAAACTTTTTACCGTGGAAGAATCTTTGAAAATATTCTCAGGTAGCAGGGAACCCTGCTAATAATTACTGTAGATATAAGAATAAAGAGGAATAAAAGAATAAAGAATGTGTGTATTTAGAATTCCAGTGCTGCTTTAAAGCATATATGATGAACCCAGTAATGGGACAGGTTCATCTAGGGCCCAGGGCCGGTTCACATATATGCAATGCTGCCAATGCAGGAACCCTGCGAATACACTGCGGGTTCCTGCATCGTATTCAAATCGCAGGCAGTTCACACTGCCATATGCGAATCACTGGGGGTGTAAATACAAAGGTAACAACACCCCCAGATCAGTTCACATATCGCAGTGCGAACTGTCAGTTCAGACATGAATCGGATCGCATAGGTGTGAACCACCATGTGATCTGATTCTGCTGCGCACCCAAAAAAAAGGGTCCTGTGCCAGTTGTGTCTAAATCCGATCCAAATTCAGCCATGCAATCTGTATGGCTGAATTCGCATTGCACAGACATCGCATGTGATTTTCAGAGCAGTGCGGTCCTGAATCACATGCGATGTCTTTCATCGCATATATGTGAACCGGGACTTACTGTTAATACATGCCGTAGAATGGGTTTACTGCCCTGTGTCCCTTCCTATTCTCAGACCCCTTGTGCCCAGGGCAGCTGCCCCCTCCTGCCCATCCCTTCTCCCAGCCCTGGATTAACCACTTGACCTCCAGAATATTTATTTATTTATTTCCTGACCAGGCCAATTTTTTGCGATTCGGCACTGCGTTACTTTAACCACTTTACCACCGGAGGATTTTGCTGTCTTCCGTCCAGGCCACTTTTTGCGATTCGGCGCTGTGCGACTTTAATTGACAATTGCGCGGTCGTGCGACGCCGTACCCAAACGAAATTTACGTCCTTTTTTTCCCACAAACAGAGCTTTCTTTTGGTGGTATTTTATCACCTGTGCGATTTTTACTTTTTGCGCTATAAACAAAAAAAGAGCGTTTATTTTGTAAAAATAACAATATTTTTCACATTTTGTTATATGAAATTCCCCCCCAAAAAAATGTAAAAATCAAATTTTTTTTAAAATTTTTGGCCAATTTGTTTTCTGCTACCTATGTTTAGTAAAAAAAATCGCAATAAGCGTATTTTGATTGGTTTGTGCAAAAGTTATTGCGTTTACTAACTAAGGGAAAGATTTCTGTAATTTTTGGTGGTTTTTTTTAACGCGTAATGGCGGTGATCTGCGATTTTTTTTGTGGGACTGCGACATTGCGGTGGACAGATCGGACCCTTGACTGACATTTTTGACACTTTTGGGGGTACCAGTGACATTTCTACAGTAATCAGTGCTATATATATGCACTGTTACTGTAAAAATGACACTGGCAGGGAAGGAGTTAATTTTATTGGAGAGGGAGGGGTTAATGTATGCCTGGTGCTTACTGACGTGTGGGGGGGGGACACAAGGACAGATCGGATGTTCAGCTATGCTGAACACTCCGATCTGTCAGTCCCTGTCACTATGGAGATCCCCGACGATCGGGGCAGAGCAGCGGCAATCGCCGCTGCTCCTCCGCTGGCCCGACTCCCGCTGTGAATGAACACAGCGGGAGCGAGCCTCCGGCGGCGCGCGAGCGCCGCCCACAAGGGGCGGAGTCCAGCGACGTAGGTCTACGTCGCTGGACGGGATCGCGGCACTTTGCCGCAGTAGCCTCCATGTGAGCGGAGGTAAAGTGGTTAGCTAACAATTGCACGGACGTGCAACGCTGTACCCAAACAAAATTGATGTATTTTTCTACCCACAAATAGAGCTTTCTTTTGGTGGTATTTGATCACCTGTGAGATTTTTTTTGCGCTATAAACAAAAAAGAGCGACCATTTTGGAAAAAAAACAATATTTTTTTCTTTCTGCTGTAAAAAAAATGAAAAAAGAAATTGAATTTCTTCATAAATTTAGGGCAATATTTATTCTGCTACATATTTTTGGTAAAAAAAAAAAAAATCACAATAAGCAAATATTGATTGGTTTGCGCAGAAGTTATAGTGTCTACAAACTATGGGATTTTTTATATTTTTACATTTTTTTTTTACCAGTAATGGTGGCGATCAGCGACTTACAGAGGGACTGCGATATTGGGGCAGACAGTCTGGACACTAAACAAATGCACTATCAATGTACTAATGACACTGGCTGGGAAGGGGGTTAAACATCAGGGGCAATCAAAGGGTTAAATGTATGCCTAGCCAGTGTTTGTGCACTGTGTGGGAGGTGCTTTTACTAGTGGAAGGCATTAATCCAAGTTACTGCCTTACAGGAACACAGGATCCAAGTCTTCCCTACTGTCAGAACAGCGATCTGCCTTGTTTACATAAACGGATCGCTGTTCTGGCTCTCTGCTTAAAAATTTGACAGGTGCCAGTGTACATCGAGTCCGTGGTACCCGCAGAGGCAGTGCTGGGACAAGGTCATCAGAGCAAGGATGCCAAACTGCGCCCCCCCCCTCCCTTAGGGTTAGGGCCAGGGCGCTCCCTATCCCTGCAATAAACCATTGCACCCAGGGCAGCTTCCTCTCCTGCCCACCCCTTGTCCTGCGCAGAGGGGTGGGATGCCGGCGGCGCGAATGTGCGCCTCAACCGTGCCACTTTGCTGCAGTATAACTACGTTTTATGGTTGGCAAGTGGTTAACCACTTTAAGACCGGAAGGATTTGCCCCCTTCCCGACCAGGCCCTATTTTGCATTACTTTAACGGACAATTGCGCGGTCGTGCGGCGCTGTACCCAAACTAAATTTACGTCCTTTTTCCCCACATATAGAGCTTTCTTTTAGGAATATTTGATCACCTCTGCGATTTTTATTATTGAGCTATAAACAAATAAAGAGCGACAATTTTGGAAAAAAAATAACAATATTTTTCACATTCTGCTATATGAAATTGCCAAAAAAAAAATTTCAAAATCTAAATTTTTTTAACATTTTAGGCCAATTTGTTTTCTGCTACATTTTTTTGGGTTTGCACAAAAGTTATCGCGTCTACTAACTACTGAAAAGATTTATGTCATTTTTTTTTTTTTTTACTAGTAATGGCAGTGATCTGCGATTTTTTTGCGGGACCGCGACATTGCAGCGGACAGATCGGACCTCTAACTGACATTTTTGACACTTTTGAGGGGTCCAGTGACATTACTACAGTAATCAGTGCTAAAAATATGCACTGTCACTGTACTAATGACACTGGCAGGGAAGGGGCTAACACTGTGGGTGATCAAGGGGTTACATGTGAGCCTAGGGGAGTGATTCTAACTGTGGGGGGGTGTGGCTTCTGAGATGACCATAGAGACATGTGATCCAATATAGAAGGATCACATGGGCTCTATGATCATTCCAGAGAGAAGAACGGTCAGCTGTGTTTACAACATCTGACCGTTCTTCTCTCTCAGCGGGGAGCGGTCGCGGGTGTCATGCGGCAATCGGAGCCTCCTGACACCCGCTGCTGAGTGGGAGCGGGAGCGTGGCGGTTACGGCGCGCGCTCATCCCCCTAGCTTCCCGCGCGCGACCGACGTAGATCTACGACGGTTTGCGCAGGAGAGTCACCCTGCCGCAGTAAAAAGGCGGCGGGTGGTTGAGAAGTGGTTGAACTAATTTTAGTAATAATAACGAACTGAAATAAAAATATAAGTCTAAACAAGAATCACACACACTGAAAATTCTGTTCCCTTACATTGGTGGTCAGTGAAATGCTCCCTTTCCATGAGTCCCT
The DNA here is from genome assembly GCF_965119305.1 of Pelophylax lessonae. Taxonomy (NCBI): domain Eukaryota; kingdom Metazoa; phylum Chordata; class Amphibia; order Anura; family Ranidae; genus Pelophylax; species Pelophylax lessonae. Next base: position 15,121,732 of record NC_138774.1, read on the forward strand.
GGGCCCTTTACTCCCGTCGTCAGGCCCTTATACACTGCTGCAGCTTGAGATACATAAAGTCGCACGACAAGTCAAAACACATTCCTTTCAATTGATAAAAAATAAACAATTAACACTTCTATTTCTGAAAGCTTTTATCATTTACAACATTAGCATCACATCGACCTAAAACTTTTCCCAGTAATGGCTTAGAAACACTTACACAGTGCTGGGACAAGGCCATCCGGCACCCAGGCCGAACCAGATGCCAAACTGCGCCCCCCAAGATGTAGGAGCATAAATTCCCTTTGCAAGACAAAATTCTTCTACCCCCCAAAAAAATCTCTCCCTCTTCCCAGTATAAATCCCTTGCTTAAATCCCTCCAGCACAAATCTCCCCTCCATCCCCCCTCCCAACCACCCAACTCAAATCCTCTCACTTACCAATTCCCCGCTCTTAGCGCAAATCACACAGACCCCCCTCAACATATCCCCTCCTAGCACAAATTTCCTCCCCTCTCCCAAATCAAACCTTCTAGCACCTCCTCCCCAGACCTCCCTCTTAGCACAAATCTTCTTCCCCCCACCCCCCAGTACAAATCCCCCCTGAACCACCCATCCTAGCACACCCCTACCCTCAAATACCCCTCTTAGACCAAATCTTACCCCCTTCTGTCCCCCAAACCCCCCTCCTCCCTACACAAATCGCTCACCAATTCCCCCAGCACGCATTCCCCTTCCCCTCTTCAAGCACAAATCTCCCCCAAACCCCCTCCTAGCACAAATTCACCCTACCCTTTTTCCCCTTCCAGCACTAATCCCCCCCCCAAATCACCCCTCCTAGCACAAACCCCCCCCCCCCAGCACAAAGCTCCCCTTCCCCTCTTCCAACACAAATTCCCCGGATTTGGAGACATTTACTTTTAAGCCCGAGATTGAACCAAAGTCTTGGAACAGTTGAAATACTTTAGGGGTGGAGATCAGGGGGGATGGGAAAAAGATCAGTAGGTCATTCGCGAACAACGAGCATTTATGTTCCTGGGGACCACAAGAGACTCCCTTAATATCAGCGTGCGATCTATTGGCGATTGCCAAGGCTTCAATAGCTATTTCGAAACTTAAAGAAAATAAAGGACAGCCCTGTCTGGTCCCTTTTTTGATGTCTAAAGGGTTAGAATAATGGCAAATCAAACGGAGCTGTGCTTTCGGAGCCGAGCAAAGAAACTGAATGATTCCCAAGAATATAGAGCCGAAACCCCATCTTCCTAGTATTTGAAAAAGGGAAGGGCCATATCAAAGGCTTTCTGGAGGTTAATGGACAAAAGAAAGCCTTCCTGCGGGGTGCCCCCTTCCCAGTGAGAGTGTAGCAACGAAATTATATCTATGGCTCCCCTAACTTGGTGTGGGCTCTGCCTCCCAGGGATGAAACCCACCTGGTCCTTGTGAATATATTTAGCTATAAAGCTCGACAGTCTAGATGCAAGAATTTTCGATATATATGTTTAAGGTCGTTATTAATAAGTGATATCGGACGATAGTTACTAAAATCACTTACATCTTTTGGGAATAATGGAGATATATGCTGAGTTTCAATCCCTGTCCAGGAGGTTTCCATCTCGAAGGGAGCTAACCACTTGCCGACCGCCGCAAGTACATATACTGCGACGGTCAGCCCCCCCCCCCCCCCCCTGGGCAAAGTGACGTATGGGTACGTCACTCGCCTGCGAGCCAATAGGGGGCGAGCGCGTGCCGCCGGAGGCACGCACCCGCCCCCTCCCGTTCACTGCCATCCCTGTGCGAGTGACCGGCGGCTCCGATGTCCTCCAGTCACTCGCGATCTCCTGCTGGAGAGGGAGAAAGGCAGGCGGCTAATGTAAACAAAGCCGCCTGTCATTCTCCCTGGTGTAACTGCAGAGATCATACGATCCTGCTATGTAGGATCGTATGTCTCTGTGGTTACATCAAAAGCCACGCCCTTTACAGTTAGAAGCACGCCCCTAGGGACACACTTAACCCCTGGATGTCTAATAAAGTTAACCCCTTCCCTGCTAGTGTCATTTTTACAGTAACAGTGCATATTTATAGCACTGATTACTGTAGTATGTAGTAATGTCACTGGTACCCCCAAAAGTGTCAAAAATGTCAGTCAAGGGTCCGATCTGTCCGCCGCAAAGTCGCAGTCCCGCAAAAAAAAAACTCAGATCACCGCCATTACTAGTTAAAAAATAAAAACAATAAAAATGACATAAATCTTTCCCTTAGTTAGTAAACGCAATAACTTTTCCGCAAACCAATCAAAATACGCTTATTGCAATTTTTTTCACCAAAAATATGTAGCAGAAAACAAATTGGCCTAAAATGTAAAACAATTTTGATTTTTACTTTTTTTTGGGGGGGAATTTCATATAAAAAAAATGTGAAAAATAGTGTTATTTTTTCAAAATTGTCGCTTTTTTTTGTTTATAGCACAAAAAGTAAAAATCGCACAGGTGATCAAATACCACCAAAAGAAAGCTCTGTTTGTGAGAAAAAAAGGACGTCAATTTCATTTGGGTACAGCATCTTATGACCGCGCAATTGTCCGTTAAAGTCACGCAGTGCCGAATCTCAAAATAGGCCCTGGTCTTTGAGCAGCCAAATCCTCCGGGGCTTAAGTGGTTAAAAAATGGAGCCATATAGGGGAAAAAGGAGGGGCCAAATTTGCAACCGAAAAACAGTCAGGCCCAGGCACTGAGCCTGGTCTGAGAAATTTAATGGCCTCCAATATCTCCTCTGGTGTTAAAGATTTATCGAGTAGTTCCCTATGTGTCTGTGTGAGTTTGGGTAGGGGAAGATCCCTAAGAAATTTCTCCAATCTACGCAGGAGAGGATTGTGATTCATACAAATTAGAATAGAAAGTTTGAAAAGTTTCCATGATAGGGTTTTGGGTCAAGCCCCCTGATGAAGTGTGAATTTTGGGGAAGGATAAGGTACGCTGTCTAGGGCATAGTTTGTTTGCCAATTTAGAACCTATCTCTCATGGCCCACTTTATGCAGACACCATTTCTTCTATGCCACAGAACGCACAAGAGAAGAGGGAAGAGGAGGAGAATTCTGGCATTTTTGAAGGCATTGAAGCAGAGGAAGACATACGTCAATCCTCAACAGATGGTTTTCCATCCACAGAACCCTTGGAAATAGTACGTGCCTGGGAGAAAGCAGTTCCAGATACTATAATCCTCAGTGACCCACGAGGAGTCTGCTTCTCATGCCTCCGCAAACTTGCAGTGCATGGGCTCCATCATGCCTCAAAGCCTGCGAAAGGACCCAAGAATACCTGGCATCCAGGAGAAGGATCACTATTGGTTGGCAAACCCTCCTTGACCAACCTTACAAGGGGAAAGTCTCAGAACCCATCCCATCCCCACAGAGGACACTTTAAAGAGGAGTTGATCTAATGCTTTTCCCCAACTCTGGTAAGTTACGGTATCATGGAAAATGTAGTTTTGAGGCTTCTGTTGGTCAAGAGAGAGTGGTGGAGAAGGGGTGATGCATTTCACAATTTTTTTTTTTGTTCTCGCCACCCAGGGCTCTCAGATTCCACATCCCATCGGCAGCGTCTGCATCATATGGTGGCCAATTCTTGCTTTCATCAAGAGTACCTCTATAGCGTTACGGTGTGAAGGCACCTTCGACACCTAATGACCAATTTTTCTGCACCTGTTACTTCTATCCAAAGTCTGCGGAAGAGACACCAGAATGTATCCAAAAAATCTCTAGTCTGGTTCCCAGTGCACTACATTGTGGCCTCATCATACAGACTGTCTCCCCAAGTCGTTGTTTAAAAAATAAAGAAAGCTTGCAGGGAAAATGTTATTTTTTTGGATTTATAAATGCAATTATTTCTGCAGCAGCTTATGTACACAGTACAGATATGCCACTTTACAGGTAGACTACAGGGACCCCGCCCACAGGCACTATATTGAAACTAAATTTTTATTTTTAATTCTCATTTTTATGCTTTCAATTTAAGCTCCAGTAAATCACTGCTTCCTTTGAAATGAAGTTTTCATTGATACATGTCCCCCAGGGCAGTACCCGGACCCCCATAGCCATTGTATGTCCAATTACTTGCATATAAACCTTCAAAATGGGCACTTTTGATTTTTTCAGCTCGGGTCCCATAGACTTCAATAGGGTTCGTTACTCAGTTCCAAACGTGTGCGATGTTCGAAAGTTCTGCTGCAAACCGATCAGGGGGTCGTTCGGCCCATCCCTAATTATCACAAAAGGTGCTCTATCGGGTTGAGGTCAGAACTCTGTGCAGGCCAGTCAGGTTTCTCCACCCCAAACTCGCTCATCCATGTTTTTATGGACCTTGCTTTGTGCACTGGTTCAAATCATTTGGTGGAGGGGGGATTATGGTGTGGGGTTGTTTTTCAAGGGTTGGGCTTGGCCCCTTAGCTCCAGTAAAAGGAACTCTTAAAGCAGAGTTCCGGCCTCGGGGTCAATTTGAGCTAAAAATACCCCCGGGACAGTCAGGGCTAGTACATTCCACAATGGATAGCCTCTGAACTGTCCCGGGTCGCACTTACCTGTAAGAAGAAATACTTACCTTGAACATTTCTTCTCCAGCGCTGCCATCTTAGGTGTGGGCAGCTGAAGCCGCAGCGTCCCTCTTCGTGTCCTCTTCCGTGACGTCGGAGTCCCACAATGCACTGCACCGGCCCCGCTCGTCACTTCCGGTGCAGACTCGTCACCCTTGCACAGCTTCTGGGCATGCCCAGAAGCTGTTTAGCAGTGAAAGCCGTGCCTGCACCGGAAGTGACGAGCGGGGCCGGTGCAGGCGCATTGATTACTGGGAGCGATGACGTTCAGCTCCCAGGAATCATCGCAAACCGGAAGTGACGGCGTGGGCCGCGGCCGCAGAGGGAGAAAGTGGAAGGAAGCTGAGTATATTTTCTTCTATAATAAGGTAAGTGACCAAAAAATAAATAAAAATCGCCAGTATCCATTTCTTTTTCAGGTTCCCCTTAGCAAGCGGATGGCCCAAAATCGGTTTTATCGATTTTGAGGCCGGAACTCCGCTTTAAGGTGTCAGCATACCAAGACATTTTGGACAATTTCATGCTCCTAACTTTGTGGGAAGAGTTTGGGGATGACCCCCTTCCTGTTCCAACATGACTGCGCACCACTGCACAAAGCAGGTCCATAAAGACATGAATGAGCGAGTTTGGGGTGGAGGAACCTGACTGGCCTGCACAGAGTCCTGAGCTCAACCTGACAGAACACCTTTGGGATGAATTAGAGTGGAGACTGTGAGCCAGGCCTTCTCATCCAACAAAATTGCCTGACCTGACAAATGCGCTTCTGGAAGAATGGTCAAACCTTTCCATAGACACTCTCCTAAACGTTGTGGACAGCCTTCTCGGAAGAGTTGAAGCTGTTATAGGGTGGGCCAACTCAATATTGAACCCTACGGCCTAAGACTGGGATGCCATTAAAGTTCATGTGCGTGTAAAGGCAGGCGTCCCAATACTTTTGACAATATAGTGTATGTGAACCGATCCTTAAAATTCCATTTCTCTATTTTTGGTACATTGCATTGTTACCACCACATGATCGTGTAAATGGGCCCTATGCTTGTACTTTATTGATTTTAAAATAAAAAAAAAATAGAAAAAAAAAATAGAAAAGAAGTACAGAAGTTTTAAAAATAATAAAAAAAATTACTTTGAAGGTAGAGAGAATGCCTGTCTCAGTTCTTCAGTTACAAGCATGTTGAGTTTAACTTTTCTGCCGTCTTTGTGCTCTTTTTATTGACACGAAGGCGATTTCTCGGGGGCTTCTCGGCTGCGGCTGTCTGTAACCTCGGCGGTGTCGCCGGGTCTGGGAATAGTTTCAAACTCCTGATCTGGCAGCAATTCTTACCTGTGTAGCTGTGAGTTATTGGCACAATAAGAAGCGCAGAGGCCAGCTCCTTCTCATCAGGCCTCTCCTAATTACCTCGACTTATTTGAAGTGAAATTTTTACAGCCGAAGGGCAAGAAAACATTAGAAAAGCTCAGCGGATGTGATCTGGCGGCTCAGGAAAGTACCCCGTGGCTTCGCTGTCCCTGTATTTTTAATAAACCCAGTTACCTTACAGAGCACTAATACAAAAAAAAAAGTTTATTTGAGACACAAAAAAAAAAAATAAGTTTTCAGATGAAATGAAAAAAGTTAAATTTGTAACACTTTGGTGTATCTTTGAGAACTGAAACTTCACGTCGAAAAGAGAAAATGGAGGAGAAAGGCAGAAAAAAAAAATCAACTAATGTCCCATTCCCAGCATTGCATGCGTTTTTACCATGTTGCATTAAAACAGAAAATTGTATCATACTTACCGTAATTTTCCTTTCCTGGTGCCTATCCATGGCAGCATACATGTGGTAGAAGCCCCGCCTACTTCCTCCCACAGGACCAGTGCATAGCTATAATAAGTTAACACCCACACAACAACCCATTCCCTGTAGGAATTAATTGGGTGGGTTCAGTATGCTGAATGGCTCCTGTCAGAGGCGTAACTAGAACCTTCAGGGCCCTCGGACCCCTTGCCTTCAAGCTTGGGGCTCTTCCCACTGATCCTGGGGCCCTTTACTCTCATTGTGGGACCCTTCTGCAGTGGGCTCCCTTCCTGCCATCTTGGGGCCTCCCCATGCTGGTGGAATGCCCGGTCGCAAGTGTGACCTTTGCGATCCTGGAAGTTCACCCACTGGTGTCAGTAGTTTTTATTTTTTGGTATTTTAATTGTATTATTTTTTATCATTTTGTTTTATTTTTTTTACAATGTGACTGACTATGACTCTGTCCATTCAGAAAAGGAAGGAGCTGGTAAATTACATATTTAACGACCCCTTCTTGCTTCTCTATTGTGATGCATCCCCTGCAGCAGCCGACAGGAGAGGGGAGGGAGCACAGTAGGGTGGGGGCAGCACAGTGGGGGGAGGGGTCCAGCGGAGAACACAGGGGCCCAGAGACAGCAGAACACAAGTGAGCTGGATAGGAGGAGTGGCGGGGGGGGGGGGGGCAGCATATAGAGGAACCAATCTCCTCCATTTTCCTCCTGCAGCTACAGAGGAGGAAAAAGGAGGACAGTGATTTCTCTACATGCTGCCCCCGCCGCCCCTCCTATCCAGGTGTACAGGGGAGCCGCACAGTAAGCATGGGGCCCGGTACAACTGCAACCCCTGCAACCCCTGTAGTTACGCCCCTGGCTCCTGTATTAGAGAGACATATCTCTGGAGGGATGAGAACAGGAGGCACAGAGCAGGCATTGTCTGGGGAAGGGAACTGTTAGATGGACTAGCAGATTTGAAGTGTTTGTAAAGGCACAAGGTTTTTTACCTTCATGTATTCTATGCATGAAGGTAAAAAAAAAAAACAACCCCCCAAATGCTTACCGGAGCCCCCTCTTAATCCAGTGATGTCCTTGCCTCTCCGTGGACTCGAACATCGGATTGGCTTTTGGCAGCAATGCTGTCAACCACAGCCAGTGAGCCAATCAGGAGACGGGGGCGTGCCGAGCCGCAGCTCCGTGTGTGTGTATGGACACACAGGGTCGTGGCTCAGGAGCGTGCCTATTTGGGTTCCCCCAGAGCAAGCTGCTTGCTGTGGGGGCACCCGGTAAGAGGGAGGGGCCAGCAGTGCCCACGGGAACCCAAGAAGAGGAGGGTCCAGGCTGCTCTGTGCAAAACCACTTCACAGGGCAGGTAAGTATAACATGTTTGCTATTTAAAAAAAAAAAACAAGAGTTTAAATTTTTTAATTAGTTACAGCGAGTTGTTTTTTTTTTCTCCTTTTGGGAAAAAGGTTTTATATGAATATAAAAAAGCTGATGACTCTAATCACCCCTGTCAGTGGTAAATGGTTTGCCTCATCTTGTAAACTGATACATTCTGCTGGAGAGCTTGATATTTTGAAAAACAAGGGACTTCCTGGCTGGATCACCCCTTCAATACCGGGCACTTTCATCCCCTTCCTGCCCAGGCTCATTTTCAGCTGTCACAATTTTAATGTAAATTGCAGAACTGTACCCATATGAAATTTTTGTTGTTTGTTTCAAACAGAGCTTTCTATTGGTGGTATTTAACCACCACTGTTTTTTTTTTTTGCTAACTAAACGAAAAAATCCAAAATGTTTGAAAAAAAAAAATAGTTTTTGTCATAAAATTTTGCAAATAAATAATCTGTCTTCATTAATTTAGGCAAAAATGTATTCTGCTACATTTCTTTGGGGAAAATATCCCAAATCAGTGTATATTATTTATTCTGTATCAAAGATATATATACTATGGTATATATCTGAAAATCGATCAATCCTGACAGTACAGATATTTCCCCAAATGAGCCCTATTTGAAAAGAAGACATTCCAAGGTGTTTAGTAAGAGGCATGGCGAGTTTTTTGAGGCTGCAACTTTTTTTTTACATACTGTCACCAGTGCAGTACAGTGTCATCATATAACTGGTGTAGCGGTGATTAGGGACACTGACTGGTGACAGTATGTAAAATAAATTTAAAAAAAGAAAACATTTTAATTATTTTGTTTTTAAACTTTAAATAAAAAAAGAATAAAGCAAACATTTTAATTATTTTGTCACATTTTTTAATGATTTTTTAACACTCAGTGACCAGAGCAATACAGTTTTACCATAGTAACAGAATCATGATTTATTTTTATTTTTTTTACACATTATGATTGGTTATACCAGTGAATTTAATTGGTATAAGCAATAAATATAAGCAAGCAGTGCAGAAAAGTGGCCTCAGATAACTGGTGTGGTGGTGATTAGAGACACTGACTGGTGACAGTATGTAAAATAAATTTAAAAAAAGCAAACATTTTAATTATTTTATTTTCAATTTTTAAATTTTAAATTTTAAATAAAAAAAAAAAGAATAAAGCAAACATTTTATTTATTTTGTCACATTTATTTTTTAAATTATTTTTTAACACTCAGTGACCAGAGCAATACAGTTTTACCATAGTAACAGAATCATGATTTATTTTTATTTTTTTACACATTATGATTGGTTATACCAGTGAATTTAATTGGTATAAGCAATAAGTATAAGAAAGCAGTGCAGAACAGTGGCCTCTTATAACTGGTGTGGCGGGGATCAGGGACACTGACTGGTGACAGTATGTAAAATAAATTTTAAAAAAGCAAAAATTTAAATTATTTTGTTTTCAATTTTTAAATTTTAAATAAAAAAAAAGAATAAAGCAAACATTTTATTTATTTTGTCACATTTATTTTTTAAATTATTTTTTAACACTCAGTGACCAGAGCAATACAGTTTTACCATAGTAACAGAATCATGATTTATTTTTATTTTTTTTACACATTATAATTGCTTATACCAGTGAATTTAATTGGTATAAGCAATAAGTATAAGAAAGCAGTGCAGAACAGTGGCCTCTTATAACTGGTGTGGCGGTGATCAGGGACACTGACTGGTGACAGTATGTAAAATAAATAAGAAAAAAGCAAACATTTTAATTATTTTGTTCTTAATTTTTAAAAAAAAAAAAAAAAAAAAAAAGAATAAAGCAAACATTTTAATTATTTTGTCACATGTATTTTTTAAATGTTTTTTTTTAACACTCAGTGACCAGAGCAATACAGTTTTACCATAGTAACAGAATCATGATTTATTTTTATTTTTTTTTTACACATTATGATTGCTTATACCAGTGGATTTAATTGGTATAAGCAATAAGTATAAGCAAGCAGTGCAGAACAGTGGCCTCATATAACTGGTGTGGCGGCGATCAGGGACACTGACTGGTGACAGTATGTAAAATAAATAAGAAAAAAGCAAACATTTTAATTATTTTGTCACATTTATTTTTTTAATTATTTTGTTCTTAATTTTTAAATTTTATTTTTTTTTCTCTTTTTTATCACTTTTTTTTTCTTAACACTGTTACTAGAGCATGGATCAGGGTTTTTTCTTTCTTTTACACATTATGATTGCTAACACCAGCAAATTTAAAGTGTTACTAAACCCCGTTGTGGAAGTTTTATTAGGTATTAAATGGACATTTTTCAGGATGTGTTTTATTTAGCTTGGCATTATGGCTCTTATTTGCTTGCTTCATTAGAGCATGTACGGGCAAACCGGCATTGAGGGAAAGACTACTAGCAGTGAAAACCTTCCCTTAGATGTGTAGGAGCGTTCGCTCTACATAGACGTCTCTGCTGGCGAACACTCCATGCGCAATGCGTGGGTCTGTTTGCTGGTAAACATCTATGTGTATTGTGGTGCAGAGTTCAAGGATCAAGCATCAAGGATATGACCACCAGCGGGGGGCCCCTGTATAATGTGCAGATTTGTTCGCTCAGTGGAAATATGTTTGCTCTGTGAAGTCAACATTGTTCTGATATCTATCTGCCTTTATAAAGGGATACACGCGCATGTTTTTCTACTGTGCCTGATCACCATAGTGGAAACAGCATGTTTCTTTTACTGCAGATAGCCTCACGTCTATGGGAAGAGTAGTATAATCATATTAGGCATTGTTCTCTGAGCCTTGCTGAGTGGGATTCACGCCAGTAGTAGTGGTGGGAATACATGCACGAGTTTGATCAGAGCAGTGTTCACGGTTCTACGCGCTGGTTTTATTGTGTAGTGTTAGGCGCAAATTCTGCTACAAGTAGGTTTCATTGTTAACCAATGGCGGGAAGCCGTGCGCTGTTCTGCTCCTTCACGATTGTGTACTCTTCCCTCTTTTTATTGTATATTTGAATGTATACAGGTGCATCATTGATTGATTCTATGTGAGTGACTTATGTCATGTGACGACTGACTGTACATTTGGAACTGATTGGCTGATGTTGTATAGCCAGGGCCGAGATAAGGGTTGGGCAGGAGGGCCGGCTGCCCTGGGCACCGAGGTATCATGTGAGGTTGGGGGGGGGGGCACCACAAGGATATTGGGGGGAGGAGATTCATGTTGAGAAGGAGAATTTTGGGGAGCAACAGGGGCATGAACTGTTCTAGGAAGGGAAATTTAGGGCGGTGTGCTAGGAATGGTGATTTGAGGGGATTTGTGTTAGGAGGGGGAATTTGGGGGGTTTGTGCTGTAAAATTGAAACAGTAGAGGGGAAATGTTTTTATAGGGGGGTATAGCTAGGGGGATTTGTGCTAGAATGGGGGAGGGGACTCGTGCGGGAAGTGGAGGGTTTTAAATGGAGGAGAGGATGTAGGCTTGGAGAGGATTTTTTTTTTTTGGGGGGGGGGGAGGGAGATTGGTGCTGGGAGCATATGGGGAGAGGTTTTGAGCTGGTGGGGATGGGGTGGGGGCACAAAGATTTGTGTTGGGAGGGGGGATTTCAGCAGGGGGCAGATTTGAACTGGAAGGAGGGGGGATTTATGCTTAGGTGGTGAGCAGTAAGATTAGTGCTCAATTTCTCCTGGGGGGGGTGGGGGGGGGTTTTGTTGACATATAATGCTCTTTTTTTATGGGGGGGGTGCAATTTGTCATGTTCTCCCTGGGCTCTAGGTGGCCTCGTCCCAGCTCTGTGTATAGCTATCACTTCCTGCTGTAATCCCTGTGTTGTCCCATAAATAAACGGAGCTCAATGCTTTAGGCAGGACATTCTATCGAGCATCCAATGTGATAACAGCCTGTGTGTCTGTATTACTGGGTACTGGATATATAATATACATGGATAAATACCTTTTCTCAGCAGTACATAACAGCCTTGTGACTTTTATCAGTTCCTAGTAAAAACAATGCATAAAAACAGTCGCAAATATACATTTAACAATTATATATATACAGTATATAAATGATTAATTAATTATTCTTTATGGGGATGTTGGTGCAGTACTAAATTTACTATCTTGGCACCATCTATTTAATTATTTTCTTCTCCATAAATTATTAATGGTTGCTAATAAAACATCCCAGGTCGAAATCTTTATTAATACCACCCAGGGCGAATGTATTCACCAAGATTCCGTCTTACTCAGCTCTCTAACAAAGTTGCACCCCCCCCCCAAAGTCTTTTGGGGGCTTCTAATCCCCAAAATTTTAATCCTTTACAATTTTGATTATGTCTTTCTTTAACCACTTGCCGACCGCCTAAAGTGGATATACTGCGGCAGTCAGCTGCTTGCAGGCAAAGCGACGTATCACTATATCGCTCGCTCCCACGCGCCCCCGGCCCCGCTGATGATCTGATTGGGTTCAGAACCGATCAGTCATCAGGTCCAGGTCAATGATTTTTGGCCTGGACCTGTTGATCGGTCCTGCCCAATCAGATACTGACTTGTGCCTGTGTCATGTAAACACAGGCACAGAAAAGACCCTCTCTCTCCTCCCCAAATCCTTTTTGGATTCATCGAGAGGAGAGAGCGGATCTAAACTGAGTACTGCACCAAGCACACCCACACACACACGTAGATAGGTACATTTAACCCCTATCGCCCCCCCCCCTGTTAACCCCTACACCCCCTGTCACAACACACACTGTATATAGTATATAGCATTTTCCTATATACCCATATAAGTGTGACTTGTGACAATGTTTAGCGCTTGCGGCCCTTCCTTTTATACTTAGGTTTCCCTCCCCCCCCGATAAAGATTTAACCCCTGATCCCCCCTGGTCACCCCCAGTTAACCCCTTCCCCCCTGTCACATTGCACACTATAATACAGGTAATATAGTGGTTTACTGTATTTTGTAGTAGTGTGATTGTGACTTGAGTTAGCGCTAGCGAGTTAGTTAGTTTCTTTCCCAAGGAGGTTTAGAGTCCCTGCCACCCCCCCAATAAAGATTTAACCCCCTGATCACCCCCAGTTAACCCCTACACCCCCTGTCACAACACACACTGCATACAGTATATAGCAGTTTCCTATATACCTGAATCAGTGTGACTTGTGACCAGGTTTAGCGCTTGCGGCCGTTCCTTTTAGGGTTAGGATATCCGCCACCCCCCCATAAAGATTTAACCCCATGATCCCCCCCTGATCACCCCCAGTTAACCCCTTTATTGCCCTGTCACAGTGTCACTTTTATAGTGTACAGTTTTTTTTCTGATCACTATTATTAGTGTCACAGGTGACATTAGTTAGTGTTAGCGTCAGTCTTAGATAGCGCAGATCCCCGGCGCATTGTTAGAAATAACCCCTTGATTACCACATACACACACATACACCTTCATTACTAGTATAGTGTTTGAACAGATCAATATCTGATCTCATCAGAACTGTACTAGCATCCCCAATAGTTAAAGCGGTTGTAAACCCAAAATCGCGAACAAAAAAAACAACAAAAAACTGCAAGACAAAGGCATAATGAGCTAGTATGCATTGCATACTAGCTCATTATGTATTACTTACCTTAGAACAAAGCCCCGACACGGACCCCCGAACATCGCTGCGGGCGTTGCCATGATCCCTCACCATCTCTTCCGGGTTCGGCGGCTCTGGCGTGGTGATTGGCTGGAGCTGTGATGACGTCACTCCCGCGCATGCGCGCAGGAGTGATTTTCCGGCAAAACTGAAGGTCCCCCCGGACCTTCTGAGCGCATGCGCCGCTCGCGTGAGCGGCTGCATGCACTGCAAATATCTCCTAAACCGTGCTGGTTTAGGAGATATTAATTGTACCTACAGGTAAGCCTTATTATAAGCTTACCTGTAGGTAAAAGTGTAAAAAAGCGGGATACTACCGCTTTAAGGGTTCCCAAAACGCGGTGTTTGCATGATCAGCACTGATTCCTTCCAGCACCTGCGTTTAACCCCTCCGCCCAGCCCACCCCACCCAGGCAAGTGTAGTAATCAATAGATTACTGTCACTTACAAAAAACACAAAACACACAAAACCGCTGTGTTAGCAGAGTCAGGCCTGATCCCTGCTAGCATTAGCAGTTTTTTTTGGTAGCGGTTGAAATAGTCCTTGACAACCAGGTGCTTTTTTTACCTGTGAGTCACACTACTGTACCGGTAAATTTAGTTGCTAAAATGACCAAACGGTGGTACAGTAGTGCAGAGGCTTACAGTATACTGACCATGTCAGATGAGAGTGATGGGGAAGCCTCACTGGCAGAATCAGGATCAGTATACGAACCTGAAGAGAGCAGCAGCTCCCTGACAGATAGCTCCGACGACGGATGGGTCCCTGTTAGAACCAGGCGTACCTGACCCCATTCTGGAGTTGCTGAGGTGCAGAGATCGCAGCGTGCTCTTATGGAGCAGAGTGTCAGTACTAGTGCCATTCAGCCTTCTGGTGACCTGGCGAGCACCAGCGGCCTAGTACACCCTGGACCTAGTACAACCAGCACTGCAGTAACACTTAGTGACGTGGCGAGTCCCATAAGTGCAGTTGAAGCTGGTGCGGTGGCTAGCACGAGTAGTGGCCCGCAGCCACCATTCGAAGACAGGCCTGTAGTGCCCTCCCTGATGCGCTGGCATATCCTGATTGGCAACCCACTGATACTACAGCGCCGTACTTCCCCCATTCACTGGCCAACCTGGAATCTACATGGAAAATGCCAATTTTACTCCCCTGAGTTTTTTGAGCTGTTTTTCACGGAAGATCTTTTCAGAACTATTGTGGACCAAACAAATTTATATGCTGGTCAATTCATCGCCACCAACCCAAATCCGCCCCTTGCCAGACAATTCAGCTGCAAACCTGTAATGGTTTCCGAGTTTAAGAAGTTTCTGGGCGGCTATATTGGTCCACTAGCCCACTTCACCATATGCATGTGTACTCTGCCTCCATGTCCAAGGCGAGATACGAGCAAATTCTGTGATTTATGCATTTCTTTTTTTTTCCAATTATATCTTTATTTCTTTAAATTCAGTTACATAAATATATAATCAATACCTTTTTACATCTTAATATCCAAAATCATAATATACACAACAACTGTTTCCCATATACGGGACTAATTTCTTCCTATTATTCTGTAACCAAACCCAAATCTCCCATTTTCATTATCTTTTCCCTCCTTCCCCCCTTCCCCAGTCCCCCGGGGTCCAAACAATACACCGAAAAAAAAAAAAAAAAAAAAAAAAAAAGGAAATAATAATATTGAAAAGTAAAAATTTTCTCTCCTCTTCCCCTCTCCTCCTCCTCTCCCCTCTCCTTCTGTTGTTTTTGTTTATCTAATTTCTACAAACTGCTGAACTGTTTCTTGTTCTATAAGTTCCGGTTAACCTTCCTCTGAATTGGTATAATTTTTCCATTGTTTCCATTTCTCCTCATATTTATCATTTTGTTGACGCGAGTATAATACTAATTTCTCCAAATTGCTTATCTCTTCCACTTTCCTCGCCCACATGTTTATGTTAGGTGGCTCGGTATCTCTCCATCTAAGGGATATACATAACTTTGCTGCATTTACTAGATGGGGCATAATCGAGTTTCTATAGTTTTGCACCGGTTTACTAGGGGCATGTAGCAGGAAGAGGGATGGTTCTTTGGGGAAGTTATCTTTCATAATCTTCTGTGTTATCCTCCAAATCTGTTCCAAAAACCCCTCTAGTTTCGAACATGTCCAGAATATGTGAAACATTGTCCCTTTCTCTGTCCCACATCTCCAGCAGCGGTCAGTATTTGAAACAGAAATTTTGTTTAATTTAACTGGGGTGTAATACCATCTGGTAAAGATCTTATAGTTTAGTTCTTGAATTTTAACGCACATTGAGGTTGAAAATACTGACCGTATTATTTGATTTTCTTGTTCTGTTGAAAATGTGATGCCCATTTCCCTCTCCTATTCCCTCAGGAACGGTAATTTACGCCTTTCTGCTGGTAACATTATCAAGGAGTATAATTTAGATATTGTATGTTCCAGAATCCCCTTCTGGATACATAATTTTTCAAATGGTGAAACAGTTTTATCCTCCTGGGATGGTATCTGCAATGTCCCTAGAAAGTGGCGTAATTGCATTGATCTCCAAAAATCTAAACAAAAATAGCCAGAGGCATCTGTTAATTCCTCCATAGTTACCCATCCTGTCTCTGAGACAAAATCTGATATCTGAAATATTCCTTTCTCTGCTAATATCTTGAATTTCTTGTCCTGACAACCTATTTCAAAGTGGGGGTTCCCTAAAACTGGATACAAAATAGAATTTTCTCGTATAAGTTTTTCTTGTTCAAATATTTTCACACAGGTTTTTAACGTATTTCCTATGGTTGGGTGGTTCTTAATTGCTGCTGGTAAATTCTTATAGCACCATGGGGCTCTTTTCAATAAAATCTCGCATTGTGCCTGATTTATGCATTTCAACGACAATGAAATCTTTCATCCTCGGGGAGACCCTGAATATGATCGGCTCCACAAAATTCGGCCCCTCATAGACCACTTCAGTCAACGGTTTGCATCCTTGTTTACCCCCCAACAAGTCGTCTGTGTTGATGAATCCCTGATTACATTTACTGGCCACCTTGCTATGAAACAGTACCTCCCCAGCAAGCGTGCCAAGTACGGGGTCAAGCTGTATAAGCTCTGTGACAGGGCCACAGGCTATACAGTTAGTTTCCGGGTCTACGAGGGAAAAGATAGCACTGTGGAGCCCCCCAACTGCCCAGACTACATAGGGAGCAGCGGCAAGATAGTTTGGGACTTGGTGTCACCTTTATCCGGAAAGGGGTACCATTTGTACGTGGACAATTTTTACACAAGCGTGCCACTTTTTAGTCACCTGCTTGAATTACAAATTGGCGCATGTGGTACCGTGCAACCTAATCACCGGGGCTTCCCCCAATGGCTTGTAAAGTCCCATCTTAGTCGGGGGGAGAGAGTCTGCTTGAAAATGGACAAATTGCTTGCAGTGAAGTGGAGGGATACACGGGATGTTTTCGTTCTGTCCTCCATTCACGCAGACATGACAGTCCAAATTACTACGGCAACTGGTGTTATGGAGAAACCCCTCTGTGTCCATGACTATAACCTTAATATGGGAGGGGTGGACCTTAACAACCAGCTTTTGGCGTCATACTTAGTTGCCCGTAAAGCCAGACGCTGGTACAAAAAAGTGTCTGTTTATTTATTTCAATTGGCTATGCTGACTGCCTTTGTACTATACAAAGCGTCAGGATGAACCGGATCGTTCCGAGAACTCCAGGAAGAGATCATCAATGCCTACCTGTACCCAGGAGGTGTTCCTGCCCAACTTCCCCTTCCAGATGCAGTGAGCCGGCTGCATGAGAGGCATTTTTCACATGTCCTCCCGAGTACCCCTACCCAAAGACGCCCCCAAAGAAGATGTTGTGTCTGTAGCAGGTGCGGATTTAGGCGTGACACCCGTTATTATTGTCCCACCTGTCCTGACCAACCTGGTCTCTGCATTGAGGAATGTTTTGAGTGCTACCACCCACTAGTGGAGTATTAGTGTAGGATACAGCACGACATAGTGTAGGGCACACTAACACAGGGTCTCGAAAGATGTTTGATGGCTATCGACATTTTGAGAGACCCTAAGCTGGAAAGTTGCAGTTCACAAAAAAAAAGTGTAAAAAAAAAAATACAAAAAAAAATAAAATAAAAAAAAAAAGCCAAAGACCGTTGTCATCTCAGTTATTTTTATGTTCTTCTACTCTTCCTACTGTACTTTTACTGTACTTTGTTTGTTTTTCATTCTTTTGTTAACCTGTTTCCCTTGCAGGTACTCGTCGGCTGCAACACTGATTTTATATATTCTGACACAAACAGCGTTTGCGCTCAGCATATATGGATACCTCTGATGGCAGCGCTGTGGTAGGCTGATTTCACCACTACAGTTAAAATACCTTTAGGTATACGTGGAATATTGTCATGTATACCCGCCATTAAGAAGTGGGTGCGGTTAATGATGAGTAATACTACACAATTTTCCTGTGGTGATTTCTGTTAGGTTCTCTTTTTTCGTTCAGCCTACAGGCTGCATGAAAAAAAAAAAAACTACACTATATGCCAAACAAGGACCAGCAATGTACTGGTACGTTGCTGGACTTTGAGTGGTTATACCAGCATGATGCCTGCAGATTTAGGCATCATCTTGGTATCATTTTTTACAGCCAGCGATCAGCTTACATGTAAAAGCAATCCTAGCAGATAATTGGCCGCTAGACTGCTTTTACAAGCAGTGGGAGGGGACTCCCCTCCCCCCTCCCGCCGCCTTCCGCGGTTTTTCTGGGGGCTCTCCTGTCCCACCGGTTAACCCGAGAGTGCAGCCGGTGGTTCAATTATCTAACAATAGAGCTGATTGGAGATGAGAATGGCTCCAATCATCTCTATAGCCTAAGATACCTGAAGCTACGAGCATTTTATGACTTCTGTTTCGCCAGAAATAAACAGCACCATTGGGAAATTGGGAAAGCATTTTATCACACCAATTTTGGTGTGCTCAGATGCGTTAAGGTCAGAGGAGAGATCTAGAGTCTAAAAGACCCCAATTTTTTAAAAAAGAGTACCTGTCACTACAGATTGCTATCATAGGGGATATTTAAATTCAGTGTGATAACAATAAAAATGATTAAAAAAAAAAATGAAAGGAAAGGTGTCAAAATAATATAAAAAAGCAAAATAAAAAAAAAAATCAATCCCCCTGTCCCCCCGCAAAGGCGCATGCAAGCGTTGGTCTAGTGTCATATGTAAACCGCAATTGCAGCATGCATGTGAGGCATCGCTGCGAACGCCAGGTTGAGGGCAGTAATTCTTGCAGTAGACCTCCTCTGTAAATCTAAAGTGGTAACCTGTAGAAATGTACATGGTTTGTTGCCGCTGCACAGGCATGCACAATTTTTTAGTATGTCATGTTTGGTATCTATGTACTCGGCATAAGATCATCTTTTAAATTTTACCAAACAATTTTGAATTATACAGTGTATTTGTGCATTAAATTAAAAAAAAAATGCAGAAATTGTGTTTGGAAAATCTGTGCGCAAGTACCGTGTGACAAAAAAATTTGCAACGTCCACCATTTTGTTCAGTAGGGCCTCTGCTTTAAAGAAATATATAATGTTTGGGGGTTCAAAGTAATTTTCTAGTAAAAAAAAATATTTTTTCATGTAAACAAAAAGTCACAGAAAAGGCTTGGTTTTCAAGTGGTTAGAAGAATGGGTGATGTGTGGCTAAGATTGAGCATAAAATGCCGGGACAGTTCAAATGCACACCAGATGACCCCTTTTTGAAAAGTAGACACCCAAAGCTATTTGCTGAGAGGCATATTGAGTCCATAGAGTATTTTATATTTTTTAGGAAGTTGACAATTTTTTTTTTTGTCTCTAACATCCACCATCTCCATGATGTTGTCATGGAGGAGTGGAAGAGGACTCCAGTGGCTCCCTGTGAAGCTCTGGTGAACTCCATGCCCAAGAGGGTTAAGGCAGTGCTGGAAAATAATGGTGGCCCCACAAAATATTGACACTTTGGGCCCAATTTGGACATTTTCACTTAGGGATGTACTCACTATTGTTGCCAGCGGTTTAGACATCAATGGCTGTGTGTTGAGTTATTTTGAGGGGACAGCAAATTTACACTGTTATACAAGCTGTACACTCACTACTTTACATTGTAGCAAAGTGTCATTTCTTCAGTGTTGTCACATGAAAAGATAGAATAAAATATTTACAAAAATGTGAGGGGTGTACTCACTCTTGTGAGATAATGTGTATATATATATATATACACACACACACACATTAAAGTATATAAATATTAAACATAGAAACATTTTATCTACTGTATATGGTTTTTTTTTTATTATTTATTAGTAAACCTAGAGATAGCGGAAGTTCAGTATATTCGAAGTTTGGAAGTTGCTCAGGCCCAGGAACAGTAAAAGTAAACGTGCCCTTTAAAAGATAATCTTGGTTGTCGCCGTTTTGTGTCTCCGCCAGTAATGCCGGTAATAGCTGGCTGTGAGTGAAGATGGAGAAATATACTTTTATTATCCTGTTTAGCATATAGAAGACATTTTTCTTATAAAACATATTTCATTTGGGTGTCAAGTAAATGATCTTTGTGATAATTCCCGCGGGGAGATGTCTATCCGGCCTCAGAGTCTCGGAGATTCTAAAAAAAAAAAAGAGCGGCAAGACTTTATGAAGATGGAAGTAAAAGGTTTATTGTGACATCATTAAAGTAACAGTTAAATACAGAGCGGAGGAGACTGTACACACAGGAGAGCATTAAGAAAAAATAACATTAACCCTTCACAGGTCCTCACCATGAGGGGTCCCGGCTCAGAGAGATTTTTATTTACAACGTAGCATTTTATGTGTTGAGAAGGATCTCCAGGTTAGCTGGGTCTCTGCAATTTCCAGACAACTAAATACAAATTTAGGAACGAGAAAACAAATTTATTTCTTGTGTTTCCCACTTTTTGGAAAGGTCTTTGGCAGAGGGGGCTCTAGGCTTTGTGAGGCCTAAGGAAAAACTTGGACATGAGGTTCTACTCACGCCCAAAATGGGAAAAATAACTCAAGTGATAAAAATGAACTGTATAAATTGCATATATTAAGAGCCTTAAATCCTTTGAACTATGAATTCACAGTTTCTAGAATTTTCTTTAACCAATTCTTCATTGATCAAAGATCCTTAAACATTGAGTATGTACAGTATATATATATTTATATATATATATATATATATATATATATATATATATACTTCATTCTTGCCAACTGTCCCATTTTTGCCGGGACAGTCCCGGCAAATAGAAGCCTGTCCCGAGTAATTTACATCGTCCCGGCAATGTACTTACTTACACTTTGCACTTTATTTATATCTACATATTCCATTTTTTGTATGGTCACACCTGAGCACATTTCACACTTTAGAATTGCAGGGAATTGTAATGAGAATTTTAAACTTTAGGCAGAAGTAGTGCAGCTGAATGGGAGAATTATTCCAACTCTGCTAGTTTGGCCTCAAGTTTAAAATTCCCTTTTCAATTTCCTGTAATTCTCTCTTTATTGAGTAGACCCTATAATCTGATAATAAGTAGGTGGAGATTAATAATGTGGAGTGGGCGGAGCTTCAGTGAAGTGGGTGTGGTAAGTAATTGATAGCTGTGCTGCAAAGTGTCCCTGGAAATTTTTTTCAAATGTTTGCAACTATGATACTGTATATAACCACACATACAGTATATTACACACACACAAATATAGATAAAATGTGCGCGGCTGCAACTAGCAACAAAAGTCAAAGACCATGTTTCTCCATTTACATGAAAGTCAGATTACTACAACCCAGCCAGGACAGAGTCCCCCCTTACATCAGAGTCTGCAGGATTCCTCCTTACAGTGCAAGGGGACCTTTGATGTAAAGGGGAATGCTGCAGACTTCCTTGAAAGGGGAACTTTGATGTAAGGGGAGGTTCTGGTGACCAGAGATCACCTTATATCAAAGTGCACAGCATTCCCCTTTACATTAGAGTTCCCCTTTACATCAGGGTCTGCAGAGGTCCAATGGGAACTATGATGTGGGGGGGATCTGGTGATCACAGACCACCTTCCACAGCGTTAATGCACTAAGGTAACGGGGTTACTGATATAAGGGGAAACCTTTATATCAGTGCTCCCTTACCTTACCGTATTCACTCGTCCCCCCCCCCCCCGACTGGCCCTCTCCTTCTCCTCCAGCCACCCAAGGGTCCTCTCCTTCTCCTCCAGCCATCCAGGGGCCCTCTTCTTCTCCTCCAGCCATCCAGGGGTCCTTTCCTTCTCCTCCAGCCATCCAGGGGCCCTCTTCTTCTCCTCCAGCCATCCAGGGGCCCTCTTCTTCTCCTCCAGTCACCCAGGGGACCTATCCTTCTCCTCCAGGCACCCAGGGGCCCTCTTCTTCTCCTTCAGCCACCCAGGGGCTCACTCCTTCTCCAGCCACCCAGGGTCCCTCTCCTTCTTCTTGAGCCACCCAGGGGTCCTTTCCTTCTCCTCCAGCCAGCCAGGGGCCCTCTCCTTCTCCTCCAGCCACCCAGGGGCCCTCCCCTTCTGCCCCAGCCACCCATGGGCCTTCTTTGTCTCCACCCACCCAAGGACCCTCTCCTCCTGCAGCCACCCAGGAGCACTCTCCTTCTCCTCCAGCCACCCAGGGGCCCTCTCCTTTTCCTCCAGCTATCCAAGGGCCCTCTCCTTCTCCTCCAGCCACCCAGGGCCCTCTCCTTCTCCTACAGCCACCCAGGGGCCATCTTCTTCTCCTCCAGCCACCCAGTGGCCCTCTCCTTCTCCCCCCAGCCACCCATGGGCCTTCTTCTCCTCCACCCTCCCAAGGACCCTCTCCTTCTCCTGCAGCCACCCAGGAGCGCTCTCCTTCTCCAGTCACCCAGGGGCCCTCTCCTTCTCCTTCAGCCACCCAAGCACCCTCTCCTTCTCCCGCAGCCACTCTAGAGCCCTCTCCTTCTCTTTCAGCCACCCAGGAGCCCTCTCCTTCTCCTCCAGCCACCCAGGGGCCCTTTCCTTCTCCTTCAATCACCCAGGGGCCCTCTCCTTCTCCTCCAGCCACCCAGGGGCCCTCTACTTTTCCTCCAGCCACCCAGGGGCCCTCTCTTTCTCCAGCCACCCAGGGGCCCTCTCCTTCTCCTTCAGCCACCCAGGGGACCTCTCCTTCTCCTCCAGGCACCCAGGGGCCCTCTTCTTCTCTTTCAGCCACCCAGGGGCCCTCTCCTTACTCTCCAGCCATCCAGGGGCCCTCTCCTTATCCTCAAGCCACCCAGGGGCCCTCTCCTTCTCCTCCAGTCACCCAGGGGACCTATCCTTCTCCTCCAGGCACCCAGGGACCCTCTTCTTCTCCTTCAGCCACCCAGGGGCCCTCTCCTTATCCTCCAGCCACCCAGGGGCCCTCTCCTTTTCCTCCAGCTATCCAAGGGCCCTCTCCTTCTCCTCCAGCCACCCAGGGCCCTCTCCTTCTCCTACAGCCACCCAGGGGCCATCTTCTTCTCCTCCAGCCACCCAGTGGCCCTCTCCTTCTCCCCCCAGCCACCCATGGGCCTTCTTCTCCTCCACCCTCCCAAGGACCCTCTCCTTCTCCTGCAGCCACCCAGGAGCGCTCTCCTTCTCCAGTCACCCAGGGGCCCTCTCCTTCTCCTCCAGCCACCCAAGCACCCTCTCCTTCTCCCGCAGCCACTCAAGAGCCCTCTCCTTCTCTTTCAGCCACCCAGGAGCCCTCTCCTTCTCCTCCAGCCACCCAGGGGCCCTTTCCTTCTCCTTCAATCACCCAGGGGCCCTCTCCTTCTCCTCCAGCCACCCAGGGGCCCTCTACTTTTCCTCCAGCCACCCAGGGGCCCTCTCTTTCTCCAGCCACCCAGGGGCCCTCTCCTTCTCCTTCAGCCACCCAGGGGACCTCTCCTTCTCCTCCAGGCACCCAGGGGCCCTCTTCTTCTCTTTCAGCCACCCAGGGGCCCTCTCCTTACTCTCCAGCCATCCAGGGGCCCTCTCCTTATCCTCAAGCCACCCAGGGGCCCTCTCCTTCTCCTCCAGTCACCCAGGGGACCTATCCTTCTCCTCCAGGCACCCAGGGACCCTCTTCTTCTCCTTCAGCCACCCAGGGGCCCTCTCCTTATCCTCAAGCCACCTAGGGGCTCTCTCCTTCTCCCGCAGCCACTCAAGAGCCCTCTCCTTCTCTTTCAGCCACCCAGGAGCCCTCTCCTTCTCCTCCAGCCACCCAGGGGCCCTTTCCTTCTCCTTCAATCACCCAGGGGCCCTCTCCTTCTCCTCCAGCCACCCAGGGGCCCTCTCCTTCTCCTCCAGCCACCCAGGGGCCCTCTACTTTTCCTCCAGCCACCCAGGGGCCCTCTCTTTCTCCAGCCACCCAGGGGCCCTCTCCTTCAGCCACCCAGGGGACCTCTCCTTCTCCTCCAGGCACCCAGGGGCCCTCTTCTTCTCTTTCAGCCACCCAGGGGCCCTCTCCTTACTCTCCAGCCATCCAGGGGCCCTCTCCTTATCCTCAAGCCACCCAGGGGCCCTCTCCTTCTCCTCCAGTCACCCAGGGGACCTATCCTTCTCCTCCAGGCACCCAGGGGCCCTCTTCTTCTCCTTCAGCCCCCCAGGGGCCCTCTCCTTATCCTCAAGCCACCTAGGGGCCCTCTCCTTATCCTCAAGCCACCCAGGGGCCCTCTCCTTCTCCTCCAGCCACCCAGGGGCCTGCACCTTCTTCTCCAGCCACATAGAGGCCATCTCCTACTCCTCCAGCCACATAGAGGCCCTCTCCTTCTCCTCCAGCTATTCAAGGGCCTTCTTCTTCTCCCCCAGCCACCCAGGGGCCTTCTTCTTCTCCTCCAGCCACCCAGGGGCTGCCTTCTTCTCCCCCAGCCACCAAAGGGACCTTCTTCTTCTCCTCCAGCCACCCAGGGGCTTTCTTCTTCTCCCCCAGCCACCCAGGGGCCCTCTCCTTCTCCCCGACCACCCAGGGTCTTCTTCTACTTCAGCCACCCAGGCATCCTCTTCTTCTCCTCCAGCCACCCAGGGACCCTCTCCTTTTACCCTAGCCACCCAGGGGTCCTCTCCTCACCCAGCCACCCTGGGGCCTTATTCTTCTTCTTCTCCTCCACCAGCCATTCTATGGTCCCTACCACCACTCTGGGGCTCCTCACCCCCTTTGCGCAGTAGATACCACAAATATATGACCAGCCTGCAGAGAGGGACCAGTCGGGGGCCTGGTTACCTGTATGTTCCCGGGCCAGGGCGGAGATCTACTCCCAGGAGAAGGTGTGTACTGTGTGCTCATCAGCCATTGTAGGATCAAACCAGCAGGATCCCGTTCACCAGCGCGGCGACCCTCACAGCCCGGGATTCGCAACAGCCAATGATAGCAGAGTGACCAGACCGAGCAGCCATTTCCTACTGACGCAGGTACACGTCCACTGACTCCTAGAATCACATGATCGGACGGCCAATCTTTAGGCAGAGAAGGTGGGGGTAAGTGTCAGAGGACAACAGAAATCTGGCGGCCGCAGTGAAGGGACTGCAGCGCACTGCTCCAACTACTGTATCCGAGGATTTAAAGCAATCTTCTACTGTGAATACGCCACTGGCTGTGAGGTCCCTGTAAGCGTGAGGCCTTAGGCGACCGCCTAATTTGCCTAATTAGAGAGGTCTCTCTGGTCTTTGGAATCTGTAGGTGGTTTTTAATTTTTATTTTTTTTTATTTTTACCTTTGCAGTATTCATGCAGAGATGTAGTATACCACTCTCTGTAGCAGAAGAGCTTGCACTCTACCTCCCCACTACCATTATACAGACACATATACACAGACTTAAATGTGAAGCTATGATTGCTTTGCATCAATTGTATTTTAACATTTTTATGGTTTGTATGTCTTTAAACAATTCTCCATCTATTTTTTTAATCCCTTTCCATCCAACCCTGGCGTCCTTTTAACCTGTTTAACAAGGCCAGATCTTGGGGGGGGGTGTCTGGGGTGGGCTGCCCCCCCCCCCCCCAGATTTCAGTGGCTGCTCTGGATCTAAGCGCTCCACCTCCTGACCATCGTGTTGTGGGATTCCTGCACTGCACACAGAGATTGGGGAAGCAGGATGGTCAAGGGGGGTTGGCCTTGCCCCGCACTCGGTGTTCATCCTATCAGAAACGTTGGCAGCTGCCAGTGCCCCCCACAGCACTGCTGCACTAATAAAGTTCTACCTCCGCCCCACACAGCACAGTTTCTCTGTAGCTCCCTGCAGTTTTGCAGTTTCTGGCTTCTCCTCCTCTCCCCTCCTGTCAGCTTCAGGTGCTGCAGAGAGCCACAGCCCCCAGCTACTCAGCACTGCCCCCCCCCCCCAACGCTACCAATCCCCTAGTGCCACCTCCCTGCAGTGCTGGTGGCCAGCTTCCCCCCTCCCTCTCCCAGCTACAGTTGCTGCTAGGGTGGGAGATCAGTGGCAGGATGCAGAGGGGTGGGGTTAGTAAACATGTCATTTGGGTATACTATTGCATGACCAAGTAATTGTTACTCAGACTATCACAGCACTGAAAAATGAAATATGGCCTGCAATGGAAGGGGGGTGTAACATGCTGATATTGAGGTGGGTAAAGCTCTCCTACATGATGTTATCTGGTGGGGGGATGTTCATTTTTTGGCTCACCTTTCTCCGCAAGTCTTGACTGCTGGCCCTCATTGAGAGTTTCCTTCCTCATTAATAACTGGAAACCAATCAGAGTGGATCCCTGTCATGTGATAACTATGTCAGCCAGGGTTGCTGATAGAAATTGCGTGACTCTGTACAGACTATCTGACAGGCCCCCCCATCCCAAGAAAACATTAAAGCTTTATTTCGATAAAAATACAATAAAATCATTACTAGCAGACACAAATACAACATCACAGATTTCCCGCTAAATCTAAAAGATGAAACTTAGTTGATAAATAAATCTGTGTGTGTGTGTGGGGGGGGGGGGGAGGTCTAGGGGCACATGGGTGCTGTGGTCTGAACAGTGTGAATCAGTGGTTCAATTATGTGGCTTGAGCCACCTGAATCTGTATGAACACAGCTGCAGGTCCTAATTTGACAGGGGGGTGCAGGTGTATGGCCCAAACAGAGACAGAGGGCATTTGGCGACCGCTCACCTGCACGCCCGTCAAATTAGGGCCTGTGGCTGTGTTCATACAGGGGCTGCATCCCCATATAGCCTGACAGGTGGCTCCAGCCTAAGCCCCTCCTTCACACAACCTGTAGAATTAGCCCTTAATC
The DNA here is from genome assembly GCF_965119305.1 of Pelophylax lessonae. NCBI lineage: Eukaryota > Metazoa > Chordata > Amphibia > Anura > Ranidae > Pelophylax > Pelophylax lessonae. The sequence continues at coordinate 15,148,366 of NC_138774.1, forward strand.
ATATTTTTCTAACCAAGAAAACAGATCTCTCCCAGCGGTGTGCTGTCACTACTAAGAGGGATTCCATCTTCATCTGGTCTTCTCTCTGGTTTCTTGGGCTCCAGTCGTTTGGCTAAACTGTGATGATGTAACTCACACGCATGCGCACGGGTGTCATGGTCATAGCACAGCTCTCTCAATGGATGGTATGTCATCCACTGACAGTGCAGTGCTATCATCGGCTGCTACATTTAGGAGATATTCACTCAGGGGCTGACTGGCAACTTTGGGCCCAGGGGGCAAGTACAAAGCAGAGGCCCGTGGTGCAGTGACTCAGCCCCCCCCCTCCCACTCTCCCTCTTTCCGGCCTCCTCCTGACCCCCATTCCAGGCTGAAACTTTGCTCCAGATACTCTCTACTCACCGGCCAGATCCGGGTTCCCGACCTGGTCAGCAGGCGGCAGTTGGGGGGAGCTAGGACAACTCGGCTGGAGCTGCTTGGGGGAGGAGAATCTCCAGTGGGGCATGGAACTGGCCTCTGCTCAGACACAGCTTACACCATCCATGCAGGGGTAGGGGGGGGGGTTTCGGAAACTCTGTCCTTGTCTTCATCCCGCACTCAGTAGGTCAGCAGTGGGGACTTTTTACTTCTCTTCACCAGGAATCCTTTAGGCAAGTCTGTTGCAGATGTGGTGCAGCCTTTTTACGGAGCATCATAGTGGCCCAGGGGGGCAATTGCCCCCCCTGGCCCAGTCCTCCCCTGTAGTCACTAAACCTACAGGTAAGCCCTATTATAGGCTTACCTGTAGCTACAAGATAAAAAATGGAGTTTACTCCTGCCAGATCAGTTAGTAAATGGTTAAATAGAAGGAGTTGATACATGGATGCAGAGGGAACTGACAGTGTAGGGGAGAAGAAGCAAAGTTGCATAGGTCAGGAAGCAGTCTGGGGGAGAGGAGTGGGAAGCCCAGCTACATAAAGCACACTAAACTGCACTTGGGCAAGATAACAGGCAGCTATGGAGCCGGTGTATCAGTAAAATCTTCACCCCATGGGAATGCAGCTGATCAGCTGTGACTGTGTCAGGAAGACAGAGCAATAGGGGAGAGAGATGAAAAAATATACAGGCTGTGACTTTGTTTATGTATGTGCGACTTCAAAGTAGTCCCTGCACTACTTTGGTCCGACTTTTATGCGACTCGAGTTAAATAGACCTTAAGCTAACACAGGCATTGCTTCGAGTCAAAATTGCGGAAAAATCGCATCAAAGTTGCGGCGAATTTCAGGTCGCACAAATGTGAAAGGAGCCTTACAGTTGTCCATTATCACTAGTTAAAGCCAAATGCTTTTGCAAAATGTGGCTTTAGGTGCATTTTTAACTCTGTTTTTCTCTTGTTGGTGTTCAAAAGAGCCTTGTGTGCATGAGGCCCTAATAAATCACGAAACTCATTGCTGCATACTAGACATGTGCCATTTGTTTCGTCCCAAATTGAAAGTCGGACTCATTTTTTGTTATTCAGAAATTTGGATGTATCCGAATTTCAGAACTACAATAGTAACACATTTAACTAATCCAAAATGAGGGAGAAAAAAAATGCAGGTAAAATTCAAATCAATTTGAATAGTTTTCAAATCAATTTTAAATAGTTTTTGATTTCTTTTCCAATTTCCAAAGAGAATAAAATAGAATAGAAAATAAAGGAATATAATAGAAAAGAATATAAAATAATAAAATTTAATAGAGTAAAAGAGAACATATTGGAAAAGAAATAGAATAGAAAATAAAGGGATAGAATTGAGAATAAAATAATAGAGTAAAACAGAACAAAATAGAACAGAAATAAAAGAACAGAATAAAATAGGATAGAAAACAAATGAATAGAATAAATAATAGAGTTGAATAGAAAGAACATAACCATCTTCTGAAATTTGAATTTTAAACAGAATAAATTCAAAATCGATTAGAATAGAATAAAAAAAGAATAGAATATAACAGAATAGAATAGAATAAAAAAGAATAGAATAGAAAGAGTACAATCATCTTCTGGAATTCGAATTTTAAATTAAAAAAAAAATGGATTCAATAGAATAGAATAGAATAGAAAAGAAAAGAATATAATTAAAAAAGGTAACAATGAATAGAATAGAAACAATATATCCCTTTCCCAAAATTCAAATAGAATCAATTTGAATAGAATAGAAAAGAATAGATTTGAAAAAAAAAAAAGATTAGAATAGAATAAAATAAAAAGAGTATAACCATCTTCTGAAATTCGAATTTCAAATAGAATACACTCGAATTTGAATACAATAGAAAATAAGAGAATAGAAAAGAATAAAGGAAAATAAAAGAAAATAATAATGAAAAAATAGAATAGAATAGAATAGAAAAAATATAACCATACTCCGAAATTTTTATTTCAAATAGAATAAATTGGCATTTGAATAGAAAAGAATAGAATAGAAAAGAATAGATTAGAATGGAATAGAAAAGAATAGAATAGAAAAAAAAGAATAGAAAATAAATACTAGAATAGAATAGAATATAGTATAACTATCTTCTGAAAATCGAATTTTAAATAGAATAAATTTGAATTTGAATACAATAGAAAAGAATATAATAGAAAATAAAAGAATAGAATTTAAAAAAAAAAAAAAAAACAATAGAATAGAAAGAATATAACCATTTCCCAAAATTCAAAATTAATCTATTTGAATTTGAATAGAATAGAAAAGAATAGATTTGAAAAAAAAAAAAAGATTAGAATATAATAAAATAAAAAGAGTATAACCATCTTCTGAAATTAGAATTTCAAATAGAATAAATTCGAATTTGAATACAATAGAAAAGAAGAGAATAGAAAAGAATAGAAAGGAAAATAAAAGAAAAGAATAAAAAAAAAAAAAAAAAACAATAGAATAGAAAGAATATAACCATCCTCCGAAATTTGAATTTCGAATAGAATAGAAAAAAAAAGTAATGTAATAAAAAGGAAAAGAATAGAAAAAATAAACAAATAAAAAAAAAATAGAATAGAAAAGAATGGAATAGACTAGAGTGTAGAGATCGACTGATTATCGGCAAAGCCGATATATCGAGGGCCGATATGCACTTTCCCCGATATATCGGAATCAGCCCCGGAGGTTACCGATATTGCCGATATTTCGGGAAAGTGCTTGTACCGGAGTGATGACTGCGGCTAGAGGAATCACACCGGTACCGGCGTCCATAGCCGAGGTTTGACTGTCTTGTAAAGACAACTGATGCAGTTGAGAAACCGCTTGGCTGACATTACAAGGAGCGGGAAGGGACGTCCCCCCCTCCCGCTGCCTTCAGTGGCTCGCCCGGGTCTTCCGTCCAACCGGAAGACCCGGGCAACCAGCCTGCATGGCTGCTGAAGACCCGATCAAAGCCGCATTCGGCTCTGATCGGGTCTCCATGTAAAAACCTGTAAGTGATGTCATGACATCACTTCCGGGTACTCTGCGCCAGATTTAAAAAAATGACAGCATTCAAAACAGCCAAATTTGGCATTTTGAATGCTTTTAAGTGCAGAGGAGGGGTTTGGGGTCTTTTAGAGAGTACCTGTCAAATAAAAAAAGTAAAAAAAAAAATTTTCTGTACAAAAATATCGGCCAATGTCGGCCGATACTGATATTCAATGGCCAAAATATCGGTATCGGTAACGAAAAAACGATATTGGTCGATCACTACTAGAGAGTACATAACAATATAACTGTTTTCCGAAATTAAAATTTCTAATAGAATAAATTTGAATTCAAATAGAATAGAAAATAATAGAATATAGAAGAAATAAAAAAAATAGAATACAAAAAAAAAAAAAAAAAAAAACAATAGAATACAAAAAACAATAAAAAATAGAATGGAATAGAAAGAATATAATCATCATCCAAAATTTGAATTTCGAATAGAATAAATTTGAATTCAAATAGAATAGAAAAGAATAGAATATAGAAGAAATAAATATAGAATACAAAAAACAAAACAAAAAAACAATAGAATAGAAAAAACAATAAAAAAGAATGGAATAGAAAGAATATAACCATCATCCAAAATTCGAATTTCGAATAGAATAAATTTGATTGTGATTTGATTCAAATTTAAATGGAAGTTAAATGGAATTCCAATCGATTCAAATTCAGGAAAATTTGAATTGAATGGAATTTGGAAAATTTGAATCGTTTGGAATTTGGAAAATTTTAATCGATTGGAATTTGAAAAATTTGAATTGATTGGAATTTGGGAAATTTGAATCAATTCGGATACGTATAAACTGATCGAATTCCGAAAAAAAAAAATGAAACAAATGTATGTAATTAACGAATCAAAATGAAACAAATTATTTTTTTTCTGCACATGTCTACTGCACACTCCGTCAAGCCACAATAACTGCGCTGAAAACTTTTAATGACCAAAAAAAAAAAAGTTTGGGAGACCCTCCCACTGCCTTCTCCTGACATGGAGACGACAGGGCATGCAGACACCTTGAAAAAGGGTTTTTCTTTGCTGCGTTTTGCAGAGTGGCGGTCGGATAAAGCGGTGATTGATTAGATACATTGATTGGGACATGTATGAGATAAGTGAAGGGAAATCTGAAGCTGGAATTCCCGCACTGAATAACAAATAACCAAGAGGCTCTGTGTGCTGCAATAAAGGAACCGTAAAAAAAATAACATAAAAAGAGGAAAAAAAAAAGGGAACATGATTTATATTTTGACACAGGGAACTTCTGGTAACTTCTGCGGGGTATTTTTATTATTTTTGTTCATGATCATTAAATTCCAACATGAACTTTAATATGATTTTTAAATGTCAGGAAATACAGGGAGGAGAATCTAAGACGTGATATAATGGATGAACGGAGTTATAAAAGGATGGCGCTACCAAACAGCGATTTGTTGCAGAATTTTGCCTTAGGGATTCATCAAATATTCCCCCCCCCCCCTTCCCCTGCAAGCAAACCCCATCTTTGTCACTAAAAGGTCAAAAGTCTAAAAAGCCCAGATTAACCGCTTCTGGACTTGAAGGATTTTCCCCCAAATAGTTACATAGTCAGGTTGAAAAAAGACACAAGTCCATCTGGCGCAACCAATAATAATAAAAAAAAAAAACACAGTAATGCAAAACCCAACCATAAAATCCCATATACACAATCCTATACCCGCAGTTGATCCAAATAAAATTTATGTCCTTTTATTCCCCTCACAGATAGAGCTTTTTTTTGGGGGGGAGAGGGGGTATTTGATCACCTGTGTGATTTTTTTTTTTTTTTTTTTGCGCTCTAAAAAAAAAAAAAAAAAACAATTTTTACTTTCTGCTATATAACATTCCCTCCCAAAATGTTTAGACCAATTCGTATTATGCTACATATTTTTAGTAAAATAGATCCCAATAGGCATATCTTGATTGGTTTGCGCAAATGTTATCGTATCTACAAATTAGGGGAAATATTTAAGTCATTTTTTTTTATTAATTTCTTTTTTTACTAGTAATGGCGGCAATCAGTGGTTTTTAGCGGGACTGTGACATTGCGACGGACAGATCGGACCCCTAACTGACATTTTTGACACTTTTAGGAGGACCAGTGACATTACTACAGAAATCAGTGCTAAAAATATGCACTGTTAGGGCTCTTTCACACGGGCGATCCGATCAGATCCACCTGTCATTTTTTTAGGCGGATCTGATCGGATCCACCATGCAGCTCTATGGGGCAGCAGGTGTCAGCGGAGACACCTCCGCTGACACCCGCTGCCACCCGTATCCGATCCTGTGCGTGAAATCTGGACGGATGGAAACCATATTTTTCCATCCGTTCAGGTATCGGATCGGATCAGATCAGATGAGAGCGGACAGGCGGTCCGCTCTCATCCGATCCCCCATAGAGAGCAGCGGGGGCTGAGACACCTCCCTCTCCGCTCTGCAAGTGGAGACGGAGCTGTCATCCGCCGGCTCAGTGGGGATCGCGGATCGATCCCCGCTGAGCAGCACGGATCCGCCTACAGAGGCGGACCGTGTGAAAGAGCCCTTACTGTAATAATAAATAATTTTTTGTTCCCCACAAATAGAGCTTTCTTTTGGTGGTATTTGATCAACACTGCAAATTTTTATTTTTTTACGCTATAAACAAAAAAAAAAAAAGGGACAATTCTGAAAAAAAATAATATTTTTTACTTTTTGCTAAAAAACATATCCAATTAAAAAAAAATGGAAAAAAATCAGATTTCTTCATAAATATAGGTTTAAAATATATATTCTGCTACATATTTTTGGTAAAAAAAATCCCAATAAGCGAATATTTATTGGTTTGTGCACAGGGTGGATTTGATTTAAACCATTAATAAAAAGACTTGATTTGACCACTTCTAGACCGGAAGATTTCCCCCTTAATTACCAGGCCTTTTTTTTTTTGTGATTCGGCACTGCGTTATTTTAACTGACAATTGTGCGGTCGTGCAATGCTGTACCCAAATAAAATTGATGTCCTTTTTTTCCCACAAATAGAGCTTTCTTTTGGTGGTATTTGATCACCTCTGCAAATTTTTATTTTTTACGCTATAAACAAAAAAAGTGACAATTCTGAAAATATATTCTATATATTTTACTTTCTGCTAAAAAAACATTCCCAAAAAAAAAAAAAAATGAAAAATTACATTTTTTCATCCTTTTAGGCCAATTTGTATTCTGCTACATATTTTTGTTAAAAAAAATCCCAATAAGCGTATATCAATTGGTTTGCGCAAAAGTTAACGCGTCAACGTAAGTGCCCTGGATGGAAACTGGGAGGTAGTTGTTGCGTCTACAAACTAAGGGAAAGATTTATGTCATTTTTATTTATTTATTTTTTTTTAACTAGTAATGGCGGTGATCAGCGATTTTTAGCAGGACTGCAACATTGTGGCGGACAGAACGGACCCCTAACTGACATTTTTTACATTTTTGGGGGTACCAGTGACATTACTACAGTAATCAGTGCTAAAAATATGCACTGTTACTGTAATAATGAAACTGGCAGGGAAGGGGTTAACCCAGGGGTGATCAAAGGGTTAAATGTGTCCTTAGGGGGTGCTTTCTAACTGTGTTGGGGATGGGCTTATTGAATGAACACAGAGATCTGTACTCCTAAATAGGAGGATCCCTGTGTTCATTACTGACAGAACAGAGGTCTGCCGTGTTTATAACGGCAGACCGCCGCTCTGTCTCCATGGGGAGCGATTGCGGGCGCCCGGCTGCAATCGCGGCCGCCGGCCCCATGGATCAGCTTCCCCGCTGGCGAATGGTGCGCTCACCCCAACGATCGCTCCCGCAAAGCGACATACGGGTACGTGGTTTTTGCGGGAACCTTCCGCCGTATATGTGCGATGGCTGGTCGGCAAGTGGTTATAAAATACTTTTCCAGTAGCCAGTGTGTTCAAATGCGGTCATGTTACTTCTATAGGAATACTACCCTTGTAGGGAGACCTCCTTCTCCTGCTGTGTGCTGCCGTTCCTCTTCTACTATTGTAGAGGGGGGAGGGAAGACCAAATAGGTACTGGTCTATATCAAAGGTAAATAAATCTACCAACATCCCCAAAACTTAAACGGTAACTCCACTTTCGTGGGAAAAAAATTTGCAAATAAAGGGGGACACAAATCATATTGTAATTGAATGTTATTAAAAATGACCTTTCCTTTTCAATCTGCAGCTGTTGTAATTTTCTCAAAATGCAATGCAATATGGCTGCCTGGAGCTGTTCTGTACACAGAATGAATACTGACCACACCCCCAGAAACATCATTTCCTGCTTGTGTGATTGGCTCACCAATTTTCCCAGAAGTCTGCACTAAGATACAAGTCAGATTTCTGGCATCCCCTGCAACAAAAATCTAATTTTTGGTGAGATACTCCCAAAAGGAACACGACTAAAGGGATGCAGGCCCAGCAGATTTCCTCATTAGTGCTCTGCAGCTGCCACAGCTGATAGATACTTATGAAACCACTCCCATTAGACGCATTCAGCACAGAGGAAAATACAATGATTTCTTCAGAATAACAAAAGGTAGGAATCTGCAACAACGTTTGTTAAAATCCCTGCAATGTACAGAGATCACCCAGAGGGGAATGTTTTTTTCTCAACAAAAGTGGAGTTACGCTTTAATTCGAAAACATTGTTACCCCAATTGGGACTTGAAGGGTAGATAGAAAAAATAGTAAGAAAGGATAACAAAAAGTAAAGTAAAAATATACCAAAATTGTATTATATATTATATTATACTATATTATTTTACAGTCTAAAAGCATGGCCATAGAGGTCGATGAATAAATCCCATCATAAAACCATACAGCATGATGACACATAGATGTAAATGAAGAGCGCCCTGAAACTCGGATTTGTTGGGACACCAGGCTGGCCAGCATGGTGTAGGAGGCCAGAATCAGGGAGGTGTTCACCAAGCAGCCCAACGCGTTTAAGGGACAAATGTTCATTCCTTCCTCAGGGGAAGAGAAGGGTGCAAAGATCTACAATACAATGGTACAATATTCAGAAATAAAGTGAAACAAAACACGTCACAATGGAACAGACATATAATACATACTTACAAAGAGTTATTCAGGGGCGTAACTACAGGGGTTGCAGGGGTTGCAATTGCAACCAGGCCCCATGCTCCAGGGGGCCTGAGCGGCTCCCCTGTACCCTTGGATCGGAGGGGCGGCAGGGGCAGCATATAGAGAAATCACTGTTTTCCTCCTGTAGCCATTTAGATTTGCAGGGATGTAATGGGAAGATAAGAGAAGGCTCTCATGGTGTAGTATCAGATAATACATTTATTCAAAATCTTCTTGAAATAATCAGTAAAACAAGCAGGTCACGGTTCCCAAGCAGTGAACGCCGCTTTGGCGTTCTAGCTGCGTACCACGGGAAAACCGGACGTTGCGTATTACGGTCCCACCTTTCCGACGCGTTTCGTCAGCACGTAGCCAACGTCATCAGGGGTCATCCAGGGATCCAACATCCCTGCAAATCTAAATGGTGGAATACGAGGTGTTATACATCCATATGGGTATGAGAATATAGAGAGGTATCAACTGGAAGTTATCGGTAGAATTGGAAGACAAACACTGCCTTGCTTATTATTGCTGAATCACTTTGTCCATAACCTACTGGTAATACGTCTGTAACTGACCCCCTGTAATTAAGGGGTCCGTTAGTTGCGGTAAGCGGTTTGTGCACACTGGGTGCAACCAGCTTGGTGGAGGTGTGAAGCATTTCAAGGAATATAAGAACTTTCTAAAATTGAGATTTCCTCTGTGGCTTTCAAGAGACTTTTATATTTTTTTATATATTTTTTATTTTTTAATTTATTTATAATTTATATTTACATTTGCACCAATATTGGTTTAGAGTGCACAGAGAGGTGTGGGTCACTTTGTTGGAGCAAGGTATTTGATATATCACTATATAAGTTCATATATTGTACGTTTTTATACGGTTTACGTTGCTGCTCACTGTTTGGAATCAATTTCCACACACACAACAGATGTAATTTATCACAGTTTATTTATATATACACATATTTATAATTTATAAAACAATCACTTCACAGATACATAAAATCAATTATCTTTTGCGCAGGTGTTTTGGTGCTTAACACTAATTATTCCATTTTTTTTATACTAGTAATGGTGGTGATCTGAGATTTTTAGTAAGACTTCGACATTGCGGCAGACAGATGGGACCTCTAACTGACATTTTTGACACTTTTGGGGGGATCAGTGACATTACTACAGTAATCAGTGCTAAAAATATTCACTGCTACTGTAATAATGACACTGGCAGGGAAGGGGTTAACCTAGGGGTGATCAAAGGGTTAATTGTGAACCTAGGGGGTGCTTTCTAACTGTATGTGGGAGGGACTTGTGAAATGATCATATAGACCTGTGTTCCTATATAGAAGGATATCAGGATCTCTGTGATCATTTCAGAGAGAACTGGCAGCTGTGTTTACAACAGCAGACCGTTCTCTCTCAGCAGGGAGCGATCATGGGTGCACAGCGGCAATCGCGGCCGCCAGTCCAGTGGCTCGGTATCCCCGCTGCTGAGTGGGGGCGAGAGCCCGCCGGCGGCAACACGCTCGCCCCCCAACACCACTACTGCAACCGATGTACTCCTATGTCATTTCGCGCAGCCGAGCCAGCCTGCCACAGTAAAACTGCGGCGGGCTGTCGGTTAGTGCCGGTTCACACTGATGCGGCTGCGGCGATCGCATGTAATGTCGGAGCGCACTGCTCCTTCATTACATGCGATCGGCTGTGCGGTGCGAGTTTAGCCATACACTTTGTATGGCTAAATTCGCACCGCACCCGCAGCAAAGACGCACAGGACCCTTTTTTTGCAGCCGCATCAGGATCGGATCGCACAGCGGTTCACACTTGTGCGATCCGATCCTGTGCGAACTGCAAGATCGCACTGCGATATGCGATCAAACAGGGGGTGTCGTTAAGATTACATTGATACCCCCAGCGTATCGCATATGGCAGTGTGAACTGCCGGGGGTGCGTTTGCGATGCAGGAACAGGCTGCGAATTTGCAGCCTTCCCGCATCGCATAAGTGTGAACCGAGCCTAAGTGGTTAATGTTTGTTTGTTGCACTTTTTATATTAGTTATATTATTGTATGATTTCACTTGTCAGTGTTTGGATCGTGAGCAGAACCGCCGCGGTTCCGCCCGCGATCCGGAGATTATTGCAAATCGCGGGAAGCCTGTGCGTTGTCCGTGATTTGCAATAGCCCCCCAAACGCTGAGCGATGTTGCCGCGATTTCCGCCTGCCGATTTCCGCGGGACGCAATACGCTTCAAAGAAGCTCTTGTACTTTTTTTGGGCGTAATGCGTCCCACTTTTTTTTTTTTGCGCAATGTTCCTGCGATTCGGCAGGCGGAAATCGCGGCAACATCGCTCAGCGTTTGGGGGGCTATTGCAAATCACGGGCAACGCACAGGCGTCCCGCGATTTGCAATAATCTCCGGATCGCGGGCGGAATCGCGCCGCGATCCATACGCTGACATGTGAACGGAGCCTTAATGTCACACAGTTATTGTGCAGTTTCATAAACGTTTTCACTGAGGTTTTTAATTTAGCAAGCGCTGTTATCCGCATGGAGTAATATACTCTCTGTGGACTTGTCTTTCATTGTTCCACTGGTAGGTTTGTGACAGCAGCTCCATCCTTATATTTTGTATATAAATTTAAGTCAGTTTGGCCCGAGTGGGTTTACATCTTAATGCCCTTTTTCTGACATGTTGTTTACAAGTTAAAATCAGTATTTTTTTGCCAGAAAATTACTTAGAACCCCCAAACATTATATATATATGTATATATATATATATATATATTTATGTATGTATGTGTATATATATATATATATATATATATATATATATTACCAGAGACCCTACAGAATAAAATGGAGATCATGGCAATACTTTATGTCACATTGTACTTCGCAGCGGTCTTACAAACGCAATTTTTGGGGAAAAAATACACTTTATTGAATTTAAAAAAAAGAAAAGAAAACAGTAAAGTTAGCCCAATTTTTTTCTATAATGTGAAGGATAATGTTACACCGAGTAAATAGATACCCAACATGTCATGCTTCAAAATTGCGCACGCTCTTGGCATGGCGACAAACATTGGTACTCAAAAATCTCAATAGGTGAAGCTTTACAAATTTCTACAGGTTACCAGTTTAGAGTTACAGAGGAGGTCTAGGGCTAGAATTATTGCTCTCGCTCTAACGATTGCGGCAATACCTCACATCTGTGATTTGAACACCGTTTACATATGTGGGCGCGACTTGCGTATGAGTTCGCTTCTGCGCGCGAGCTCAGAGGGACGGGACAGTTTACATTTTTTTTTTCTCATTTATTTGACCTTTTATTTTTTTATTTTTACACTGTCCCTTTAAAAAAAAAATTTTGATCACTTTTATTTCTATTAGAAGGAATGTAGAAATCCCTTGTAATAGAAATAAGCAGGACAGGACCTCTTTAATGTGAGATCTGGGGTCAAAAAGACCTCACATCTCACATCTACACTAAAAAGCAAAAAAAAAAAAAAAAAAAATGTCATTTTTTTTCAGCTAGAAAAAAAATGGGCCCTTTAAGGCCGTTGGGAGGAAGGGACGTATGACGTTGCTCCGGTCCTCCAAGGCCATAGAGTGGAGTGGGGGCCAGTATAAATTTACCCCCCCCTGCTCAAATCCCCCCTCCCAGCACAAATCTTTACTCCCCCATCCCCTCCCTAGCTCAAATCCTCTATCTCTCCATATGCCTCCCCACCCCTTAAAAACTCCCCTAACCCTCAAATTTCCCTTCCAAGCACAAATCCTCCCCCCCCCCCCCCCCAAAATCCTCCACTTCCAGCACAAAGTCCACTCCCCAATCCCCCCTCCCAGCACAAATCTTTGCTCCCTCATCCAATCCCCAGCTCAAATCCTCTATCTCCCCATATGCCCCCCTAAAAAAAATGCCCCTACCCCTCAAATTTCCCTTCCAAGCACAAATCCTCTACCACTCAAATTTCTCTTCCAAGCACAAATCCCCCCCCCCCCCAAATCCCCCACTTCCAGCACAAAGTCCACTCCCCAATCCCCCCTCCCAGCACAAACCTTTGCCCCCTCATCCAATCCCAAGCTCAAATCCTCTATCTCCCCATATGCCCCCTCAAAATAAAATTCCCCTACCCCTCAAATTTCCCTTCCAAGCATAAATCTTCTACCCCTCAAATTTCCCTTCCAAGCACAAATCCCCCCACCCCCCAAATCCTCCACTTCCAGCACAAAGTCCACTCCCCAATCCCCCCTCCCAGCACAAATCTTTGCTCCCTCATCCAATCCATAGCTCAAATCATCTGTCTCCCCATATGCCCCCTCAAAAAAATTCCCCTACCCCTCAAATTTGCCTTCCAAGCACAAATCCTCTCCCCCCCCCCCAATCCTCCACTTCCAGCACAAAGTCCACTCCCCAATCCCCCCTCCCAGCACAAATCTTTGCTCCCTCATCCAATCCCCAGCTCAAATCCTCTATCTCCCCATATGCCCCCTCAAAATAAAATTCCCCTACCCCTCAAATTTCCCTTCCAAGCACAAATCCTCTACCACTCAAATTTCCCTTCCAAGCACAAATCCCCCCCCCCCAAATCCCCCACTTCCAGCACGAAGTCCACTCCCCAATCCCCCCTCCCAGCTCAAATCTTTGCTCCCTCATCCAATACCCAGCTCACATCCTCTATCTCCCCATATGCCCCCTCAAAATAAAATTCCCCTACCCCTCAAATTTCCCTTCCAAGCATAAATCTTCTACCCCTCAAATTTCCCTTCCAAGCACAAATCCCCCCACCCCCCAAATCCTCCACTTCCAGCACAAAGTCCACTCCCCAATCCCCCCTCCCAGCACAAATCTTTGCTCCCTCATCCAATCCATAGCTCAAATCATCTGTCTCCCCATATGCCCCCTCAAAAAAATTCCCCTACCCCTCAAATTTGCCTTCCAAGCACAAATCCTCTCCCCCCCCCCAATCCTCCACTTCCAGCACAAAGTCCACTCCCCAATCCCCCCTCCCAGCACAAATCTTTGCTCCCTCATCCAATCCCCAGCTCAAATCCTCTATCTCCCCATATGCCCCCTCAAAATAAAATTCCCCTACCCCTCAAATTTGCCTTCCAAGCACAAATCCTCTACCACTCAAATTTCCCTTCCAAGCACAAATCCCCCCCCCAAATCCCCCACTTCCAGCACGAAGTCCACTCCCCAATCCCCCCTCCCAGCTCAAATCTTTGCTCCCTCATCCAATCCATAGCTCAAATCATCTATCTCCCCATATGCCCCCTCAAAAAAATTCCCCTACCCCTCAAATTTGCCTTCCAAGCACAAATCCTCTCCCCCCCCCCCCCAAATCCTCCACTTCCAGCACAAAGTCCACTCCCCAATCCCCCCTCCCAGCACAAATCTTTGCTCCCTCATCCAATCCCCAGCTCACATCCTCTATCTCCCCATATGCCCCCTCAAAATAAAATTCCCCTACCCCTCAAATTTCCCTTCCAAGCATAAATCTTCTACCCCTCAAATTTCCCTTCCAAGCACAAATCCCCCCCCCCAAATCCTCCACTTCCAGCACAAAGTCCACTCCCCAATCCCCCCTCCCAGCTCAAATCTTTGCTCCCTCATCCAATCCATAGCTCAAATCATCTGTCTCCCCATATGCCCCCTCAAAAAAATTCCCCTACCCCTCAAATTTCCCTTCCAAGCACAAATCCTCTCCCCCCCCCCCCCCAATCCTCCACTTCCAGCACAAAGTCCACTCCCCAATCCCCCCTCCCAGCACAAATCTTTGCTCCCTCATCCAATCCCCAGCTCAAATCCTCTATCTCCCCATATGCCCCCTCAAAATAAAATTCCCCTACCCCTCAAATTTGCCTTCCAAGCACAAATCCTCTACCACTCAAATTTCCCTTCCAAGCACAAATCCCCCCCCCCAAATCCCCCACTTCCAGCACGAAGTCCACTCCCCAATCCCCCCTCCCAGCTCAAATCTTTGCTCCCTCATCCAATCCATAGCTCAAATCATCTATCTCCCCATATGCCCCCTCAAAAAAATTCCCCTACCCCTCAAATTTGCCTTCCAAGCACAAATCCTCTCCCCCCCCCCCAAATCCTCCACTTCCAGCACAAAGTCCACTCCCCAATCCCCCCTCCCAGCACAAATCTTTGCTCCCTCATCCAATCCCCAGCTCACATCCTCTATCTCCCCATATGCCCCCTCAAAATAAAATTCCCCTACCCCTCAAATTTCCCTTCCAAGCATAAATCTTCTACCCCTCAAATTTCCCTTCCAAGCACAAATCCCCCCCCCCAAATCCTCCACTTCCAGCACAAAGTCCACTCCCCAATCCCCCCTCCCAGCTCAAATCTTTGCTCCCTCATCCAATCCATAGCTCAAATCATCTGTCTCCCCATATGCCCCCTCAAAAAAATTCCCCTACCCCTCAAATTTCCCTTCCAAGCACAAATCCTCTCCCCCCCCCCCCCCAATCCTCCACTTCCAGCACAAAGTCCACTCCCCAATCCCCCCTCCCAGCACAAATCTTTGCTCCCTCATCCAATCCCCAGCTCAAATCCTCTATCTCCCCATATGCCCCCTCAAAATAAAATTCCCCTACCCCTCAAATTTCCCTTCCAAGCACAAATCCTCTCCCCCCCCCCACCCTCCAAATCCCCCACTTCCAGCACAAAGTCCACTCCCCAATCCCCCCTCCCAGCACAAATCTTTGCTCCCTCATCCAATCCATAGCTCAAATCCTCTATCTCCCCATATGCCCCCTCAAAATAAAATTCCCCTACCCCTCAAATTTCCCTTCCAAGCACAAATCCTCTACCACTCAAATTTCCCTTTCAAGCACAAATCCCCCCCCCCCCCCAAATCCTCCACTTCCAGCACAAAGTCCCCTCCCCAATCCCCCATCCTAACACAAATCCTCCTTACCATCGCCCCTCCTAACACAAATCCCCTAAATCACCACTCCTAGCACACCTCCGTAAATTGTCCCTAGAACAATTCTTACCCCCCTTCCCCCCCTGCCCCCCCCCGCCCCCCCAAGATCCTCTTATCAACACAAATTTCCTCCCCCCGATCTCCTTGGGGTCCCTCCCACCTCATATCATACCACAGTGCCCAGGGCAGCGGCCCCTCCTGCCCAACCCTTGTCCCGGCCCTGCATCTGAGGACTGGTCACCAGCCATATAATAAATTCTTGTTTTTGAGTTTAGACTTTGCATCGGCGTCTGCACACAATGGATAAAATAACAGAGCAGACAGCATTCTCTCTAATTTAAGCAGGGGCGGACGTACAGGGGTCGCAGGGGTCGCCATGGCGACCGGGCCCCGTGCTGCAGGGGGCCCGAGAGGGCCCCCTGTATGTATAGAGAGGAGAGCGGCAAGCGCAGCTGAGACCGGAGCTCCCCGATCCTCAGCGAGTTACACAAACACACAGGCAGCTGATCTCTCTGTCCAGCTTCCTGTGTGTGAGTGCAGACTGAGCAGAGACGAGCACTGAACCCGCCCCTCCCCCTTCCTGTGTGTTTCCTGACTGTACAGTACACGGAGGAGAGGGGGCGGGACCAGCTCTCTCCACTCTCTACAACATCGCTCTGATCTGAGGTCTGTGATGATTATAACTAATATAATACTGAACTAACTTGCAGGGGGGGGGGTATGGAGACGGAGGTGTGTGTGTGTGTGTGTGTGTGGGGGGGGGGTGTATGGAGATGGAGGGGTGTGTAAAGCTGGGGGGGGGGGTGTATGTAAAATTCCTACCACCCCACTCACTGTCATCTTCCCACCATCCCACCTGTCATCTTCATCCCCCTGTCATCTTCATCCCCCTGTCATCTTCCCACCATCCCACCCATCATCTTCATCCCCCTGTCATCTTCATCCCCCTGTCATCTTCCCACCATCCCACCCATCATCTTCATCCCCCTGTCATCTTCCCACCATCCCACCCATCATCTTCATCCCCCTGTCATCTTCCCACCATCCCACCTGTCATCTTCCCACCATCCCACCCGTCATCTTCATCCCCCTGTCATCTTCATCCCCCTGTCATCTTCCCACCATCCCACCCATCATCTTCATCCCCCTGTCATCTTCATCCCCCTGTCATCTTCCCACCATCCCACCCATCATCTTCATCCCCCTGTCATCTTCCCACCATCCCACCCATCATCTTCATCCCCCTGTCATCTTCCCACCATCCCACCTGTCATCTTCCCACCATCCCACCCGTCATCTTCATCCCCCTGTCATCTTCATCCCCCTGTCATCTTCCCACCATCCCACCCGTCATCTTCATCCCCCTGTCATCTTCATCCCCCTGTCATCTTCATCCCCCTGTCATCTTCCCACCATCCCACCTGTCATCTTCATCCCCCTGTCATCTTCATCCCCCTGTCATCTTCCCACCATCCCACCTGTCATCTTCATCCCCCTGTCATCTTCATCCCCCTGTCATCTTCATCCCCCTGTCATCTTCCTACCATCCCCCCTGTCATCTTCATCCCCCTGTCATCTTCATCCCCCTGTCATCTTCATCCCCCTGTCATCTTCCTACCATCCCCCCTGTCATCTTCATCCCCCTGTCATCTTCCCACCATCCCACCCGTCATCTTCATCCCCCTGTCATCTTCCCACCAACCCACCTGTCATCTTCATCCCCCTGTCATCTTCCTACCATCCCCCCTGTCATCTTCATCCCCCTGTCATCTTCCCACCATCCCACCTGTCATCTTCATCCCCCCCCTGTCATCTTCCCACCCATCATCTTCATCCCCCTGTCATCTTCCCACCATCCCACCTGTCATCTTCATCCCCCTGTCATCTTCATCCCCCTGTCATCTTCCCACCATCCCACCTGTCATCTTCATCCCCCTGTCATCTTCCTACCATCCCCCCTGTCATCTTCATCCCCCTGTCATCTTCCTACCATCCCCCCTGTCATCTTCATCCCCCTGTCATCTTCCCACCATCCCACCCGTCATCTTCACCCCCCTGTCATCTTCATCCCCCTGTCATCTTCCCACCATCCCACCTGTCATCTTCATCCCCCTGTCATCTTCCTACCATCCCCCCTGTCATCTTCATCCCCCTGTCATCTTCCCACCATCCCACCTGTCATCTTCATCCCCCCCTGTCATCTTCCCACCCATCATCTTCATCCCCCTGTCATCTTCCCACCATCCCACCTGTCATCTTCATCCCCCTGTCATCTTCCCACCATCCCACCTGTCATCTTCATCCCCCTGTCATCTTCATCCCCCTGTCATCTTCCTACCATCCCCCCTGTCATCTTCATCCCCCTGTCATCTTCATCCCCCTGTCATCTTCCCACCATCCCACCCATCATCTTCATCCCCCTGTCATCTTCCCACCATCCCACCTGTCATCTTCATCCCCCTGTCGTCTTCATCCCCCTGTCATCTTCCCACCATCCCACCTGTCATCTTCATCTCCCTGTCATCTTCATCCCCCTGTCATCTTCCTACCATCCCCCCTGTCATCTTCATCCCCCTGTCATCTTCCCACCATCCCACCTGTCATCTTCATCCCCCTGTCATCTTCATCCCCCTGTCATCTTCCCACCAACCCACCTGTCATCTTCATCCCCCTGTCATCTTCCTACCATCCCCCCTGTCATCTTCATCCCCCTGTCATCTTCCCACCATCCCACCTGTCATCTTCATCCCCCCCTGTCATCTTCCCACCCATCATCTTCATCCCCCTGTCATCTTCCCACCATCCCACCTGTCATCTTCATCCCCCTGTCATCTTCCCACCATCCCACCTGTCATCTTCATCCCCCTGTCATCTTCATCCCCCTGTCATCTTCCCACCATCCCACCTGTCATCTTCATCCCCCTGTCATCTTCCTACCATCCCCCCTGTCATCTTCATCCCCCTGTCATCTTCCTACCATCCCCCCTGTCATCTTCATCCCCCTGTCATCTTCCCACCATCCCACCCGTCATCTTCACCCCCCTGTCATCTTCATCCCCCTGTCATCTTCCCACCATCCCACCTGTCATCTTCATCCCCCTGTCATCTTCCTACCATACCCCCTGTCATCTTCATCCCCCTGTCATCTTCCCACCATCCCACCTGTCATCTTCATCCCCCCCTGTCATCTTCCCACCCATCATCTTCATCCCCCTGTCATCTTCCCACCATCCCACCTGTCATCTTCATCCCCCTGTCATCTTCATCCCCCTGTCATCTTCATCACCCTGTCATCTTCCCACCATCCCACCCATCATCTTCATCCCCCTGTCATCTTCCCACCATCCCACCTGTCATCTTCATCCCCCTGTCATCTTCATCCCCCTGTCGTCTTCATCCCCCTGTCATCTTCCCACCATCCCACCTGTCATCTTCATCCCCCTGTCATCTTCATCCCCCTGTCATCTTCATCCCCCTATCATCTTCCCACCATCCCACCCATCATCTTCATCCCCCTGTCATCTTCCCACCATCCCACCTGTCATCTTCATCCCCCTGTCATCTTCCCACCATCCCACCTGTCATCTTCATCCCCCTGTCATCTTCATCCCCCTGTCATCTTCATCCCCCTGTCATCTTCCCACCATCCCACCTGTCATCTTCATCCCCCTGTCATCTTCATCCCCCTGTCATCTTCATCCCCCTGTCATCTTCCCACCATCCCACCCATCATCTTCATCCCCCTGTCATCTTCCCACCATCCCACCTGTCATCTTCATCCCCCTGTCATCTTCCCACCATCCCACCTGTCATCTTCATCCCCCTGTCATCTTCATCCCCCTGTCATCTTCATCCCACTGTCATCTTCATCCCCCTGTCATCTTCCTACCATCCCCCCTGTCATCTTCATCCCCCTGTCATCTTCCCACCATCCCACCCGTCATCTTCATCCCCCTGTCATCTTCATCCCCCTGTCATCTTCCCACCATCCCACCTGTCATCTTCATCCCCCTGTCATCTTCCTACCATCCCCCCTGTCATCTTCATCCCCCTGTCATCTTCCCACCATCCCACCTGTCATCTTCATCCCCCCCTGTCATCTTCCCACCCATCATCTTCATCCCCCTGTCATCTTCCCACCATCCCACCTGTCATCTTCATCCCCCTGTCATCTTCCCACCATCCCACCTGTCATTTTCATCCCCCTGTCATCTTCATCCCCCTGTCATCTTCCCACCATCCCACCTGTCATCTTCATCCCCCTGTCATCTTCCCACCATCCCACCCGTCATCTTCATCCCCCTGTCATCTTCCTACCATCCCCCCTGTCATCTTCATCCCCCTGTCATCTTCCTACCATCCCCCCTGTCATCTTCATCCCCCTGTCATCTTCCCACCATCCCACCCGTCATCTTCATCCCCCTGTCATCTTCATCCCCCTGTCATCTTCCCACCATCCCACCTGTCATCTTCATCCCCCTGTCATCTTCCTACCATCCCCCTGTCATCTTCATCCCCCTGTCATCTTCCCACCATCCCACCTGTCATCTTCATCCCCCCCTGTCATCTTCCCACCCATCATCTTCATCCCCCTGTCATCTTCCCACCATCCCACCCGTCATCTTCATCCCCCTGTCATCTGCATCCCCCTGTCATCTTCCCACCATCCCACCTGTCATCTTCATCCCCCTGTCATCTTCATCCCCCTGTCATCTTCCCACCATCCCACCTGTCATCTTCATCCCCCTGTCATCTTCCTACAATCCATATTGTAAAAAAAAAAAAAATGAATTAGGGCTCTTTCACACGGGCGATCCGATCAGATCCGCCTGTCAGTTTTTCAGGCGGATCTGATTGGATCCTCCATGCAGCTCTATGGGGCAGCGGATGTCAGCGGAGACACCTCCGCTGACACCCGCTGCCATCCGTATCCGATCCTGTCTGTGAAATCCGGAGGGATGGAAACCCTATTTTTCCATCCGTTCAGGGATCGGATTGGATGAGAGCGGACAGGCGGTCCGCTCTCATCCGATCCCCCATAGAGAGCAGCGGGAGCTGTGACACCTCCCTCTCCGCACTGCAAGCGGAGACGGAGCTGTCATCCACCGGCTCAGCGGGGATCGGCGGATCGATCCCCGCTGAGCAGCATGGATCCGCCTGCGGAGGCGGACCGTGTGAAAGAGCCCTTAAGCAAATTCTAGAAAAATTTAATTAAAATAAAAAACTACTGACACCAATGGCAGAACTACCACAAAAACATTGGACTTGCGACCGGCCCTGGCGTTCCGCCACCAGGCTGGGAGGGAAGGGCCCCGTCGGGGGGGGGGCCCTTTATGGTTTCTTGCATCGGGGCCCTGAGGGTTCTAGTTACGCCACTGAATTTAAGCATTTCTACCCAGCCAGGCAGGTGGAAGTTTGATTTTCCTACTAATATATGGCGTTCTACCGCTAATTCCCCTGCTGAGAAGTCCGACAATGTAATGGCACCTCGGTACGCTTATACCAGAGATATCTTCATACATATGTTGATGCCTTTCCCTTCCTGCTCAGACTCCAAATTGATTCCAACAATACAGGCATCGTCGTCATAACTGCTAAAATATAACCGGAGAAAATGTGAGCCGCCGGTGACTAACCATCCTTCAGTTTTACTGCCGGCCCACATGCCGGGCAGTGCCGTACTTGCGAGACTTATATTTCATCGCAACCAATCCTTCTATTATTCTCACGCAAAGCATTGAACACAAAGTGCCATTTGTTTGAGGACGGATAATAAAGCATAAACACAACTGTCCAACACAACGGAGTGCTCTCATGGGTTTACTGGTTTTGTTATTTTTTCTGAATGCAGCTGTAAATACAATGTAACCACCTCGATGACTGGTATTAGAGGACATCTTCCACCAAACAGCTAAAAATCACAGAGGAAGGAAGCGCATATATGAAGGAGCAGTTTTATCTGTACCTAGATTTATTAACTTCTTCCCGACCGCCCGCTGCAGTTTTACTGCGGCATGCAGCCCCTCCTGCACGAACCGATGTAGCTCTACATCGGTCGCGTGCCTGCAGCTAGGGGGGTTCAGTTCCTTTCAACCACTCCTCCGGCCCCTTAAAGCGGAGTTCCACCCTGGGAACTTTTTTTTAATAAAAATACCCCCGGGACAGTCAGGGGTAGTACATTCCACAATGGATAGCCTCTGATCTGTCCCGGGTTGCACTTACCTTTTAGAAGAAATACTTACCTTGAAAATGTATTGTCCAGCGCTGCCATCTCAGGTGTGGGCAGCTTGAAGCCAGCGCGATCCTCTTCTGTGTCCTCTTCCGTCTTCTTCGGTCCCACGATGCGCTGCACCGGCCCCGACGTCACTTCCGGTGCCGCAGCGTCATCCCTGCACAGCTTCTGGGCATGCCCAGAAGCTGTTTAGCAAGGTATGACGGCGCCTGCACCGGAACTGACGTCGGGGCTGGTGCAGGCGCATTGATTTCTGGGAGCGATGACGTTCAGCTCCCAGGAATCATTGCAAGCCAGGAAGTGACGAATCGCCGTGGCCGCCGAGGGGAGGAAGAGGAAGTAAGGTAAGTATATTTTCTTCTAAACCAGGTGTGTAAAAAAAAAAAAAAAAAAAATTGTCATTATTCATTTGTTTTTCAGGTGACCCCGGGCATGAAGATGGAGGTAAGTATAATTTTAGGGTGGAACTCCGCTTAAAGGATGACCTCCTGCGACCGCATGGCACCTCTACAGAGGAGGAGGCAGCCACCCCCCTCCCGACGACCTCCTGCGACCGAATGGCAGGTACAGAGGAGTAAGGACTTCATGGACTTTGTTTACTCATTTATTTAGGGTCCTTTTTTAATGTGGCGCTGTACTTGAACACAATTGCTTTATGGTCTGATAATACCTTTGTACTGGCAGCCTTTTTCTTATTAGTGTATTGAGCGCAGCTTTCTCCTTCCTTTATCTCTACAGAGGAGGAGGCAGCCACCCCCCTCCCTCCAGGACTCCACTCTCCAGCCAAAGACCTTGCAGCACATGACCTCCCAGCTTTTATACAGCATCCCAGCATGCATTGAGGCGACCTACCCTCTGCCAATCAACAGGACTGTATCAAAAGCCTATGCATCCATTCGTCAGATGTCCTCCCACTGTCCAACATGCCTCCCTATTGGACCAGTGTGAAACACTCTCTAGACTGAATGAATCACATATGGCACTTTTCCACTGCAAGCCCTGCTTGGCCCTGCTTGGCTCGGTTTGGTTTTCCACTGCATGGTACCACATGGTACGGTGTTGGAACGGTTCGGTACGGTTTGGTACGGTTTGCTTTTCCACTAATAGTAAGTGGGTGGGATAACAATGATTCTCTGACCAATCAGTGGCTAGTAGTGACAAACAGTCAAGGCTGCATGCAAAGGATTGTGGGATGTGGTACCGGTACGGCCCTCTTGGAACCACAACCGAGGTGGTACTGTTTAAGCGAGCCGTACCGTTCGGTTCCATGTAGTGGAAAAGCGCCGCCGTACCGTACCGAACTGTTCCAACACCGTACCATGCGGTACCATGCAGTGGAAAAGCGCAAAAGCGAGCCGAACCATTCGGTTCCATGCAGTGGAAAAGCGCCATTACTGAGAACAAGGAGCAGACCCAGTGGAGGCTGGTGCATATGGGGTGCAGGGGCGCTGCCCCCACCTATCCATGCGTCCAGCCCCCTAATCTACATGCGGGGCGCCAGACGCATGGAGTTCAATGAGGCTTTTTTTTTTTTAACCATGTGATTAGAGCCAGAGGCTCTCACAAGCTAAAAAAAAAAAAAAGGTGGGCTTGGGGCACAAAGCACTCTGTTGGACAATTGTTGCCACCTCTACAGAGGAGGAGGCAGCCACCCCCCCTCCCTCCGGGACTCCGCTCTCCAGCCAAAGACCCTGCAGCACATGTGCTCCTGGTTTTTATACAGTATCCCAGCATGCACTGAGGCGACCTGCCCTCTGCCAATCACCAGGACTGTATCAAAAGCCTATGCATCCATTGGTCAGGTTTCCTCCCACTGTCCAACATGCCTCCCTATTGGACCAGTCTCTAGACTAAATTAATCGCATACTAAGTACAATGAGTAGACCTAGTGGCTGCTGGTGCATATGGGGCACCCCCCCCTATCCATGCGTCCGACCCCCTAATCTACATGCGGGGCGCTGGACGCATGGAGTTCAATGGGGCTTTTTTTTTTAACCACGTGATTAGAGCTAGAGGCTCTCACAAGCTAAAAAAAAAGGGTGGGCTCAGGGCCCAGAGCACTGTGCCCGAGCCCACCCAGTTGTGTGACAATAGCGAATGAAAATTCACTATTGTCACATGGATCCTCCTCCTGGCCAATCAGGAAGCGGGTTCTGAGACCCGTTTCCCGATTGGCCGAAAGGAGAAACCATGCCATTGGGCTTTGAGGAGGAGGAGGGAGGAGACGCAGAAGACAGGGGGAAGAAGCAGGGTGGCAGGCAGGGTAAGGGATCCTGTCCTGTCCTGGGGGTCCTGTCCTGCTGTGGTCCAGGGGTGTGCGACCTGGTGTGGTTGTATGGTGCGGTCTGTGTGCCGCCCCCTCCCCCCCCCAGGCCCATGGAGCACTAGCCGCCACTGAGCAGACCTCACTAACAGATCCTGCTCTCTGGTAGGCAGAGAACAATATAGATTTACCTGCAGTCCTTCTGGTAAGCAGACAGAGCTCAAAACTATACTCTCTCACTAGCACCTACCTAGGAGGGGGCTACAACAATAAAAAGATAAAAAGAGGGACAGCACAATTTACAATACAGTTCAATACAAAAGGAATAGGAGGGCCCTGCTCATGGAGCTTACAATCTAAAGAGAGGGGGAGGTGGTACAAAAGGTAGTGGCTGCGGGGGATGATCTGATGGAGGGGGCTCAAGTGCAGATCTTAGGTGGAAGTGGGGTAGGCTTCCCTGAATAATTGTGTTTTCAAGGATCGCCTAAAGGCGGGCAGGGAAGGAGCTGACCGGAATACTGGGGCAGGGAGTTCCAGAGGATGGGAGAGGCTCAGGAGAAGCAATGAACACAAAGTGCCATTTGTTTGAGGACGGATAATAAAGCATAAACACAACTGTCCAACACAACGGAGTGCTCTCATGGGTTTACTGGTTTTGTTATTCTTTCTGAATGCAGCTGTAAATACAATGTAACCACCTCGATGACATCTTCCACCAAACATCTAAAAATCACAGAGGAAGGAAGCGCATATATAAAGGAGCAGTTTTATCTGTACCTAGATGTATTAACTACTTCCCGACCGCCCGCTGCAGTTTTGCTGGCAGCACGCTCCCATCCCCACTAGGCAGCGGGGACTCTGATGCACGGGGCAGGTGGCTCCGATTGGCGCCTCCGATTGGCGCCTGACACCCGCAATCGTTCCCCGCTGAGAGAGAAGGACGGGCAGCTTTTGTAAACACAGCTGACCGTTCTTCTCTCTGGAATGATCACAGAGCTCCTGTGATCCTTCTATATAGGAACACATGTCTCTATGGTCATTTCACATGTCCATCCTCCTCACAGTTTGAAAACACCCCCTAGGCTCACACTTAACGCTTTGATCACCCCTAGGTTAACCCCTTCCCTGCCAGTGTCATTATTACAGTAACAGAGCATATTTTTAGCACTGATTACTGTAGTAATGTCACTGGTCCCCCCAAAAGTGTCAAAAATATCAGTTAGGGGTCCGATCTGTCCACTGCAATGTCGCAGTCCTGCTAAAAAACGTTGAGAGCCGCCATTGACCAGTAAAAAAATAAATAAATAAAAAATCTTTCCCCCTAGTTTGTAGACACGATTACTTTTGCTCAAACCAATCAAAATACGCTTACTACAAAAATATGTAGCAGAATACAAATTGCCCTAAAAGGATGAAAACATGTGATTTTTAATTGTTTTTTTTTTTTGGAGAATATTATATAGCAGAATGTGAAAAATATCGTTTTTTTTTTTTTTGTTTTTGTTTTTTTCAGAATGTTCGCTATTTTTTTGTTTATTGCACAAAAAATAAAAATTGCAGAGGTGATCAAATACCACCAAAAGAAATCTCTATTTGTGGGGAAAAAAGGACATCAATTTTATTTGGGTACAGGGTCGCACGACCGCGCAATTGTGCATTAAAGTAACGCAGTGCCGAATAGAAAAATAGGGCCTAGTCAGGAAGGGGGTAAAACCTTACGGGGCTGAAGTGGTTAAGGGGGCAAATTCAACCAGTAAAAAAATAAATAAATAAATAAAAATGACATAAATCTTTCCCGTAGTTAGTAGACGCGATAATTTTTGTGCAAACCAATCAAAATACGCTTATTGTGATTTATTTTACCATAAATATGTAGTAGAAAACAAATTGGCCTATAATGATGAAAAAAAAATTATTATTATTTTTTTTTTTGGGAATGTTATATAGCAGAATGTGAAAAATATTGTTGTTTTTTTTTTTTTCAGAATTGTCGCTCTTTTGTTGTTTATAGCACAAAAAATATAAATCGCACAGGTCATCAAATACCACTAAGGGGGCAAATCCAACCAGTAAAATAATAAATAAATAAAATTCCCTTAGTTAGTAGACATGATAACTTTCGCGCAAACAAATCAAAATAAGCTTACTGCGATTTTTCTTTTACCAAAAATATGTAGCGGAATATAAATTGGCCTGAAAGGATGAAAAAAATAGATTTTTACTTTTTTTTTTTATTTTTTTGGGGAATGTTATATAGCAGAAAGAAAAAAATACAGTTTTTTTTTTCAGAATTGTCGCTCTTTTTTTGTTTATAGCACAAAAAATAAAAATCGCACAGGTGATCAAATACCACCAAAAGAAAGCTCTGTTTGTGGGAGAAAAAAAAACCATACATTTTATTTGAGTACAGCGTCGCATGACCACGCAATTTTTCCTTTAAAGTCACGCAGTGCCGAATCACAAAATAGGGCCTGGTCAGGAAGGGGGTAAAACCTTCTGGGGCTGAAGTGATTAAGAGACCATTCACACAAGGGCGACACGACTTGCTGGGGCAACCTGTGAAGTTGACGCTGTGCACTGCGACCTTGGCGTGACATGCACGGAGTTCATATAATTGAACTCAATGCAAGTCGCCTCCAGGTCGCCCCAAAGTAGTACAGGACCCATTTTTTTTATTCGGAGCGACTTGTGTCGCTCCTATAAGAATGGGTCCTGTGCTAATCAATGGCAGACGACCCACCGCAACTTTTTTTTTTTTAGGTACAGTGTCGCACGATCGCGCGTTTGTCTGTTAAAGCAACGCAGTGCCGAATCGCAAAAATGGCCTGGTCATTAAGGGGGCAAATCCAACCAGTAAAAAAATAAATAAAAATACCATAAATATTTCCCCTAGTTAGACGCGATAACTTTTGCACAAATAAGCAGAGTTGTATAAAGTACTCGAAACCCATACTTGAGTAAAAGTACAAGTGCTCGATCAAAAAGTGACTTGAGTAGAAGTGGAAGTGCTCGATCAAAAAGTGACTTGAGTAGAAGTACTAAAGTATTCAACATTTTTTTGTACTTAAGTATTGCAAGTAGTTTTTTTTTTAAATTTTGCTACTCAAGTACTGAAAGTAAAAGTAGAAGTACTGTGTTATGTAGTTATTAAAGAAAGAAGTCAAAAGTTTGAGCATCATATTGTTTTTTATTATTTCAAATGCAGCTTTTATTTATACATACAGTAGCTTTTATTTTCAGATGCGCTGATAATACGCATGTTTTGAGCTTCATGAAACCTGCCATCTACTGTTCTGGCAGTGGTAATTTTTATAATAGTAACGAGTAACTATGCAGCACAAAAAAAAAATATCGGAGTAGAAGTATTGAAATCATTGAAAAAATGTAGTGAAGTAAAAGTGGAAGTAGGAGAAAAAAATTCTACTCCAGGAAAGTACAGATACCGCCTTTCGGTACTTAACCACTTAACCCCCGAAAGATTTTACCCCTTTCCTGACCAGGGTTTTTTTTGAGATTTTTTACTGCTCGATTTTAACGGACAATTGCGCGGTCGTGCGACGCTGTACCTAAACGAATTTGACGTCCTTTTTTTCCCACAAACGGAGCTTTCTTTTGGTGGTATTTGATCACCTGTGCGATTTTTTGATCATGCGCTATAAACAAAAAAAGAGCGTCAATTTTGCAAAAATAACAATATTTTTCAAATTTTTTTATATGAAATTCCCCCCCAAAAAAATGTAAAAATCAAAATTTTTTAACATTTTCGGCCAATTTGTTTTATGCTACATATGTTTGGTAAAAAAAATCGCAAAAAGCATATTTTGATTGGTTTGCGCAAAAGTTATCGCGTTTACTAACAAAGGGAAAGATTTTTGTCATTTTTGGTGTTTTTTTTTAAACGCATAATGGCGGCGATCTGCAATTTTTTTGCGGGACTGCGACATTGCGGCGGACAGATCGGACACTTGACTGACATTTTTGATACTTTTGGGGGTACCAGTGACATTACTACAGTAATCAGTGCTATACATATGCACTGTTACTGTAAAAATGGCACTGGCAGGGAAGGGGTTAACTGTATTGGAGAGGGAGGGGTTAAGTGTGTCCTAGGGGCGTGCTTCTAACTTTAAAGGGACATGGCTTGAGGTGTAAAAACAGAGATCAATGGTTCTACATAGTAGAACCTTCTGATCTCCATTTTTACACAGGGGAGAATGACAGGCGGCTTGTTTACATTAGCCGCCTGACTTTCTCCCTTCACCGGAGCGATCGTGAGTGACCAGCGGACGATCGGGTCCACCGGTCACACGCACTGACTTGTCAGTGAACGAGCCAGGGCGGGCGCGCGCCCGCCCGCTTTTGGCTCACAAGTCAGTGACAGGCGAGTGACGTACCCCTACGTCACTCTGCCTGGCCGGGGCTGACCGCCCAGTATATAGTCGTGCGGCGGTCGGCAACCGGTTAAGTACAGTAGTGAAGTAGTTCTACTTAGTTACTATACATCTCTGCAAATAAATCAATATACGCTTACTGCGATTTTTTTTTTACCAAAAATATGTAGCAGAATATAAATTGGCCAAAGGCTGCATTCACATGTCAGCGTTTGGATCGCGGGCAGAACCGCCGCGGTTCCGCCCGCGATCCGGAGATTATTGCAAATCGCGGGACGCCTAGCGTTGCCCGTTGATTTGCAATAGCCCTCCAAACGCCGAGCGATGTTGCCGCGATTTCCGCCTGCCGAATCGCGGCAACATCGCGCAAACAAAATCGCGGGACGCAATACGCTCCAAAGAAGTACAAGAGCTTCTTTGGAGCGTATTGCATCCCGCGATTTTGTTTGCGCGATGTTGCCGCGATTCGGCAGGCGGAAATCGCGGCAACATCGCTCGGCGTTTGGGGGGCTATTGCAAATCAGCAGACAATGCTAGGCGTCCCGCGATTTGCAATAATCTCCGGATCGCGGGCGGAACCGCGGCGGTTCTGCCCGCGATCCATACGCTCACATGTGAACGGAGCCTTAAAGGATGAAAAAATTAGATTTTTACATTTGTTTTGGAAATGTTATATAGCAGAAAGTGAAAAATATTGTTTTGTTTTTTTCAGAATTGTCGCTCTTTTTTTGTTCATAGCGCAAAAAAATAAAAATCGCACAGGTGATCAAATACCACCAAAAGAAATCTCTATTTGTGGGGAAAAAAATATTAATTTTATTTGGGTACAGCGTCGCACGACCGCGCAATATTTCTGTTAAGGTAACGCAGTGCCGAATCAAAAAAAATGGCCTGGTCATTAAGGGGGATAAACCTTCCGGTCCAGAAGTTGTTAAATTACGAAAAGTACTCAACCAACTCAGAGTCCCAAACTCTCTTCTTCACAAACTTTATTTTGGCGGGAAGAAAAGCCAATTTATTCCGTTATCTAGTTACTTTTACAAGAAAGAATAAACAGCGCTCCGTGTAATTGCGATCCGTAATTGTCTTTACTTCCAGCTGCAAATTAGATTGGAGGATTTACTATCGCTGTCTTCTGTTTATTGCAGCGAGCGATACAATAAAGGATGTGCGTTGTTTTTCAGTAAAGTAAATTGGGGCATGAGGAATATAAATAGGTTGATACGTTTGTGTATTTATATTGTACCGCATGCATAATATGACATATTTAGGAAACACGCATGCATATTCATAATGCTAAATCTCCGAAGGATTTTCACTTTATATTCTAAAAGCTGAACTCCAACCTTCTCTTCCGTCATGCACAGTTGTAGCGGCTCCCCACCTGTTCTGCAATGGCTTCCTCTGATTTCACTGCACACTGGGAGCTCACAATGTGCATTAGAAGCTGCAGCAAGTCAGATAGATTTCCTGGTTGGACATGCGGCATCATTTAGCCCTCTTCTTCCCCAGCATGGCCATCCCTATCAATCGTGGAGGCTCAGGTATGCATGTACACTATATTGTCAAAAGTATTGGGACGCCTGCCTTTACACACACATATAAACTTTAATGTCATCCCAGTCTTAGTCCGTAGGGTTCAATATTGAGTTGGCCCACCCTTTGCAGCAATAACAGCTTCAACTCTTCTGGGAAGGCTGTCCACAAGGTTTAGGAGTGTGTCTATGGGAATGTTTGACCATTCTTCCAGAAGCGCATTTGTGAGGTCAGAAGGCCTGGCTCACAGTCGGCGCTCTAATTCATCCCAAAGGTGTTCTATCGGGTTGAGGTCAGGACTCTGTGCAGGCCAGTTAATTTTCTCCACCCCAAACTCACTCATTCGTGTCTTTATGGACCTTGCTTTGTGCACTGGTGTGCAGTCATATTGGAACAGGAAGGGGCCATCCCCAAACTGTTGCACAAAAGAGAGATAACGCTGCTCTAGGTGATAAGTGAAAGCTCGTAGACAAAGGTGTGCAGGTCCAGTCCGTAGTCCAGTGAAGGCATCCAATGAAAAATGAATGACCGCACTCCCAGATGCTTTGAGATCTTCAATGCAATAAAATCATCCAACAAACAGAATCAAGGAAAGTTCATGACACTTGTCTGAAGAGCATGGTTGACATGTTTCGCAAATCTAATCGCTTAATTATAACCTTTAGGAGCTATTCCCAAACTGTTTGCACAAAGTTGGGAGCATGAAATTGTCCAAAATGTCTATGCTGACGCCTTAAGAGTTCCCTTCACAGGAACTAAGGGGCCAAGCCCAACCCCAGAAAAACAACCCCACACCATAATCCCCCCTCCACCAAATGATTTAGACCAGTGCACAAAGCAAGGTCCATAAAGACATGGATGAGCGAGTTTGAGGTGGAGGAAGTGGACTGGCCTGCACACAGCGGGAATGTTTTTTACAGGGTTGAGCTTGGCCCCTTAGTTCCAGTGAAGGGAACTCTTAAAATGTCATATAGTGATATATCCCGTACCACTCTGTGGAAGTGATATACACCGTACCACTCTGGGGAAGTGATATATACAATACCACTCTGGGGAAGTGATATATACTGTACCGCTCTAGGGAAGTGATATTTCCCGTACCACTCTGGGGAAGTGATATATACTGTACCACTCTGGGGAAGTGATATACACCGTACCACTCTGGGGAAGTGATATATACCGTACCACTCTGAGGAAGTGATATACACCATACCACTCTGGGGAAGTTATATATACTGTGCCACTCTGGGGAAGTGATATATCCCATACCACTCTGGGGAAGTGATATACACCGTACCACTCTGGGGAAGTGATATATACTGTACCACTATGGGAAAGTGATATATAATGTACCACTCTGGGGAAGTGATATATACCGTACCACTCTGGGAAAGTGATACATACCGTACCACTCTGGGGAAGTGATATACACCGTACCACTCTGGGGAAGTGATATATACTGTACCGCTCTGGGGAAGTGATATATACCGTACCACTCTGGGGAAGGGATATACACCGTACCACTCTGGGGAAGTGATATATACTGTACCACTCTGGGAAAGTGATATACACCGTACCACTCTGGGGAAGTGATATATACCATATCACTCTGGGAAAGTGATATATACCGTACCACTCTGGGGAAGCAATATATACCATATCATTCTGGGGAAGTGATATATACCGTACTATTCTGGGGAAGTGATATATACCATATCACTCTGGGGAAATTATATATACCGTACCATTTTGGGGAAGTGATAGATACCGTACCACTCCGGGGAAGTGATATATACTGTGCCACTCTGGGGAAGTGATATATACCGTACCACTCCGGGGAAGTGATATATACTGTGCCACTCTGGGGAAGTGATATATCCCGTACCAATCTGGGGAAGTGATATATCCCGTACCACTCTGGGGAAGTGATATATCCCATACCATTCTGGGGAAGTGATATATACCGTACCACTCTTGGGAAGTGATATATACCGTACCACTCTGGGGAAGTGATATATACCGTACCACTCTGGGGAAGTGATATATCCCATACCACTCTGGGGAAGTGATATATCCCATACCACTCTGGGGAAGTGATATACACCGTACCACACTGCTGAAGTGCTATACACCGTATCACTCTGGTGAAGTAATATATACCGTACCACTCTGGGGAAGTGAAATATACTATAACACTCTGGGGAAGTGATATATACCGTACCACTCTGGGTAAGTGATATATACCGTACCACTCTGGGGCAGTGATATATACCGTACCACTCTGGGAAAGTGATACATACCGTACCACTCTGGGGAAGTGATATACACCGTACCACTCTGGGGAAGTGATATATACTGTACCGCTCTGGGGAAGTGATATATACCGTGCCACTCTGGGGAAGTGATATATACCGTACCACTCTGGGGAAGGGATATACACCGTACCACTCTGGGGAAGTGATATATACTGTACCACTCTGGGAAAGTGATATACACCGTACCACTCTGGGGAAGTGATATATACCATATCACTCTGGGAAAGTGATATATACCGTACCACTCTGGGGAAGCAATATATACCATATCATTCTGGGGAAGTGATATATACCGTACTATTCTGGGGAAGTGATATATACCATATCACTCTGGGGAAATTATATATACCGTACCATTTTGGGGAAGTGATAGATACCGTACCACTCCGGGGAAGTGATATATACTGTGCCACTCTGGGGAAGTGATATATACCGTACCACTCCGGGGAAGTGATATATACTGTGCCACTCTGGGGAAGTGATATATCCCGTACCAATCTGGGGAAGTGATATATCCCGTACCACTCTGGGGAAGTGATATATCCCATACCATTCTGGGGAAGTGATATATACCGTACCACTCTGGGGAAGTGATATATACCGTACCACTCTGGGGAAGTGATATATACCGTACCACTCTGGGGAAGTGATATATCCCATACCACTCTGGGGAAGTGATATATCCCATACCACTCTGGGGAAGTGATATATCCCATACCACTCTGGGGAAGTGATATACACCGTACCACACTGCTGAAGTGCTATACACCGTATCACTCTGGTGAAGTAATATATACCGTACCACTCTGGGGAAGTGAAATATACTATAACACTCTGGGGAAGTGATATATACCGTACCACTCTGGGTAAGTGATATATACCGTACCACTCTGGGGCAGTGATATATACCGTACCACTCTGGGGAAGTGATATATACCGTACCGCTCTGGGGAAGTGATATATACCGTACCACTCTGGGGAAGTGATATACACCGTACCACTCTGGGGAAGTGATATATACTGTACCACTCTGGGGGAGTGATATATATCGTACCACTCTGGGGAAGTGATATATCCCGTACCACCCCCGGTGGAAGTAATATATACCGTACCATTCTAGGGAAGTGATATATACCGTACCATTCTGGGGAAGTGATATATACTGTACCACTTTGGGGAAGTCATATATACCATACCACTCTGGGGAAGTTATATATCCCGTACCACTCTGGGGAAGTGATAGATACCGTATCAATCTGGGGAAGTGATATATACCGTACCAATCTGGGGAAGTGGTATATACCGTACCATTCTGGGGAAGTGGTATATACCATACCACTCTGGCGAAGTGATATATCCCGCACCACTCTGGGGAAGTGATATATACTGTGCCACTCTGGGGAAGTGATATATACCGTACCACTCTGCGGAAGTGATATATACTGTACCACTCTGGGTAATTGATCTGGATTTTTTTGACACATTATGACTTTTTATATCAGAACATTTTACTGGTATAAGCAACCATTTTTCCTGAATAAAACAAATTTATTCAGTGTCTCCATTGTTTACAACTGTCATGTAATCTGCTGTGATTGGTCACAGCGATCACATGGTACTGGCAGTGAGCCGGTACACTGATCAGTTATCTGCGGTGTCGACGTCACAAGTGTATTTTTTCAAAAAAAAATTGCGTTTGTAAGACTGCTGCGCGAATACGGTGTGACATAAAGTATTGAAACAATCTCCATTTTATTCTCTAGGGTCTCTGCCAAAATATATATATATAATGTTTGGGGGTTCTAAGTAATTTTCTAGCAAAAAAATACTGATTTTAACTTGTAAGCAACAAATGTCAGAAATAGACCTGGTTAAAAATAGGTAAGTACTCAGATCTTTTTTATACAGGTTAGGCAGGATAGGTAGGAGAAGGATTTTTTAAAGTGTTTGTAAACCCAGGATCCTGCAGTCACTATATCTGCTCTCCCCAGAGGCCTGCAGTCACTATATCTGCTCTCCCCAGAGGCCTGCAGTCACTATATCTGCTCTCCCCAGAGGCCTGCAGTCACTATATCTGGTCTCCCCAGGAGCCTGCAGTCACTATATCTGATCTCCCCAGGAGCCTGCAGTCACTATATCTGCTCTCCCCAGGAGCCTGCTGTCACTATATCTGATCTCCCCAGGAGCCTGCAGTCACTATATCTGATCTCCCCAGGACCCTGCATTCACTATATCTGGTCTCCCCAGGATCCTGCAGTCACTATATCTGATCTCCCCAGGAGCCTGCAGTCACTATATCTGGTCTCCCCAGGAGCCTGCAGTCACTATATCTGGTCTCCCCAGGTGCCTGCAGTCACTATATCTGGTCTCCCCAGGAGCCTGCAGTCACTATATCTGGTCTCCCAGGAGCCTGCAATCACTATATCTGGTCTCCCCAGGAGCCTGCAGTCACTATATCTGGTCTCCCAGGAGCCTGCAATCACTATATCTGGTCTCCCCAGGAGCCTGCAGTCACTATATCTGATCTCCCCAGGATCCTGCATTCACTATATCTGCTCTCCCCAGGAGCCTGCAGTCACTATATCTGGTCTCCCCAGGAGCCTGCAGTCACTATATCTGATCTCCCCAGGACCCTGCATTCACTATATCTGGTCTCCCCAGGATCCTGCAGTCACTATATCTGATCTCCCCAGGAGCTTGCAGTCACTATATCTGGTCTCCCACAGTACACAGAACATGGAAATGCCATTAATTCAGTAAATATAAACTGCTAAATACCTTTTCCCATCAGCAGTATATAGCAGTCTTGTGACTTCTATCAGTATTAAAGCTCGTTGGAGGAATTTTCATTCTCCTATGACTGTCCTTTGAGGCTGCAGGACCCTTGATCCTCTGTCTGGGCAGTGCTGATTGGCCCTGTGCTGATCACATGCACCCTCCCAAGAAAAAAAAAAACTCCCTAGCAATACACACCAAACTGAGCATGTGCAGAGTGACTCCACTAACTCTGCCTTATCCAGACAGGGAATGGGGACAAAGCAAGAAGGGGAGGATCTGTGCATACAGGATCAAACAGCCTTTTTACACAATGCAGAGGATTAACCCTTTAGGTTCCACAGTGAGTATAACAAGAATTATTTATTGCATATACAGACGGATTTTACTGTTGTGGGTTTAGTAATACTTTAGGAATAGTTAGACTTAGGGCCAGTTCACACCAAAGAAATGCAGTTCGGATGCATTCCGAATGCTTTTTTATTTTAATGCACGTTTTTTGATGCATTTCAGTGCATTTTCCCACCCCCTCTCTTTTTTTTTTCACCTTAAAGTGGTTGTAAAGGCAGAAGGTGCATTCTATGCATTAAGATAAAAATCTTTCTGTGTGCAGCAGCTGCCCTCAGCCCCCCTAATACTTACCTGAGCCCCATATTTTTCCACCTATGTCCACGAGTGTCTAGGCCGTATGAGACTCTCCCTCCTGATTGGCTGAGACAAAGCAGCGGCGCCATTGGCTCCCGCTGCAGTCAGTCAAAGTCAGTCAGCCAACCAGGAGAGAGAGGGGGCAGAGCAGGGTCACAGCTATGTGTCAAAATGGACACACGGAGCTGCAGCTCGGCTCGGGTGCCCCCATAGCAAGCTGCTTGCTGTTGGGGGCACTCAACAGGAGGGAGGGGCTAGGAGCAGGAAAGAGGGACCCGAGAAAAGGAGGACCCAGGCTGCTCTGTGCAAAACCATTACACAGAGCAGGTAAGTATAACATGTGATATAAACTGGAAAACCAAAATAGCAAGTTCTACCAGGAGTACAGATATTCTAAATTCCCTACTGGGGTTGTCTCTGCAACAAGTGGTTGAGGAGCCAACCCGGAGGGAGGCCATTTTGGATTTGGTATTCACAAATGGGGATTCGGTATATGATGTCATTGTAGGCGAAACCTTGGGATCTAGTGATCACCAGTCAGTGTGGTTTAATATAAGAACTGTGAAAGAGTCACACCACACAAAAACAAAAGTTTTAGATTTTAGAAAAACAGACTTTTCAAAAATGAAATTAGTCATAAATGAGTCCTTATCAGACTGGAACGGATTACATGGAGTCCAGGAGAAATGGGATTACTTAAAAGGTGCATTATTGAAGGCAACAGAAAATTGCATTAGACTTGTCAGTAAAAGCAAAAAAAGGAAGAGACCACTGTGGTACTCAGCAGAAGTGGCCCAAATCATTAAAAATAAAAAGCTAGCATTTTGTAATTATAAAAAAAAAACCCAGAGCAATGAAGATAAGGAAATCTACAAGATTAGGCAGAAAGAGGCCAAGCAAGTTATAAGAACTTCTAAAGCGCAGGTAGAAGAAAAACTAGCTCAGTCTATGAAAAAGGGGGATAAGACATTCTTCAGATATATAAATGAAAAAAGGAAATTAAAACAAGGAATAACTAAATTAAAAACAAAGGACGGAAGGTATGTAGAAGAGAATAAAGGGCTAGCCGACTGCCTTAATGAATACTTCTGTTCAGTTTTTACAGAAGAAAAAGAAGGAGAAGGACCTCCACTTGAAAGGATGACTAATGAATCATTTGATGCATGTGTCTTTACAGAGGAAGACGTTCTAAGATTGCTGTCTAAAGTGAAGACAAATAAGTCACAGGGTCCTGATGAGATACACCCAAGATTATTAAAAGAGCTTAGTGGTGAGCTGGCAAAACCATTAACAGATCTATTTAACCAATCATTAGTAACAGGAGTCGTCCCGGAAGATTGGAAATTGGCAAATGTCGTGCCCATTCACAAGAAAGGTAGTAGGGAGGAATCGAGCAACTATAGACCAGTGAGTCTGACATCAATAGTAGGCAAATTAATGGAAACCCTATTAAAGGATAGGATTGTGGAACATCTTAAATCCCATGGATTGCAAGATGAAAAACAACATGGGTTTACTTCAGGGAGATCATGTCAAACAAATCTTATAGATTTTTTTGACTGGGTGACTAAAATAATAGACGGTGGAGGTGCAGTAGACATTGCATATCTAGATTTTAGTAAGGCTTTTGACACTGTCCCACATAGAAGACGTATCAATAAACTGCAGTCATTGAGCATGGACTCCCATATTGTTGAGTGGATTAGGCAGTGGCTGAGTGACAGACAACAGAGGGTTGTAGTCAATGGAGAACATTCAGAACAAGGTCATGTTACCAGTGGGGTACCTCAGGGATCTGTACTGGGACCAATTTTGTTTAATATCTTCATAAGTGATATTGCAAAAGGCCTCGATGGTAAGGTTTGTCTTTTTGCTGATGACACAAAGATATGTAACAGGGTTGATGTTCCTGGAGGGAAACGCCAAATGGAAAAGGATTTAGGAAAACTAGAAGAATGGTCAGAACTCTGGCAACTGAAATTTAATGTGGATAAGTGCAAGATAATGCACCTGGGGCGTAAAAACCCAAGGGCAGAATATAGAATATTTGACACAGTCCTGACCTCAGTATCTGAGGAAAGGGATTTAGGAGTAATTATTTCAGAAGACTTCAAGGTGGGAAGACAATGTAATAGAGCAGCACGAAATGCCAGCAGAATGCTTGGATGTATAGGGAGAGGTATAAGCAGTAGAAAGAGAGAAGTGCTTATGCCGCTGTACAGAACACTGGTGAGACCTCACTTGGAGTATTGTGCGCAGTACTGGAGGCCATATCTCCAGAAGGATATAGATACTCTAGAGAGAGTTCAGAGAAGAGCTACTAAACTAGTACATGGATTGCAGGAAAAAACTTTAAAGGACCTTAACATGTATAGCTTGGAAGAAAGAAGAGACAGAGGGGATATGATAGAAACTTTTAAATACATAAAGGGAATCAACTCGGTAAAGGAGGAGAGCATATTTAAAAGAAGAAAAACTACCACAAGAGGACACAGTTTTAAATTAGAGGGGCAAAGGTTTAAAAGTAATATGAGGAAATATTACTTTACTGAGAGAATAGTGGATGCATGGAATAACCTTCCTGCAGAAGTGGTAGCTGCAAATACAGTGAAGGAGTTTAAGCATGCATGGGATAGGCATAAGGCTATCCTTCATATAAGATAGGGCCAGGGACTATTCATAGGATTCAGATATATTGGGCAGACTAGATGGGCCAAATGGTTCTTATCTGCCGACACATTCTATGTTTCTATGTTACTTGCGGCGGTCGGCAAGTGGCTAGATAAGGACATGTGTGTTCCAGTGCATTTTGTGGTGCGTTTAGGTGCATTCCGGTGAGTTTTTAATGCATTTTACCGCGTTCCAGTACAGTCCAGTGCAGAAAAAATGCAACGTGTTCTACTTTTTTTTTTTTCTGGAACTGGAACGCACTTGGACTGACCGCACTGGTGTGAACTATGTCATTGGAAATCATATAACCTACTATCCCTGCACTTTTGATGCAGAAAAAAAACTGCACTGGACTGCATGTAGTATGAACTGGCACTATGGCTGATATTTGTACCCGGTTCACACAGTTTTTATTGGCTGCTCTGGTTTGGAGTTTTGGTGCAGGTGGGAGCTAAAGGTCCATGGAGATGAGTCTACTGCTACAGACAAGAGTCCGGGAAACCTTCCTCCAGTGTTGTGTCTTTAGTGGAAAACACACGGTAATTCCAAGCTGCTCTTTCTTGCACGAAGCGAGCGGTTTGAAATGCCTCGGATTTTATGTCTAACTCTATTAAATCTTTACTGCAGGAAACAGGGAGACGGGGAGACGGGGGGGGGCACGCTTCAGCACGCACCAGCTGAAACCTTCCATGCGCTGTCAGGTTCTGCAGAGGGGTTGGGATTGCAGCAGACGCATACTAAACCGTACAGCAGAGGAGATGCTAATTGCCTGGCCATGGATAACATGCTTGCACCTCGATGTAACAAACAGAACTGGTAGTGGACCTATCATGTAGACATTAACCACTTTAGCCCAGAGGATTTTGCTGCTTAATGACCAGGCCCTATTTTGCGATTTCGCACTGCGTTAATTTAACGGACAATTGCGCGGTCGTGCAACGCTGAACCCAAAAAAAAAATTGACGTCCTTTTTTTTCCCCACAAATAAAGCTTTCTTTTGGTGGTATTTGATCACCTGTGCGATTTTTATTTTTTGCGCTATAAACAAAAAAAGAGCGACAATTTTGAAAAAAAAAAACAATATTTTTCAAATTCTGCTATATAACATTCCCCCCCCCCCCCCCAAAAAAAAAAATTAAAAATCAAACTTTTTTAACATTTTAGGCCAATTTCTTTTCTGCTACATATTTTTGGTAAAAAAAAAAAATCGCAATAAGCGTATTTTGATTGGTTTGCGCAAAAGTTATTGCGTCTACAAACTACGGGAAAGATTTCCTGTATATCATTTTTATTGTTTTTTTTT
Source organism: Pelophylax lessonae (assembly GCF_965119305.1). Taxonomy (NCBI): domain Eukaryota; kingdom Metazoa; phylum Chordata; class Amphibia; order Anura; family Ranidae; genus Pelophylax; species Pelophylax lessonae. The sequence continues at coordinate 15,188,026 of NC_138774.1, forward strand.
ACTAGTAATGGCGGCGATCTGCAATTTTTAGCGGGACTGCGACATTGCGGCGGACAGATCGGACCCCTAACTGACATTTTTGACACTTTTGGGGGGACCAGTGACATTACTACAGTAATCAGTTCTAAACATATGCACTGTTACTGTAATAATGCCATTGGCAGGGAAGGGGTTAATATTATTAGGGATCAAGGGGTTAAATGTAAGCCTAGTGGAGGGATTCTAACTGTGGGGGGTGTGGCTTGTGGGATCATCACAGAGACATACAATCCTATACAGCAGGATCACATAACCTCTGTGATCACTTCAGGGAGAATGACAGATGGCTGTGTTTACATCAGCCGTCCGTCCTTCTCTGTCAGCTGGGGGGGGGGGAGATCGCAAGTGGCCAGCGGCCATCGGAGCCGCCTGTCACACGGCTGACGAGCGGGGGCTTGAGCGCGCCGGCGGCGGCGCACGCTCGCCCCCTGGAGTCTTCTGAGCAAGCGACGTAGTACTACTTTGGTTTAACCAGGAGGGGCCGCCTGCCGCAGTAAATCTGCGGTGGGCGGTCGTCAAGTGGTTAAATTCCTTCAGTGAAAGGGGGTCACAAAAAGTTTTAAATTCAAATGCAAAATAAAGAAAAGTAATGATTATTTTGTAGAAAAGGGTCAGCGCCAGTGAAAAGTCTCTATAGCACAATGAACAGTCCATATAGTAGGTGAGCCGGAGGAATCACCACACACCAGTGGCTGACAGATGGAAATATACAGGGGCAGATGGGCAACTTTTGGCCCAGGGGGAAAGTACAAACCAGAGCCCCATGGTGCAGAAAACGCAGCCCCCCTCCCACTCTCCCTCTTCCCTGTCTCCTCCTGACCTCCATTCCAAGCTCAAGCTCCGCTCAAGGTACTTTCTACTCACCGTCTAAATCGGGGTTACCAACATGGCCAACAGGGGGCAGTTGAAGGAAGCTGGGACAGCTCGGCTGGGGCTGCCCGGGGGAGAAGTCTCCAGTGGGGCATGGAACTGACCTCTGCTCAGACACAGTTTACACCATCCATGCTGGGGGGGGGGGGGGGGGAGGCTTGCGCTCTGTCCTTGTCTTCAACCCCCACTTAGTAGATCAGCGGCGGGGACTTTTTACTTCTCTTCACCAGGAATCCCCTAAGGCAGGTCTGTGGCAGAAGCGGTGCAGCCTTTTTATGGGGCATCAGAGTGGCCCAGGGGGCAATTGCCCCCCTGCCCCCTGGCCCAGTCCTCCCCTGTAAATATATCAGTTAGCCACAATGCAGCTGTGCAATTCTTCTGTGATGAAAGAGCCTTCACCGCACAAAGTGATTCCTTCACCAAAAATAGATAGATAGAAAATCGTGACCCTCAAGGTCGTCAACACTTGTGGCATTACCCGGCCAGGGCCTCTGGGGTAGGAAGTATCATGAAGTATCATGAAGTGTACGGATCCAAAAGGGTTATTAAAAACACGTCCACCTCCACTTGCTATGACTAATATCACTTAATCTCTGGATCTGACAACTGGTGCTTCAGAAGTTCAAAGGCTTGAGTATTCCCCTGTGAATAGTTGGACAGAACTTCTGTCACTTTTCCTCCAAACCTGACGGGTTTTTATGGCGGTGAACTCAAAAAACCATGAGATTCACTGGTGGACCACCTATTAGTGCCCACTAGTGCCACCTGTCAGTGCCACCTATCAGTGCCCATCAATACCATATATCAGTGCCACCTATCAGTGCCCATCAGTACCACATGTCAGTGCCCATCAGTACCACATATCAGTGCCACCTATCAGTGCCCATCAGTACCACCTATCAGTGCCCATCAGTACCACATATCAGTGCCCATCAGTGCGGCATATTAGTGCCTCCTCACCAGTGCCCATAAGTGCCAGCTCATCAGTGCCCATCAGTGCAGCCTAGCAGTGCCCATCAGTGCCGCCTCATCAGTGCACATTAGTGAAGGAGAAAAATTACTTATTTACAAAATTTACAGAAAGAAAAAACTTTTTTTTTTTCAATTTTTTTTTGTCTTTTTTTTCTTTTTTGTAAAAAAATAAAAAGCCCAGTGGTGATTAAATACCACCAACAGAAAGCTCTATTTGTGTGAAAAAAAAATTACAAAAAAATTCATATGGTTACAGCATTGCATAAGCGCGCAATTGTCATTCAAAGTGTGAGAGCGCCGAAAGCTGAAATTTGGTCTGCGCAGGAAGGGGGTGAAAGTGCCCGGTATTGAAGTGGTTAAACCGACTTCATCTGCAGATTGAAGTTCATCCTTTTGATCTGTAGATGAAAAAACAGAAGGATACCAAAAGAAGCCATGGGCGTTAATTTACTAAAAGCGAACTTTTGAAAGTGCAGTTGCTCCAGAGCTTAGTAAATGAGGGAGAGCTCTACTGACTTCCATTATTCAATCATGTTCAAGTAAAAATGCTGTTTGTTTGATTTTTTTCTTTTCCTTTCATGTGATTGGTTGTTCTTTGTAAAGTGAAGCTTTGCCTCATTTACTATTCTCTGGAGCAACTGCACTTTCAAAAGTCTATTTGCCTTTAGAAAATGAACCCCAATGTTTCTTTTTATTTTTCTGTTTCAGCGGCTGAGCAATGTTGTTGATAAACATTGCCTGGCTGCTTTTTTTTTTTTTTTGACAGCTCCAATCGCCGGGACTTTGTTTACACTTCAGCTGTCAACAGGGAAACCCCACTGACAGCTGACTGAGTCATCGGCAGTGGTGGCCGGTACATTGGGGGCACAGGGGCGCCGCCCCCCCTATCCATGTGTCAAGCCCCCTAATCTACATGCAGGGCGCCGGATGCATGGATTCCAATGGGGAATTTTTTTTTTTTTAAGTACGTGATTAGAGCCAGAGGCTCTAATAGGCTTCAAAAAAGGGTGGGCTCGGGGAGCAGAGCACTGCCCCCTGAGCCCACCCAGTTTTATGGCATAAATATTCGCTATAGTCACCCTGACTCTCCTCCCAGCCAATCAGGAAGAGGGTTGTGAGACCCCTTTCCCAACTGGCCAAACGGAGAAGCGATCTTACTGGCCAGTGGCCAGGAAGAGGCAGAATACACACGGCTGGAGAAGCACAGCGGCTCAGCCATCCAGCATTCCCCAGCTCGGACAGGAGGAAGGAGGAGGTAAGGAGGCAGACCGTTCGGGGAGGGGGGGAGGGAATGTGTTGCCTGCTGACTGACTGACCGACCGACTGACCCGACTGACCGCGGGGAGGGGGTGCATTGATTTGCCGCCTTCCCCGAATTACCGAGCACCAGCTGCCGTCATCGGTTGTTAACCACTTGCCGACCGCCACACGACTATATACTGTGGCCGTCAGTCCCTCCTGGGCAAAGTGACGTACCGGTACCGCCGGCGCGCTACCACCCCAGCTCGTTCCCTAACATCCCCGCGCGTGTGACCGGCGGCTCCGATGTCCGCCGGCCACTCGCGATCTCACTCAGGAGAGGGAGAAAGACAGACGACTGATGTAAACACAACCATCTGTCATTCTCCCTTAGATCATGACAGAGGCTATGCAATCCTGCTACGTAGGATCGTATGTCTCTGTTATGATCTAACAAGCCACGCCCCCTAACAGTTAGAATCACGCCCCTAGGGACACATTTAACCCCTTGATCACCAATAAATTTAACCCCTTCCCTGCCAGTGTCATTTTTACAGTAACAGTGCATATTTTTAGCACTGATTACTGTAGTAATGTCACTGGTACCCCCAAAAGTGTAAAAAATGTCAGTCTGGAGTCCGATTTGTCCGCCGCAATGTCGCAGTCCCGCAAAAAAAAATTGCAGATCGCCGCCATTACTAGTTAAAAAAAAACAATAAAAATGACTTAAATCTTTCCCGTAGTTAGTAAACGCAATAACTTTTGCGCAAACTAATCAAAATACGCTTATTGCGATGTTTTTTTTTTTACCAAAAATATGTAGCAGAAAACAAATTGGCCTAAAATGTTTAAAAAATGTAGATTTTTACATCTTTTTTGAGAATTACATATAAAAAAGGGGTAAACAATATTGTTATTTTTCAGAGTTGTTGCTCTTTTTTTATTCATAGCGCAAAAAATAAAAATCGCACAGGTGATCAAATACCACCAAAAAAAAAAGCTCTACTTGTGGAAAAAAAAAGGACATCAATTTTATTTGGGTACAGCGTCGCACGACTCTGCAATTGTCAGTTAAAGTAACGCAGTGCCGAATCGCGAAAAAATGGCCTGGTCATTAAGGGGCAAAATCTTCCGGCCCAGAAGTTGTTGAGGACGCTTCTTAACCTCCTTAGCGGTAATCCCGAGCGTGACTCGGGGTTGATTTTTCATATCAGGATCGGTAACCCCGAGTCACGCTCCGAGTCACGGGGTGGATTGCAGAGAGCGCAGCAGTGTTCTCTTACCTTATCCTGGCGATCCAGCGATGATCTCTCATTGCTGAGATCGCCAGCCGAGAGTCCCGCCGCTCCTCCGTCCCTCCGTCGGTCTGATCACTTCCTAGTTCCGTTCCCTGCAGCAGCAATGCTGCATGGCAGCAGAACTAGGGAGGGAAATTCAAAAAAAAAAAAAAAACGTTGCACAAAACACATTTTATATTGTATATATATATATATATATATATATATATAAATATATATATATATATGCATATATATATATATATATATATATGCATGCATATATATATATATATATATATATATATATATATATATATATATATATATATATATATGCATATATATATATATATATATATATATATATATATATATATATATATATGCATATATATGTATATATGCATATATATATATATATATATATATATATATATATATATATATATATATATATATATATATATATATATGCACACACACATATATCTATATATAATATATAATGCATGAATTATAATCTAATCAATATAATTTTATTATATATATTATATATTAAATAATAAAATAATATTATTGATTCGATTATAATTCATGCGTTTGTGTTTCAAATTTATCACATCTGGGATGTCTACTAGAGTCTTGTTTTGGTCAGGTTTAAGTCAGTAATTACTAAGAATTATAGGCCTATAATACATAACGCCAAATTTCCATGAAAAGAATTGTACCGCTTTTGGTATGTAATTCCTGACATAATCATACCGCCAGGGAGGTTAACAGCCGATAATTGCCACCTTTTTTTTTTTTTTTTAACATTTCAGCTGTCACTGGGGGAATCCCGCTGGCATGTAGGAATCCATCCCACATCCCAGTAGGGGAATCTTTTGCTGGCATGCCAAAGTTCCTCCAGCTATCCCACCTGCAAACTACAATCCTCGAGAGATGTGTGTCAGGCTTGCTCATAGTTAATAATAGTGAAAACCATGGAGGGGGCAACTGTCTATTTGAACACACCAAGAAACCCTAAACTCATTTAGACAATAACATCTGGCCACCAGGGGTGCTGGAGAGGCTGGTGTCTGTCAGCACTAGGCACCGGTGCTTTAGGAGGAGAACCTTTGTTTCTGGGAACTCTTCTAAAAAATAAACTCCAACGTAGTTTCAGCACTATGGAGAGCTCCAACCAGTAAGTTCGTATGCCAGCTTAAAAGCTGTTCAGATGTGCCTGGTACACACGCTATGGAAGACTAGAATAGAATAAAATACATGCAGGCACAAAAGGTAAAAAAAATATGAATTAGTATTAGTTTGAAAAAATTGAAAGTGTACCTGTGCCCAGACTATGAGCATTAAACATTTCACATATTCCTATTAAGTAGTAAAATAACTTTAAAAACAATACATAAATACGGTTTCAAGACAGCTAAGTTCCAAGATAAAAAAGAAAATCATAATCAGAGGGGGTATCTATCCCTTGAGAGGTAATGGAAAATCCACAATGGGACCAATGGGGGAATTGGGACTATGCAATACCCAAATATAGGAAAGAGGATGTAAAGAAAAGAGAACAAAAGAAGTAGAAAAGTAGCAGTATATAAAAAATTGTCAATTTTATTCATACAAAAAGCTATAAAACACCTCAATAGGGGACCATTTAATACACAATAAAAAAAATGATGGGGATACAAACATGGGTGTCCACATGGGGCGGGGGGGGGGGGGGGGCGAGCGCCCCCCCCCCCCCCCCCCGAAATTTCAACTTCCCCTTTAAAGTGGTTGTTAAGCCACTTTATACTATCCTGTCTGGTCTGTTTAATAATCCTGTGTGCCCCTGTGTCTGTGTTTAAAAAAAATAAGCCGTTCTTTACCAGTTTTCTGAGTGCCGATCGCCACCCACGTGACCCGCCAGCTCTCTCCTTTCCCTGTCTGACAGATGCCTGCAGCAGGCGGGCCTAAGGATTCCCCACTGACATCAGTCAGGAGGGGAGGAGGTGAGGCTGAGAGGAGGAGAGAGGCAGCGGGTCACGTGAGCGGCGATCAGCGCTCTGAAAACTGGCCCTTATTTTTCCCCTTTAAAAATAAATACTCGTGAATCGCAGCCTGTACAGTGACTGACACCAGCAGCCATTTGGACCATTGTCCTCAGCCACAGGCCCCGGTGCTATCATTCCAGGAGAGGGGAAGCCAGGGGCAAGGAAATTGAGGAGATTTGTGGCTCCGGCATGTGATGTCACAGCACGTACTGACGTCACATGCATGCATGCGCCACCTGCACAAACCCAAAACAGAGATGGTCAGCTTTGCTTTTGCATCAGGTTTCTCAAACCTTTGAATGCCTGCGCTTTATGTGATAATGACTAAGCCCCTCCCCTTCATGACATGGCTAACCTTAAAATGATGCCCCCTCCTGGAAAAAGTTCTGCAGACGCCCATGGATACAAATAATGGCATGAATACATAGGTTGGACCCCAATATAGGCACAATAAGGTTGAAATATGTGGACACGAAAACCCCAACGCGTTTCAACATAAAGTCTTCTTCTGGGGGTAGAAATGTCCACTTATCAAGCATATCTGAAACAGGTATACAGAAAAATAATGACTATGCACACATCTTAAATAATGCGGCCCAATGGAAAAACAAGGTAAAATATCACAATAATCATTACTTAAATCCAACAGATCAAACATGTAAATATATATAAGCATACAAAGGAGAAAAGAAAACCAGCTGTGCGTCAAAAGCTCAAAGGCAGCACCCCACAAACAATGGTGGAAGTCTCATCAAACCGCACAAGGGATCATATGGCAAAAAGGAGATGGAGTCCTGAATCGTATAAAATATATTATATACAAAATATGACAATTTTTTATAGGGTGCTACTTTTCTATTTCTTTTGTTCTCTTTTCTTTACATTCTCTTTACAAGAAAAAAAAAAAGGGGGGGGGTGGTGGTAAAGGGAATGGGAAAAAAAAGGGGAAAAAGAGGTTAATATGCCTCAACTCAATAGCGCGTTAGATGTGTTCAAACTAGGTGGAGTCAGACCGTAATTTACTCTTCACCTTGCTAACACAAGGCAGTAGCAAAAGCCAATCAACAAAGTATGTTATCTAAATAAGAAAAAGAAAATCTGCTACCAACCAATTGCATAGAAAAACTCAAATACCCAAGTACCACCTTGGATGTGCGTTTCAGCAGGGTTCAGTGTATTTCCCTATTATCATACAACCCAGGCACAAGTGACATCCACCAAACTGGCCCGCCTACGTCACCCCCCAGTAGCACATTGCGCTGGTCGCCAGTCACAAATGTAACACCACTCCAATCTATCCCATCAAAGACGGGGCCAGAGGGGGGGATAAGGGGAAAAGGAACACCCACACATACAAGTCTGGGAGGACTTTCACTAATATTAAATCAAACTGACCAGCCATCAAAACCAAAAAGAGAAGAAGGGAAGAAGACTCTTAACTTTATTTAGAGTGACATCATATATGAAACAGTCAAAAATAAGAGACCTAGCAACAACACATCCAAAGCAAAAACAAAAAAAGAACCAAAAAAAAAAGGGAAAAGAAAAACAGGTATATATTAGGGATAGACCGATTATCAGCAAGGCCGATATATTGGGGGCCGATATGTACTTTCCCCGATATATCGGTATTGGCCCAGGAACTGGCCGATATTGACGATATTTTTGTGACATCATTCTGCCTTCTTAGGCCGCCTCCCTCGCCTTGGGCAGCCTCGTCTGGAGTCGGGACTAGCCTCACGGGAGTGTATCACAGCCATACACCCACCCACAGCGGCCCAGTTCCAGCCAGCCACCCACATCCACAGGCCCTGTACCAGCCAGCCACCCACAGGCCCTGTGCCAGCCAGCCACCCACAAGCCCTGTACCAGCCACCCACAGGCCCTGTACCAGCCAGCCACCCACAGCCCCTGTGCCAGCCAGCCACCCACCACAGGGTGCCAGCCAGCCGGCCACCCACCACAGGGTGCCAGACAGCCAGCCACCCACAGACAGGGTGCCAAACAGCCAGCCAGCCACCCACAGGCCCTGTACCAGCCTGCCACAGGTACTGTACTAACCAGTCGCTCACAGGCCCTGTACCAGCTAGTCACCCACAGCCCCTGTGCCAGCCACCCACCCACCACAGGGTGCCAGCCAGCCACCCACTACAGGGTGCCACCCACCCACCATAGGGTGCCAGACAGCCAGCCACCCACAGACAGGTTGCCAGCCAGCCACCCACCACAGGGTGTCAGCCTGCCAGCCACCCACCACAGGGTGCCAGCCAGCCAGCCATTAAGCATTAAACAAAAATTAACATGTTCAGTACCAGATTTGTGTCAAAAATTTTCTTGATTTTTCAAAACTTTAAATGTACAAACTATCGGCCCATAATGGCTGATACCGATACGTTGTGACCAAAATATTAGTATCGGCCCTGAAAAAACATATTGGTCCACCCATAGTATATATATCCCGTTTATACTAAATGGCGTACTTCTTTCATCTAGGAACATCTTGACCATTTTGAGACCCAATTGGTGTGGTATGCTAGAGCAGAGGGCTTTAACATTGGTAGATACCAATAAGTTATTGGCATCTATGTGCAAGCCATCAAGGATGTTCAACAAATGGATTGTATCTTTAATATAGATAGGTAGACTCTCCACATGTGGCCGTTAGTAATCATCAACAATGATACTGGCCTTAGAGGTAATTCTACCAATCCCCAAGACAATAGGTCATCCTGGGGGGTCCAAAAGGTTTTTATGTGTTTTAGGGAGTGCATAAAATGTGGGCATGGTAGGGTGCTTGATGATCAAAAAATCCCTGGTATCCTTAGTGATGATGCCTCATCCAAAGGCTTAATCCACCACTCTACAAAACATATCCTGGAATTGAGCAGTGTTTAGGGGAGAGATTTTCTTATACCACTCTGAATTAGATGTTTTCACACATCCAGATGTATGAATCTTGGGTTAGAATAACAATAATAACTACTCCATACTCTTACTACTTGACCTCTCTGTGGCCTTTGACACTGTTGACCACCCGCTCCTTCTTAATAAACTCTGTTCCCTTAGCCTCCAAGATTCTGCTCTATCTTGGTTCTCCTCCTACCTATCGCAGCGCTCCTTCAGTGTCACCCACAACTCTACCTCCTCCCCATTGCCCCTTTCTGTGGGTGTTCCCCAAGGCTCTGTTCTTGGACCCCTCCTCTTCTCTATCTACACCGCCTCCCTCGGTCACTTGATAACCGCCCACGGCTTCCAATACCATCTATACGCCGATGACACTCAAATCTATCTGTCTACTCCTCACCTCACTCCTTCAGTCTCCTCTCGCATTGCTAACTTACTTACTGACATATCAACATGGATGTCGTACCACTTCCTCAAACTAAATCTCTCTAAAACTGAGCTGGTAATTTTCCCCCCCGCCCATGCCCCCCTCCATGACTTTTCTATCAAAACTAGTTATGCAACCATCAATCCCTCCCCTCATGCCAGGGTACTAGGTATAATCCTAGACTCTGACCTGTCCTTTCAACCCCAAATCCAATCATTGTCAAAAACTTGTAGACTTCACTTCCGCAACATCTCTAAAATTCACCCCTTTTTAACAACTGAAACCACCAAGCTACTCATTCACTCCCTAGTTATTTCTCGCCTCGACTATTGCAACTCCCTTCTCATAGGCCTACCACTTCATAGGCTATCCCCTCTTCAGTCTATCATGAACGCTGCTGCCAGGCTTATCCACCTTACCAACCGCTCAGTGTCTGCCTCCCCTCTCTTCCAATCCCTACACTGGCTCCCGATTGCCCAGCGAATTAAATTCAAAATACTAACCACAACATACAAAGCCATTCACAACTCTGCCCCGAGCTACATCACCAATCTTGTCTCCAAATATCACCCAAACCGTCCTCTCCGCTCCTCTCAAGACCTCCTACTCTCAAGCTCCCTTGTCTCCTCCTCTCATGCTCGTCTCCAGGATTTCTCCAGGGCCTCTCCCATCTTCTGGAACTCTCTACCTCAACCTGTACGGCTATCTCCTATTCTAGCTGCTTTCAGGCGATCCCTGAAAACTCATCTCTTCAGGGAAGCCTATCACACCGCCAACTAATCTGCCATCAGCTGATTCCCTACTCTTACCTCTTGTATCACCTGCCCCACCCTTTTAGATTGTAAGCTTTTCTGAGCAGAGCCCTCTTAATCCTCTTGTATTTTATTGTATTGTAACTGTATTGTCTCCCTCTAACATTGTAAAGCTCTGCGTAAACTGCTGGCGCTATAGAAATCCTGAATAATAATAATAATAATAACAATGTTTCCCCCTTTATCAGAGGGCTTAATGATGATATTATGGTGCTCCTGTAATTTTCTCAGGGTTTCTCTATGTTCCCTTTCTGAACTAGATCTAACTTTCCTCTGAGAGTTGAGTTTATCCAGATCTCTCACTACCAGATGTAAAAATAAATTGACTCTAGGGTTTGTTTGAGTGGGAAATTTATTTGACTTATTTTTGTAATTTAGTGGCCGCATTTGAGATACACTCTCCAACATGACCGAAACATGCAGGTCCTCATCTCTCATTAATGCCTCAAAATTTACCTCCCCACTCTCCCTTGCCAATTCCCTTACACTTTAAAAACAAGCCATCAGTGACCTCTCTAGCTGCATTTATTATGAATTAATTCATTCTAAGTCATTCTAAAGCTGGCCATATATGACATTTTTTTTTTGTTTTTCTATTAAAACAGCGGGTTGAACGAAAAAAATTACCCAATTTCCCAATCCACAAATACAAGGTGAATGGGGACATCCTCCAGCTCAGCTACTGTGTTCTAAGGAGACTCGGCTTTTTAAAGACTCCATGGTTATAAATGCCTGAATTCAGCATCAAAAAAGATAGCCACCTTCCCAGGGAATACTAACGAAGTCCCTAGAAGGGATTCTGGGATGGAAAAGGGCCTGAGGGTACTGGTAGATGGCAGGCTCAGCAATGGCATGCAATGCATGCAAAACATATTAAAGGTGCAATAAAGTCTTTAAATAAAAAATAGTCAAATAGAGTGAAAAAACTCCATATAGAGTCCAAAACGGTGAAATCTGAAACATCCAATATTGTGCAGGTGATGAAAATCAAGTGAAGAGCCCACACCAGCAGAAGAAGAATATAGATGTATGCCCACCAGAAGATGTGGACCCAGGTGCCTTATAGCAAATGGGTCTACAATGCTTAGTATTGATCCATGGCTTTCACAATATATGGTGGTCCTTGGCAGAATCAATCAAAAGATAGTGGTAGATCTCTGGGAATAGGTGACCAAAACTTCCAGGGAGTACTGGTAGTCACAGCGAGCACAAACAGCATTCAGGGCCACACTACGAAGCCAGAACAAAGTATACGCCTCAAAAGGAGCCTCCCGTTACCATGTCAGCAACGCCACAGGAGACGAGAGGGGGGGAGGGGCTGGCGGGAACCAAAACAAGATGGCGGGAACAGGAGGAGGGTATTACAACCAAATTGGATCATGCTTTGCTGGGGTTTATTTTTGCCTTTCTCTGGATCAACCGCGGGTATAGGATTGTGTATATGGGATTGTATGGTTGGGTTTTCTTTTTTGTTTTTTGCTTTTTATTGGTTGAGCCAGATGGACTTGTGTCTTTTTTTCAACCTGACTAACAATGTAACTATGTAAGTCACAATAATCACTCACATATGTCTGAGAATCTGCCATCAATATACTGAGAGTCACTTGGCAATACCCCAGTGTATACCCATACACTCCCTCCATATTTAACCTTTTATTTTAATTATCCCTCCAGAACACTCTAAAAAATCACTTTATTTTTCCACCCTTGAACCCATTGTCTAGAAACTTAACGCCTATTGAAAATCAAAACTCTATTGTGGCGTTTATTACAGGAACCTCTAATTGCGTTTAATGTAGGAGACGATTTTTAATTACTCCGTTTGCAGCAGCGGAGGATGCTGGAGTCTGAAAGTCATATGGAGGAAGGAAGCAGAATATTAGTAAATGTCATTACATCTGCTGAAAAAAAAAAAAAAAAACCTAATAAGCAGATCAGACGTGTGCAAAACTCTGTAAAATTTGCCCTTTGCTTACAAGAAAAAGGTCAGCTTTTGGCAAAGAAATTCTAATAGTTTAGTCATAAATGATCATATCACTACCTCAAATATATTCCTAGCCCACTTCAAATAAGCAGACAATTGCTTTAATGTGAAGGAACTGAATGGGAGTTTGTTTATTTTTGGAGCGCAAGTTTTGGGGGGGAAGATGCTAGTTTGTCTTCAAAAAGGACCAATTATCTGCATGAGATGAAATAAATTGCATTTCCATGGTCCGAGAGGAGATGTAATTGAGAAGCCGGAGAAAAAAAAAAAAACATATTTTACTTTCTGTTAAAATCATTTTGTTATTAGATTTTTTGTGTAAGTATAAATATTTAAAAAAAAAAAGAAGATACAGTAAACCCCCCTCCATTGCGGGGGTTACGTTCCGGACCCAGCCGCGAAAAGTGAAATTCCGCGAAATAGAAAAACCCTATTAACCACTTTACCACTAGAGCATTTTGCTGTCTTACGTCTGGGCCACTTTTTGCGATTCGGCACTGTGCAACTTTAACTGACAATTGCGCGGTCGTGCAACGCCGTACCCAAACGAAATTTGCGTCCTTTTTTTCCCACAAACAGAGATTTCTTTTGGTGGTATTTGAACACCTGTGCGATTTTTACATTTTGCGCTATAAACAAAAAAAAGCGTAAAATTTTGAAAAAAACAACAATATTTTTCACATTTTTTTTATATGAAATTCCCCCCAAAAAAATTAAAAAAATCAAAATTTTTTTTAATTTTTTGCCAATTTGTTTTATGCTACCTATGTTTGGTAAAAAAATTCACAATAAGCGTATTTTGATTGGTTTGCGCAAAAGTTATTGCGTTTACTAACTAAGGGAAAGATTTCTGTAATTTTTGGTGTTTTTTTTTTAACGCGTAATGGCGGCGATCTGCGATTTTTTTTGCGGGACTGCGACATTGCGGCGGACATATTGGACCCTTGACTGACATTTTTGACACTTTTGGGGGTACCAGTGACATTACTGCAATAATCAGTGCTATACATATGCACTGTTACTGTAAAAATGACACTGGCAGGGAAGGGGTTAATTTTATTGGAGAGGGAGGGGTTAATGTATGCCTGGTGCTTACTAACGTGTGTGGGGGGAGGGGACTGAGTGACACAGGGACAGATCGCATGTTCAGCTATGCTGAACACTCCGATCTGTCACTCCCTGTCACTCCCTGTCACTTGGGAGATTCGCCCACTTGTGTTTACACAGGCGGGCGGATCTCCACACTAGATCCCCGACGATCGGGGCAGAGCAGCGGCGATCGCCGCTGCTCCTCCCCTGGCCCGACTCCCGCTGTGACTGAATACAGTGGGAGCGATCCTCCGGCGATCCTCTGGCGGCACTCAGCGCCGCCCACAAGGGGGAGTGTCTGACAACTTCATCAGACGATAACGAGCCACTTTGCCGCAGTAGTACTACGGTACTCAGTGGCAAAGTGGTTAAAATACATTGTAGCCATGTTCTTTTTACTGTCACTGTACGTGTAAAAGCATTTTAAGGTCTTTAAACACACTTTTAAAACAATAGAAACTCATTTAAACACATAAAAGATACTAAGAGACAGAGCAAGAGCTATGGAAACACAAAAATATTTCATTTTTAATGATTTATATATTAAAATAACATTACAAAAAAAACGCGAATTACCGGGACCGCAAAAACTGAACCGCGATGGAGCGGGGGATTACTGTATAGTGACTGCAGGCTCCTGGGTTTAAGAACAACTTCAAAAAAATAATACCTTCCCCCTCCTCCTACCTATCCTGCCTAACCTGTATAAAAAAAAGATCTGTGTACTTACCTATTTTTAACCACTTAAGGACCAGACCTATTTCTGACACATGTTGTTTATAAGTTAAAATCCGTATTTTTTTGCTAGAAAATTACTTAGAACCCCCAAACATTATATATATATATATATATATATATATATATATATAAATGGCGTTTGAAAGACCGCTGCGCAAATACCGCGTGACAGAAAATATTGCAACGACTGCCATTTCATTCTCCTGAGTCTTTGCTAAAAATATATATATATATTTAGCAAAGACTCTACAGAATAAAATAGCGGTCGTTGCAATATTTTTTGTCATGCGGTATTTGCACAGCGGTCTTTCAAACGCCATTTTTTGGGAAAAATTACATTTCACTGCATTAAAAAAAAAAAACTAAACAGTAAAGTTAGCCCATTTTTTTTCTTGTATATTGGGAAAGATGAAGTCACGCCAAGTAAATAGATACCCAACATGTTACGGTTTAAAATTGTGCACACCCGCAGAATGGCGACAAACTACGGTCAATAAAAATCTCCATACGTTTTAACGGTTACCAGTTTAGAGTTAGAGGGTAGCTATTTTTTTTTTTAATTATTGCTCTCGCTCTGGCGATCGCGGCGATACCTCACATCTGTGGATTAAACAGTGATTTCATTTGCGGGCGTGACTTCCGTATACGTTTTCTTTTGTGCACGCGTTCATGGCGACGGGGGCGGTTAAAATTTTTTAAATTTTTTTTTCCTATTTATTTTTTTAATTTTAGCACAGGTTTAAAAAAAAAAAAATCTGATCCCTTTTAATGCTGTCAAAAGCAATGTAAACATCCCTTGTGACAGCAATAGGCAGTGACAGGTACTCTTTTTGGAGGGAACGGGGGTCTAAAAGACACCAAACCCCTCCACTGCACTTCAATGTATTCAAAATGTCAAAAACTGTATTTTTGAATACATTCGCTTTTTAAATTTGGCGCCTTTAGCAGCCGAGTAACCCGAAAGGTGACATCATAGATGCCGCCTCCGGGTTACGTCATCGGATACCTGATTGAAGCCGAATCCGGCTTAGATCGGGACTCCTTCCAGCCGGCGGACGTGCTTGGCTGGTTGCTCGGGTCTCCCGGTGGGATGGGAGACCCTGGCAGAGCCGCGGAAGGCGGTGGGAGGGGGGGGGGGCGTTCCCTCTCACTCGCTGGGGTAACGATAGAGCGGCTCCATGTTTATATGAAGTTTTGTTCTATTTATAATAATAACATATTGTAACGGATACACCTCACTGTCCTATTGGGAAATTAGTATAGTGAGAATGGTAATGGCCCCGTAGTCGCTTACCATAAGTGAAGCATAGCATATAGCAAATGATATATGCAACCATAGGTAATTATTTACTATCTAATATAGAATCATATTATATAATATAAAGCTGTCAGCACAATAGGAAGCAGTATCTATTTAATTAAAAATAAAATTAAAGAATATACATATCGTTTTTAATTTTTATTTTTTTATTGTAGAATTTTTTATTGAAATTATATCATATTGGTTTATAGAAAGGTAACATGTCCTTATAATATTGATTTTAATAATATATTTATGCGGTAACAATGTGCAATATAATATAGACAATTAGAATAGGAGCCGTATGACAATCTATAATAGCTGCGGAAGATGTAATGCATTGTGTCTCAGATAGCTCCGTGAGGTGTATCTGTAGGCGGAAGTGTGTATGTAAGGGAGGAGATAGTAAAATGAGGCGCCGTACATATAATGGACTCGGGCAGCGGCGTGTCAGCTTCCGAAGACGTCACGTGATGACGAAACATGTCAAGCTGACACGCATGCCGCCTCACTGTGGAGTTTAGCTGGAACGCACGCCGGGTGCCGGACTATTAGCCAGGAAGGAGCGACGTGACTTGCATCCTGAGGGCCTGATATTCTCCGTGATCTGGTAATTAGTGCATACAGCTATTCAGCACAATGCTATTAAGGCATTAATTGATTTTATTACTTTGTATAAGTTTTTATTGAACCCGTAATAAAGGAAATGGTTATTGAAAATACTACACCATGAGAAGTCCCTTGTCTCTCTCCTACTATCCATTTTGAGACACATAGGTGATCCCAGACTGAGGAAAAGTGGACGAGAGGACCATTCAACAGCTAAATATTAGCTAAAAAGCGTTTAGGATCCAGGTTGCCATAAGGTAACAGGGATTATATCCCTCTGGTAAGCTCACACCCCAGCTATTACTGCACGGGTGAATAGGAGATACCCACCACCACTGTTCCCCTGCATGGTCGTGAATACCTCACTGGGAGAATACTGGATTGTTTTTGCACTGAACTTTAAGTGATCAATTGTAGTAGCGCTGAGCACTAAGCACTTTATTTCTGATTGAAGTGTTATATATATAATTGTATTTATTTGGATACAGATATTTTTATGAGCACTAAGCACTTTATTTGATTGAAGTGTTATACATACATAGTTGTATTTATTTGGCTACGGATGCTTTTATGAATGCCACAGAGCACTTTATTTTTATTTCTTGATACCTATGCACTTTAGAAATTATTTATAAGGACTGGTATTATTTAAAATTCTATGTCACTATAATGCATTATATACATTTAAGCACATTTTTGGATGACAAGATATGCACTGCCCAATTGAAGCTTAGCTTCAAAATATTCGTATTTTACATTTTTTTGGGGAAAAAATAAAAAAATACACTTTTTTTTAAATTAAAAAAAAAATAAGAAAACAGTAAAGTGAGCCCAATTTTTTTTTTCTATAATGTGAAGGATAATGTTACTCTGAGTAAATAGTTACCCGACATGTCATGCTTTAAAATTGCGCACACTCGCGGAATGGCAACAAACATTGGTACTTAGGGGACGCTTTAAAAATTTCCAAAGGTTACCAATTTAGAGTTACAGAGGATGTCTAGGTCTAAAATTATTGTTCTCACTTTAACGATTGTGTGGATACCTCACATGTGTGGTTTAAACACCGTTTACATATGTGGGCGTGACTTGCGTATGCGTTCACTTCTGCGCGAAAGCTAACAGGGACCAGGCGCTTTACACTTTTTTTTTCTCAGCTAAGCACACTCTCCTGCATGCATGCTTGCGCTAAGAGCAGATGGATTCCAGGAAGTAAATGTTACATGAATCATTTGCCCTTACTTAAGATGGCCACGGCCAGAAAAGCAGCTTTAAAATAATGACATTTTGTTGCTTTGCAGCCTGAAATGAAGACAGATACGGTTTTTGTTTCTATCCAGCTGTATTTACTAAGTGTAACGTATAGCATCCAAGTGAAAGATATAACTTCAACCACTGTGTGTTCATTGGTGGACATTCCCCGCCTTCTCCTTTAACCACTGTGTGCTCATTGGTGGACATTCCCCGCCTTCTCCTTCAACCACTGTGTGCTCATTGGTGGACATTCCCCGCCTTCTCCTTCAACCACTGTGTGCTCATTGGTGGAAATTCCCCGCCTTCACCTTCAACCACTGTGTGCTCATTGGTGGACATTCCCCGCCTTCTCGTTCAACCACTGTGTGCTCATTGGTGGACATTCCCCGCCTTCTCCTTCAACCACTGTGTGCTCATTGGTGGACATTCCCCGCCTTCTCCTTCAATCACTGTGTGCTCATTGGTGGACATGCCCCGCCTTCTCCTTCAACCACTGTGTGCTCATTGGTGGACATTCCCCACCATCTCCTTCAACCACTGTGTGCTCATTGGTGGACATTCCCCGCCTTCTCCTTCAACCACTGTGTGCTCATTGGTGGACATTCCCCGCCTTCTCCTTCAACCACTGTGTGTTCATTGGTGGACATTCCCCGCCATCTCCTTCAACCACTGTGTGCTCATTGGTGGACATTCCCCGCCATCTCCTTCAACCACTGTGTGCTCATTGGTGGACATTCCCCGCCTTCTCCTTCAACCACTGTGTGCTCATTGGTGGACATTCCCCGCCTTCTCCTTCAACCACTGTGTGCTCGTTGGTGGACATTTCCCACCATCTCCTTCAACCACTGTGTGCTCATTGGTGGACATCCCCCGCCTTCTCCTTCAACCACTGTGTGCTCATTGGTGGACATTCCCCGCCTTCTCCTTCAACCACTGTGTGCTCATTGGTGGACATTCCCGCCTTCTCCTTCAACCACTGTGTGCTCATTGGTGGACATTCCCCGCCTTCTCCTTAAACCACTGTGTGCTCATTGGTGGACATTCCCCGCCATCTCCTTCAACCACTGTGTGCTCATTGGTGGACATTCCCCGCCATCTCCTTCAACCACTGTGTGCTCATTGGTGGACATTCCCCGCCATCTCCTTCAACCACTGTGTGCTCATTGGTGGACATTCCCCGCCTTCTCCTTCAACCACTGTGTGCTCATTGGTGGACATTTCCCGCCTTCTCCTTCAACCACTGTGTGCTCATTGGTGGACATGCCCCGCCTTCTCCTTCAACCACTGTGTGCTCATTGGTGGACATTCCCCGCCTTCTCCTTCAACCACTGTGTGCTCATTGGTGGATGTCCCCCGCCTTCTCCTTCAACCACTGTGTGCTCATTGGTGGATGTTCCCCGCCTTCTCCTCCAACCACTGTGTGCTTATTGGTGGACATTCCCCGCCTTCTCCTCCAACCACTGTATGCTCATTGGTGGACATTCCCCGCCTTCTCCTTCAACCACTGTGTGCTCATTGGTGGACATTCCCCGCCTTCTCCTTCAACCACTGTGTGCTCATTGGTGGACATTCCCCGCCATCTCCTTCAACCACTGTGTGCTCATTGGTGGACATTTCCCGCCTTCTCCTTCAACCACTGTGTGCTCATTGGTGGACATGCCCCGCCTTCTCCTTCAACCACTGTGTGCTCATTGGTGGACATTCCCCGCCTTCTCCTTCAACCACTGTGTGCTCATTGGTGGATGTCCCCCGCCTTCTCCTTCAACCACTGTGTGCTCATTGGTGGATGTCCCCCGCCTTCTCCTTCAACCACTGTGTGCTCATTGGTGGATGTTCCCCCGCCTTCTCCTCCAACCACTGTGTGCTTATTGGTGGACATTCCCCGCCTTCTCCTCCAACCACTGTATGCTCATTGGTGGACATTCCCCGCCTTCTCCTTCAACCACTGTGTGCTCATTGGTGGACATCCCCCGCCTTCTCCTTCAACCACTGTGTGCTCATTGGTGGACATTCCCCGCCATCTCCTTCAACCACTGTGTGCTCATTGGTGGACATTTCCCGCCTTCTCCTTCAACCACTGTGTGCTCATTGGTGGACATGCCCCGCCTTCTCCTTCAACCACTGTGTGCTCATTGGTGGACATTCCCCGCCTTCTCCTTCAACCACTGTGTGCTCATTGGTGGATGTCCCCCGCCTTCTCCTTCAACCACTGTGTGCTCATTGGTGGATGTTCCCCGCCTTTTCCTCCAACCACTGTGTGCTCATTGTTGCTGTGTGCTTTGGGTCATTGTCATGTTTGAAGGGAAAACTTCTTTCTATTGATGACTTTCTGGCAGAGGGCAGCAGATTTTCCTCCAGAGTTTGATGGTATTTTGGCCCATCCATTTTTCCTTCTATCCTGACATGTGCTCCAGTCCCTGCTGCAGAGAACGACTCCCATTACAGGATATTACCACCCCCATAACAGGATATTACCACCCCCATAACAGGATTTTTCCACCTCCATAACAGGATATTACCACCCTCATAACAGGATATTACCACCCCCATAACAGGATATTACCACCCCCATAACAGGATATTACCACCTTCATAACAGGGTATTACCACCCCCATAACAGGATATTACCACCTCCATTACAGGATATTACCACCCCCATAACAGGATATTACCACCTCCATAACAGGATATTACCACCCCCATGGCAGGATATTACCACCCCCATAGCAGGATATTACCACCCCCATAACAGGATATTACCACCCCCATAACAGGATATTACTACCTCCATAACAGGATATTACCACCCCCATAACAGGATATTACCACCTCCATAACAGGATAAAACCACCTCCATACCAGGATATTACCGCCCCCATAACAGGATATTACCACCTCCATACTTTACTGTAGGAATGGTGTTCTTTGGATGGATTTCCACCAGACATATCCTTTGGTGTTGAGGCCAAATCATTCAATTTTAGTCTCATCTGACCAAAACCCCTTTTCCATGTGTCCTCAGAATCTTCAAGGTGCGTTTTGGCAAAGCTCACTGGTGACTGCATGTGGCCTTTTTTGAGGAGTGGCTTTTTTTCTTCCTACCTCCCATACAAGCCACATTTGTGGAGAATTTGTGATATTGTTGTCACATGCACACAATGACCACTCTCTGTCATCAGTTCCTGCAACTGCTTCAGAGTGTCTGTAGACCTCTTGGTGGACTCTCTGACCAGTTTCCTCCTGGCTCTTTCATCCAGTTTGGAGCGACGTCCTGATCCAGGGAGGGTCTGTGTTGTACCAAATACCTTCCACTTCCTAATAATAGACTTCACTGTGCTTCTAGGCATTGATAAAGCCTTTGCACCCATCTCCTGACTTGTTCCCATCTACAACTTTATCCCGGAGATCTCAGTGACAGCGCCTTGCCACCCATAGTTCATTGTTTGCTTCAGTTGCACTACTAGAAACTGAAATGCTGCAGGAAAGCTTGCTTGATGCTGAGCTAATCAAAATAACCACAGCTGATCACAGTGGAAAGTCAAATGTGTGCCATGGAGAAGGTGATTAGCTACACCTGATTGGGTTTACAAGTCATTTTCAAGAGGGGGGGGGATCCTTTTTCCAACTCAGTGATTCTATTTTTGATTATTTCTTTTGATATGTTGGTGTTATATCTTTCACTTGGATGGTATAAGTTGCTTGTAATTACAACTAGATAAAACAAAAACTGTGTCTGTCTTCATTTAAGGCTGTAAAGCAACAAAATGTGAATATTTTAAAGGGGGGGGGGGGGTTCTTTTCTATAACCACTGTATCTTTCTATCTATTTACTAATAGATAAACTTTAAAGCAAGCAAAATCCTTTCTTGTATTAGGAGAGACATGGACTCCAGAGAGAGAGAGATATAATTTTGCCCCTGTACAAATCATTAGTAAGACCTCATCTGGAATATGCAGTTCAGTTTTGGGCATCGGTTCTCAAAAAGGATATGGGGGAACTGGAGAAAGTGCAGAGAAGAGCAATAACTCACATGTGTGGTTTGAACACAGTTTACATACTGTATGTGGGCCCGACTTGCGTATGCGTTTGTTTCTGCTCACGAGCGCGGAGGGAAAGGGAGCTTTACATTTTTTATTATTTTTTTTACTTATTTATTTTACTTTTTATTTTTACACTTTCCCTTTAACATTTTTTTTTATCACTTTTATTCTTTTTTTTTTAAATAATAAATAATAATAAATAAATAATTTTTTTTTTTATTGGTAATGTTTTATAGCAGAAAGTAGAAAATATTGGTGTTTTTTTCAGAATTGTCCCTCTTTTTTTGTTTATAGCGTAAAATCTAAAAACCGCACAGGTGATTTTTTTTTTTTTTCTTGTTTTGTCTGATTTAATATGATTTAGAATTATTATGGGAAATGGTTGGAGTATTGTGAGTTTCTTTTCTTTTTTGTATTGACTAATAATAAATAAACTTCAAATGTAAAAAAAATAAATAAATAAATAAATACCACCAAAAGAAAGCTCTATTTGTGGGGAAAAAAAGGACATCAATTGTATTTGGGTACAGCGTCACACAACCGTTAGTTAAAGTAACGCAAAAAATGTCCTGGTCATTAACTGCTTCCGGACCACCCACCGCCGATTTACTACGGCAGTGCGGCCCTCCTGCGCGAAACGACGTAGACCTAGGGGGCAAGTGTGCACCACCAGCGGCGCGCTCCCACCCCCATTCGGCAGCGGGGACTCTGATGCACGGGGCAGGCAGCTCCGATTGCCGCCTGGCACCCGCGATCGCTCCCCGCTGAGAGAGAAATACGGTCAGCTATTGTAAACACAGCCGACCGTTCTTCTCTTTGGAATGATCTCAGAGCGCCTGTGATCCTTCCATATAGGATCACATGTCTCTATGATCATTTCACAAGCCGAGCCCCCCCACAGTTAGAAGCACTCCCCTAGACTCACATTTAACCCCTTGATCACCCACCGTATTAACCCCTTCCCTGCCAGTGTCATTATTTCAGTAACAGTGCATATTTTTAGCTCTGATTACTGTAGTAATGTCACTGGTCCCCCCAAAAGTGTGAAAACTGTCAGTCAGGGGTCCGATCTGTCCACTTCAATGTCGCAGTCACGCAAAAAATCGCAGATTGCCACCATTACTAGTAAAAAAAAAAAAAATTACATCAATGTTTCCCGTAGTTAGTAGACGCAATAACTTTTGCGCAAACCAATCATAATGCGCTTATTGTGATTTATTTTACCAGAAATAAGTAGCAGAAAACAAATTGGCCTAAAATGTTAAAAAAAAATTATTTTTTTTTTTTTTTTTTTTGAGAATGTCATATAGCAGAAAGTGAAAAATATTGCTTTTTTGTTTTTCCAGAATTGCCGCTCTTTTTTTGTTTATAGCGCAAAATCTAAAAATCGCACAGGTGATCAAATACCATTAAAGAAAGCTCTATTTGTGGGAAAAAAAGGACATCAATTTCACTTGGGTACAGCGTCACACAACCGCGCAATTGTCCATTAAAATAATGCAGGGCCAAATCGCTAAAAATGGCCTGGTCATTAAGGGGGCAAATCCTTCCGGTCCAGAAGTGGTTAAAATACGCTTTTTGGGATTTTTTTTTTTTTAACAAAAATATGTAGCAGAATACAAATTGGCTTAAACTGATAAAAAAAAAATAGATTTTTTTTTTTGGAAATATTTTAATATTTTATAGCAGACAACAAAAACTATTGTGATTTTTTTCAAAATTGTCGGTCTTTTTTTGTTTATAGCGCAAAATCTAAAAACCGCATAGGTGATCAAATACCACCAAAAGAAAGCTCTATTTGTGGGGAAAAAAAGGACGTCAATTGTATTTGGGTCGCACGACCGAGCAATTGTCCGTTAAAGTATTGCAGTGCCAAATGGCAAAAAATGGCCTAGCCATTAAGGAGGCAAATCACAAATACAAATTCCTGTGATATTGTGCCCACACCCCTAGAATACTAGTAACTGAAACAAGGGCTAAGAGAAACATGGGGCTTTGTATGGGCAAATCGAAAGAGGATGATCACAAGTATTACACAATTGTATTAAAATTACTCTCTTTATTGTACAGACATATATATAACAAATAAACTATAAATGCATATTGAAAAGAAGATAAGAGAAAACTGCATGTGTAGAAATAATTCCCGTAGGGAATGCTGATACAATGTATCTCAAAAGATTTTACGGTCTCTAGATAGCACAGTCTAGGGTCCCCAGCAAGCCAACGCGTTTCGCAACAGGGCTTCCTCAGGGCCAGAGAGACCAAGGCAGACCGATATTTCCAACTGCGATAGAGACCTGAATGGACACATGCGTTGAGGAGCAAGTCAACACGGGTGGGCATACAGGGGGGATGTGCACTAAAGCAGATTCGGAAGGCACTTTCTGTTCAATATCCTTTAAATGTTATCATGGGACCCCAAAATACAGGTAACTGGCACATTCCTGGTATCATATTACATCAACATAAGTGGGGTCTCTATTTAGACTATTGTATGCATGAGGCAGGTACTTCATAGGGTGGCGGTTCCCCATCCGAGGAGGGTGTTTGTGCAGGACAGGATCTTGACGAGCTGTCTATTTCCAGTGTACTTTTTGGATCGACTATTTTTTATACAAGCCAGGAGGGTTTACCTCAATAAGGCTGCTTATACCCCTGTGTCTTTATTGCATCCTTGCTGATTAAAGAGCAATTTATACGGCTGGACTCAAACTAACCTCTTACTAAAGAGAACACCTTTATATACTCGTCATCTACCTGGATTCCACCTGCAGATTCAGCACCTTCCTCCGTTAATCCTACGTTGTGGGTTCACTAACCTGTCCCACTGAACCATAATAATTATACAGAAATATGCTTTAAAGCGGAGTTCCGGGCACGAAAACTTTTTTTAGTGAACATACCCCCGGGACAGTCAGGGCTAGTACATTCCACAATGGCTAGCCTCTGATCTGTCCCGGTTTGCACTTATCTACAAGAAGAAATACTCACTTTTAAAATGTCTTCTCCAGCATTGCCATCTCTGTTGTGGGCAGCTGAAGCCGGCGCGATCCTCTTCTGCGTCCTCTTCCGCGTCTTCTTCTCCCAGAATGCGCCTGCACCGGCCCCTCTTGTCACTTCCGGTGCAACGCCGCATTCCTCCACAGCTTCTGGGCATGCCCAGAAGCTGTTTAGCAGGGAATGCGGCGCCGCCCTGGAAGTGACGAGCGGGGCCGGTGCTGTCGCATTGATTCCTGGGAGCGATGACGTTCAGCTCCCAGGAATCATCGCAAGACAAGAAGTGACGGCGGAGCCGCGGCACAGAGGGAGGAAGTACAAAATAGGTGAGTATTTTCAATCTACAATTACAAGGGGAGTGAAAAAAAAAAATGCCTAACTATCCAATTCCTTTTCAGGTGAAGGAGAACAAGCGGATGGGCAAGAAAAAAAAAAGGTCGATTTTGTGCCCGGAACTCCGCTTTAAGCTCCCGATGAAGCTTTGCATAAAAGCAAAACATGTTGAGCACTGTAAATATCTACCATCTACCACTTGAATGTAACATCATGGGACCCTGACGGACGACAGTAGTTTCTCTGTCACCGATCACAAGGCCCACTTTGTGATGTAGTAGGATATTATCTTTCCAATAAGTCTATATGCTCTGTATATATTGTTATACTTACTGATGTTTCTTGTCTTCCCCGTACGGGGTTTATGCACCATTATTGTTGGTTTTTAATAATTTCTTAATAAACTGTGATTTTTATAAATAAATTGTGCCTATAAAGTCCTTGCCTGACCAATCCAAACCACTTCATAGGGTATATTTAAAATATCCACATATACCGTATTTTCCGGCGTATAAGACGACTGGGCGTATAAGACGACCCCCCTATTACATGATCTACCGGTAATACTTATACTTAGGTTACCTTGGAGATATTATACTCGACGTATAAGACGACCTCCCATTTTTGGGGGATTTTTTTGAGGTTCAAAAGTAGTCTTATACGCCAGAAAATACAATACTAGCCGCATCATGGACCTTGCCATCAAAATGAGGGACTCCTTCCGTCCACCCTTGTAGCATAAGGAGGCAAATCCTTAAAGTCCAGAAGTGATTAATGCAATAATTGGGATCTTCTCATATAACCAATATCCTTCCGGTCCAGAAGTGGTTAAACATAGTTCATGTTGATTGGGAGAGTTTAGTTCCATTTAGGAAGAATATCCAACCTACAATTTAGCTGCAGTTGAAATGAAAATGTTGAAGGAGCACTATAGAAAATGTATCACCTAATCCACAAGGGGATTTATTGTAAAATAACGTGTTTATGTTGATAATCTGGGCAATGTCACTTCTGCCCTATGCGTGTTCCTCCGAATCATATAACTGTATTACTGTGCGCAGATCTAAGGCTCCTCTAATGCCATATGCTTTACTAACTATATAACAAAAAACCCAATACATCCCGTAATGACTCCCTAATAGATATGGTTTAAATTGCTCTATTTGCACAAATGACAGGCTTCTTAATCTTATTTTAAAAAAAGAAAAAAAAAAAAAAAAAGGCAACATTTTACTCACCACCTCTGCAAATAAAATTTACAGGATTATGTTGTGAAGTCTGTATTTAAAAGGGCCCATTCACGGGCTTCTGTATCACTCCGGCATCCGTTAGCCGCACAGTGTAAAGCTGTTTAATTTAATAATCTTCAATGGAGTCCATACCTTCATATTATGCACATATATTTCAGAAAATTGCCTTGCAAATTGCTAATAGGAAATTCCAAAGGCAGAGCTTTGAAGGTTTGCTGTATCACGTTGCTATGGGCACAAGACCTGCCACAGAATTTTATGCACTTTCTTTCCTCCGTCTGTAAAATAGAGAAAGGTTCTCCTCCACAATCTGGAGGGAACGCATTGTGCAACTTTTAGGAAAGGGTACATTTGTTTCACTGAAATATGGATTATTTCTGGCAAGAGTCTGGATTAACCACTTAAGGAGCGGGCCTATTTCTGACACTTGTTAAAAAGTTAAAAAATTAGAATTTTTTTTGCTAGAACTAGTGATCGACCAATATCGTTTTTTTTTTATTGTCGATACCGATATTTTGGTCATTGCATATCAGTATTGATATTGGCCAATATTTTCGTACATTAAATTTTTATTTTGACGGGTACTCTTGTGGTCTAAAAGACCCCAAACCCCTCCTCTGCACTTAAAAGCATTCAAAACGCCAAGTTTGGCTGTTTTGAATGCTGTAATTTTTTTTTAATTTGGCGCCGAGTACCCGGAAGTGATGTCATGACATCACTTCCGGGTTTTTACATGGAGACCCGATCAGAGCCGGATGCGGCTTTGATCGGCTTTTCGGTGGCCATGTAGGCTGGTTGCCCGGGTCTCCCGGTGGGACGGGAGACCCAGGCGAGCCACGGAAAGTGGCGGAAGGGGGGGGGGTTGTCCCCTCCCGTTCCATGTAATGACAGCCCAGCGGCTTTTTAGCCACACCAGTTGTCATTACAAGACAGTCGACCATCGGCTATCGACACCGGTACCAGGGTGATGCCTCTAGCTGCAGGCATCACTCCGGTACAAGCACTTTCCCGAAATATCGGCAATATCGGTAACCTCAGGGGCCGATTCTGATATATCGGGGAAAGTGCATAATGGCCCACGATATATCGGCTTTGCCGATAATCGGTTGATCCCTACTTAGAACCCCCAAACATTATGTATATATATATATATATATATATATATATATATATATATATACAGTATCTCACGAAAGTGAGTACACCCCTCACATATTTGTAAATATTTTATTCTATCTTTTCATGTGACAACACTGAAGAAATGACACTTTGCTACAATGTAAAGTAGTGAGTGTACAGCTTGTATAACAGTGTAAATTTGCTGTCCCCTCAAAATAACTCAACACACAGCCATAAAAGTCTAAACCGCTGGCAACAAAAGTGAGTACACCCCTAAGTCAAAATGTCCAAATTGGGCCCAAAGTGTCAATATTTTGTGTGGCCACCATTATTTTCTAGCTCTGCCTTAACCCTCTTGGGCATGGAGTTCACCAGAGCTTCACAGGTTGCCACTGGAGTCCTCTTCCCCTCCGCCATGATGACATCACAGAGCTGGTGGATGTTAGAGACCTTGCGCTCCTTGACCTTCCATTTGAGGAAGCCCCACAGATGCTCAATAGGGTTTAGGTCTGGAGAAATGCTTGGCCAGCTTCTTTAGTAAGGCAGAGGTCCTCTTGGAGATTTGGCCTTTGGCCCAGTCTCCGAAGGGAGGAGATCATACTCTGCTTCAGTATGTCACAGTACATGTTGGAATTCATGGTTCCCTCAATGAACTGTAGCTCCCCAGCAGCACTCAAAAAAGCCCCAGTCCATGACACTTCCATCACCATGCTTGACTGTAGACACACTTGTCTTTGTACTCCTCACCTGGTTGCCACCACACACGCTTGACACTATGTGAATTAAAATAAATTTATCTTGGTCATCAGACCACAGGACATGGTTCCAGTAATCCATGTCCTTAGTCTGCTTGTCTTCAGCAAACTGTTTGTGGGCTTTCTTTTGCATCATCTTTAGAAGAAGCTTCCTTCTGGGACAACAGCCATGCAGACCAATTTGATGCAGTATGCGGCGTATGGTCTGAGCACTGACAGGCTGACCCCCGCCCCCCCCCCCCCCACACCCCTTCAACCTCTGCAGCAATGCTGGCAGCACTCATACGTCTATTTCCCAAAGACAACCTCTGAATATGATGCTGGGCACGTGCACTCAACTTCTCTGGTCGACCATGGCGGGGCCTGTTCTGAGTAGAACTTGTCCTGTTAAACCGCTGTATAGTCTTGGCCACCGTCTTGCAGCTCAGTTTCAGGGCCTTGGCAAACTTCTTATAGCCTAGGCCATCTTTATGTGGAGCAACAACTCTTTTTTCAGATCCTCAGAGAGTTCTTTGCCATGAGGTGCCATGTTGAACTTCCAGTGACCAGTATGAGAGAGTGAGAGCGATAACACCAAATTTAACACACCTGCTCCCCATTCACACTTGAGACCTTTAAAAGCTAACAAGTCATATGACACCGGGGAGGGAAAATGGCTAGTTGGGCCCAATTTGGACATTGTCACTTAGGGGTGTACTCACTTTTGTTGCCAGCGGTTTAGACATTAATGGCTGTGTGTTGAATTATTTTGAGGGGACGGCAAATTGACACGGCAAATATTTATAAAAATGTGAGGGGTGTACTCACTTTTGTGAGATACTGTATATATTAGGGATCGACCAATTATCGGCAACACCGATATATCGAAGGCCGATATGCACTTTCCCGGAATCAGCCCCGGCGGTGACCGATATTGCCTTGACGTCATCGCGTATGTTTTGCCACGTGCCTCCGCGCACTGGGACAGCTTCTGCCTTCTTAGGCCGCCTCCCTCAGCCTCGTTTGGAGTCTCACAGTGCGCACACAGTGTGTTTACACTACAGCCGCCGTGGCCACATACTGGAGTCTGCACTGCAGTCGGGACAGTGAGTGATTCTTTCTCAATCATACAATAAAGTTACAGTGACAAGTCACAGTGCACAGTGTGTTTAATACAGCCACCGCGGCCACCCACCCATAGCTGTCTGGTGCCAGCTAGCCACCCGCATAGGCGCACACACCCACAGGCCTGTGCCAGCCAGCCACAGGCCCTGCCTGTACCAGCTAGCCAGCCACAGGCCCTGGGCCTGTACCAACAAGCCACCCACCACACAGGGTGCCAGCCAGCCACCCACCCATCCACCAAAGGGTGCCAGCCAGCTAGCCAGCCAGCCACACAGGGTGCCAGCCAGCCACCCATTAAAGGGTGCCAGCCAGCCTCCAAAGGGTGCCAGCCAGCCACCCACCACAGGGTGCCAGCCATCCAGCCAGCAACCACAAGGTGCCAGCCAGCCAGCCACCAAAGGGTGCCAGCCAGTCAGCCAGCCAGCCACCAAAGGGGGCCAGCCATCCACCCACCAAAGTGGGCCAGCCAGCCACCGACCAAAGGGTGCCAGCCAGCCAGCCACCCACCACAGGGTGCCAGCCAGCCACCAAAGGGTGCCAGCCAGCCAGCCACCCACCCACCAAAGGGTGCCAACAAGCAGTTTTGCACTGACTGCAGTTAGTGATTTAAAATCATTGCAGTGAGTGCACTACTGCAGCAGTAGTGAGACTCCTCCAATCCACTGTCTAGCTGTTTCTTGTTGTCTAGCTTTTTTCTAGCAGTCTAATTGTGTTTATTTAGCAAAAATTTAAATGTTCAAAATATATATATATATGTGTAGCACTGCCCCCTTGAGGACTGCCGGATTTCACACTTACGGGTCCCTCTAAGTTACCATTAGAAACCTTGACATGCACAATCTCTCACTTTTCCTCTTTGGCTCGTCCAATAATCAGTCCAGGGGTTTGTAGTTGTTTTTGGGTTTTATTATGAATTAGGGATGGGAGAAGGGAATAGTGGGATACTCCGAATTAACTATGCACAATACTGGAGGACTTCTATCTCTTGGTACAGCCAGGCTGTTGATCCACCTTGCCACTGAAGTGAATTTAGATTTGTCTCTTTCCTAAGATGACTTGATGAACTAAGGATGAACTAAGGACACTCTACTCAGTACCCTCTTTCTTGACAGCCGAAACCCATCCACTGACTATCCTACTCTTGGGGCAGCCCCTCTCAGGTCAGGCTACTCGACACGAGCCCCTCTACTCATGATACTGTCTCCAGTCTCCAGGGTCTCCAGTGTCTCCCCTCAGTCAGCTCTTCTGGACCTCTGGGTTCAGCTCCGTTCCTCTGGCCCTCAGGACAACCTCCTGAGGCCACGTGTCACTGCTGCAGAGGAGGAGGCAGCCGCCCCCCTCCCTCCAGGACTCCGCTCTCCAGCCAAAGACCTCGCAGCACATGTGCTCCTGGCTTTTATACAGTATCCCAGAATGCACCAAGGCAACCTATCCCTGCTAATCACCAGGACTGTACAAAAGCCTATGCATCCATTTGTCAGGTTTCCTCCCACTGTCCACCATGCCTCCCTATTGGACCAGTGTGAAACATTCTCTAGACACAATGAATCACACACTGAGAACACTGAGCAGACTTCACTAACAGATCCTAATCTCTAATAAGCAGAGAGCAATATAGATTTGCCTGCTGCTCCTCTGAGCCAACAACTATACTCTCTCACTAGCAACTACCTAGGAGGGTGCTACACATACACACACACACATACATATATATATATATATATATATATATATATATATATATACATATATATATACTGTATATATATATATATATATTTTTAGTAGAGACCCTATCGAACAAAATTGAGAAGGTACAAGATGATAGGGTTTTTAGGGTGCCAAAGAAACAAAACAGTAACTTTTTTTTATATATGTAAAAACATTTTGTTTTATTGATACAAAATATTAAAAGCCGTAAATAAAATAAATCTTTTACATGTTTGTCAAGCAGAAAATCCTTTTTTTTTTTCTCGACAGGTTTCGCTATATAGAGATAGCTTCTTCAGGAGATATATTTCTGCATATTGCTCATGTAAACTGATAAGACAGTGACATACAATTAGCATCAATGAAGGATATCTCAAGAAATTGTATGAATGTAAAACTAGAATAGAGACACTCAGGTCATGTTATAAAGGTGCTTACGGCAGATATCAATGTAACACAAGGGACAATAAAGCTCAGAATTTCAAAACCTGTAAGAGGACATGAAGAAGACTTAAGTAAATTTTAATGTTATATTCTAATAACTAATAACAACCCCCATGCATTTACACAAAGCAAATATAAAGATTAATAATGATTTACCTAATATCACCTATAAACCTTCAGGCTGTGCAAGGTGATTTAACCTTAAAAGGGCGATGATGTCATAATCATGTCTTCTCCTTGGATGATAAAGAGCCCTCAGGCCCCGACCACCCCTAGAGAATTCAAAAAGGGGGAAAAATAATTTT